>NC_133452.1:58458100-58758814 GCF_048565385.1 Saimiri boliviensis | reverse complement strand
CAGGTGATCCACCTGCCTCAGCCACCCAAAGTGCTGAGATTACAGGTATGAGCCACTGTGCCCAGCCTGAAATACTGTCTTTTGCAGAGACTTGGATGGGGCTGGGGGCCATTATTCTAAATGAAGTAACTGAGGAATGGAAAACCAAAATGCCATATATTCCCACTCAAAAGTGAAGCTAAGCTATGGGTACACAAAGGCATACAGAGTGGTATAATGGATGCTGGAGACTCGGAAGGGGGAGGGTGGGAGAGGATTAAGAGATTTAAAAAACTACATATTGGGTACAATGCGTACTATTTGGGTGACTATGGCGCTAAAGTCTTTTTTTGTTGTTGTTTTTTTTTGTTTTTTTTTTTTTGTTTTTCTGTTTTTTTTTGAGACGGAGTTTCGCTCTTATTACCCAGGCTGGAGTGCAATGGCGCGATCTCGGCTCACCGCAACCTCTGCCTCCTGGGTTCAAGCAATTCTCCTGCCTCAGCGTCCTGAGTAGCTGGGATTACAGGCACGTGCCACCATGCCCAGCTAATTTTTGTATTTTTAGTAGAGACGGGGTTTCACTATGTTGACCAGGATGGTCTCGATCTCTTGACCTCGTGATCCACCCGCCTCAGCCTCCCAAAGTGCTGGGATTACAGGCTTGAGCCACCGCACCCGGCCTGCGCTAAAGTCTTAAACATCTCCACTACACTGTTCACGCATGTAACCAAAAGCCACTTGTATCCTAAAAACTATTGAAATTTTAAAAATATATGTTTTTTAAAAAGTTATTTAATGTAACAAAATTTATTTCAATAAATGGTGAATGTAAAGTTTTTGGTAACATTCAAATGTCACAGCTTCAGGCAAAAAAATAAATTTTAAAAAGAGCATAAAGTTTTTGGTAACAAAAAAAAGTGTACTAAAGGTAAGGGCAGAGGGCTTGAGGAAAGAAACGATGGTTTTAGTATGTTTCCTGGAAAGTAAGTAGAATGAACACGACAGCTTTTACTGAATCCTAGGCATACGTTAGCTAATATAAGCCTCATAGCTGCCCTGTGAGGAAGGTATGTTTTCTCTCCTTTTTACCTATATGAAAACTGAGGCTCCAGGAGGAAAATTTGTGTAGTTTTACAGTTAGACCATGATAGGATTTAATCCAGGCCTGTAAGACTAATAAGACTATAGAGGACAAAGACTGCAACGCCCAGTACAGTAGTCCCCCCTTGTCCTTGGGGATACACTCCAAGTCCCCCTGAAACCCAGATAGTACTGAACTTCAAATACATATACACACACTGCTTTTTCCTATACATACATACCTATGATAATAAGGTTTAATTGATAAATTAAGTACAGTTAAGAGATAACAGTAACTGATACTAAAATACAATTATCACAATGTTCTGTAACAGAAATTATATGACTGTGGTCCTCTCTTTCTTCCTCTCTCTCTCTCTCTCTCTCTCTCTCAACATCTTATTATTCTGTATCATGGATCATTGAAACCATCGAAATCGAAACTGTGGATAAGAGGAGACTATCAATTTTGCCATTTATCAAGATCAAATGATCCCACTGAAATATTCTTTCCTCTTTGTCTTAAATCTTACTTTGTATATGTTAAAATCACCACCTCTGTGCTTTTGTTTCCATATTCGATTGATAGTCATTTTTACCCCTTCTCTGTGTATGCAAGAGTCATGGGGCTTATGAAATGCAGAGAATGTGTAGGTCCCACTGCCCCTGCGACTGACATGTTTATTGCTTCAGTAAGTATGAGAAGCCTTCTTTGCCTTTGTGCTTTCCACTCTGCCAGTAACAGTTATGTAGCCAATCAGATTGCAGAGCATTTGCTGCCAAGTAAAAACCTGTTACTCTTCCAGGAGTGATATTCTGACTACTTAAACATTGAATAAAAGTCTGAGAATAAAGCTCCCTTAAATAAGGATGATTAAGGCGTGAAGGGTGTTTAGAAAACAGATTCTGGTCTACTTAGTACAGAGCTGATGTCAGGACACCTGAGGAAGTAGGACTGGGAAGCAGTGGGATTAAGAATCAGGTATCGCCGGGCGCGGTGGCTCACACCTGTAATCCCAGCACTTTGGGAGGCCGAGGCGGGTGGATCACGAGGTCAAGAGATCGAGACCATCCTGGTCAACACGGTGAAATCCCGTCTCTACTAAAAATACAAAAAATTAGCTGGGCATGGTGGCACGTGCCTGTAATCCCAGCTACTCAGGAGGCTGAGGCAGGAGAATTGCCTGAACCCAGGAGGCGGAGGTTGCGGTGAGCCGAGATCGCGCCATTGCACTCCAGCCTGGGTAACAAGAGCGAAACTCTGTCTCAAAAAAAAAAAAAAAAAAAAGAATCAGGTATCTAGCCAGGCACAGTGGCTCACGCCTATAATCCCAACATTTTGGGAGGCCAGCGTGGAAGAATTGCTTGAGACAGGAGTTCAAAACCAGCCTGGGAAACAAGTAAGACCCTGCCTTTACGAAAAAAGCTGTAAAATTAGCCAGGCATGGTGACATGCTCCTAATCCCTATTACTCAGGAAGATGGGGCATGAGGATCACTTTAGCCTAGGAGTTAGAGGCTGTAGGGAGCTATGACTGCACTACTGCACCCAACCTGGGCGACAAAGACCTTGTCTCATTTTTTTTTCCACCCCCTACCCGTCCCCACCTTGTCTCATTTGAAAAAAAAAAAAAAAAAAAATCAAACTTCTCTCTGTTGGATGAGGATGCAGGCAGACTAAGGAAGGGTTGCCCGCCTCCTCCTGATACGGTATGAGAAAAGCCTGATTGATGCCTGTGGCAGTTTCTTCAGGCTGCTGTCACAAATTGCCACAAACTGGGTGGCTTATAACAACAGAAACTGATTAGCTCACAGTCCTGGAGGCCAGAAGTCTGAAATCAAGATGTCTGGAGGGCCGTGATCTCTCTGCAGCCCACAGGGGAGAGTCCTTCTGTGCAGATTCCAGGTTCTGGTGTTGCCTGCAGGCTCGGCAGTCCTTGCTTTATGGCAGCATAACTCAAATCTCTGTCTCCACGCGGCCGTCTTCCCTCTGCATCTGTGTAAACAAACTTCAGTCTTATTCCACAGACACTAGTCATAATGGATTTAGGGTCCACCCTAGTCCAGTATAACCTCATTTTAACTTGGGTACATCTGCAAATAGCCTATTCCCAAAAATGTCACATTCACAGGTTCCAGGTAAATATAAATGTTATGGGGACAGCATTTAACCCAGTGCTATGTCCAAGCTTTGACTCTGTCACTGAATGAAGGGCCATCCTGAAAATGCATTCAGTGGGAGTTGGAGGACATCTTTGATATCCATGAACAGGGCTTTCTTATTTATATTTTTCTTTTTCAGGTTTTTTTGTTTTTGTTTTTTAAGATGGGTTTTGCCACGTTGCTCAAGCTTGTCTCTAACTCCTGGGCTCAAGCGATCCTCCCACCTCAGCCCCCAAAGTTCTAAGATTACAGGCATGAGCCACTGTTCCCAGACCTCACGTTTTCTTTCTGTAAAGGAGAGTCTAACTACAAGAGTCCGGGTGCGGTAGCTCACGCCTGTAATTCCAACACTTTGGGAGGCTGAGGTTGGTGGATCACCTGAGGTCAGGAGTTCAAGACCACCCTGGCCAATACGGTGAAATCCCATCTCTACTAAAAATACAGAAATTAGCCAGGCATGGTGGTGGGCACCTGTAGTCCCAGCTTTTTGGGAGGCTGAGGTAGGAGAATCGAGTGAACCTGGGAGGAGGAGGTTATAGCGAGCCAAGATCACTTCACTGTGCTACAGCCTGGGCTACAAGAACAAAACCGTCTCAAAAAAAAAAAAAAACCCTACAAGAATATTACTAAAACACACCCTCTCCATCTTTTAGTGCTTTACTCTGATGGTAAAAACATATGATGGTAGACAAATTTCATTCTTAAGCATTAGGCTAGTGTTTTCTGTCAACAGATTACAAGACCTTTTGTTGTTTTTATTGTCATATTTTAGTAGATTCTGTGTGAAAAAACATTGGATGTCTTCACATATGTAATAAACACAATGTGCTACAAAACAAAAACAAAGTTGATTAACCCACTATCAAGCTGATGCTTATTTCACAGAGCTGGAACATTTTAATTTTCATTCAGAAAAGAAATTTTGAAGTGAACAATGGGATGATTTTTAAAAAGAGAGGCTAGGCAGGCGTAGTGGTTACATCTGTAATTCCAATACTTTGGGAGGCCACGGCAGGCGGATCGCTTGAAGCCAGCAGTTCGAGATCAGCCCGGCCAACATAGCGAAACCCTGTCTCTGCTAAAAATACAAAAATTAACCGGGGATAGTAGCAGGCACCTGTAATTCCAGCTACTCAGGAGGCTGAGGCAGGAGAATCACTTCAACCCAGGAGACAGAGATTGCAGTGAGCCGAGATCGCACCATTACACTCCAGCCTGGGTGACAAGAGCAAAACTCCGTCTCAAAAAAACAAAAACAAAACAAAAACAAAAACAAAAAACAGGAAAAAAAAAAAAAAAAAAGGAAACCTGCAATAAAAGAAAAATGTAGTGGTGTTAACAATTTTTCCAAGTCAAAAGGAAAGGTGGGTGTGCCCAGCATCAATGGATTAGTCATGTGGAGAACTGAGCTGCAAATCTTGCAAGTCAGGTTCCCTGCATATGTGATGGGAATAGTAAGCAAAATGATGACTATTTTTAAATGCTTATGCCCTTCATCATGATAAGTTTATGAGCTATCTGGAAGTCAAATTTGAATCTGGAGGTAAAATTTCTCTTACCACAGTCTAATCTAGGTCAGGGAAATTTATTGAAGAGATTTACCAAGCTGTTTGTTCACAGTTTAAGGTTAACTCAGGATCATCTCCTTCAGGAGGTCTTCTCTTACCTCTCCTCAACTAGGTTGAGTGCCTTTCATCCATTCTGCTGTTAAAACCCTGTACTGATCTCTTTATAGTTGTGCCTGGCCTATGAATAGAATTTTTTTTTTTTTTTTTTTGAGACGGAGTCCCATTCTGTCACCCTGGCTGGAGTGTAATGGCGCAATCTTGGCTTACTGCAACCTCTGCCTCCCGGGTTCAAGCAATTCTCCCTCTTTAGCCTCTTGATTAGCTGGGACTACAGACATGCACCACCACGCCTGGCTGATTTTTTTTATTTTTTAGTAGAGACGGGTTTCACCATATTGGCCAGACTGGTCTCAAACTCCTGACCTCGTAATGCACCCACCTTGACCTCCCAAAGTGTTGCAATTACAGGCATGAGCTACAGCCCTGTTTATGGAATTCTAAGTTAAAAATGAATTTTTGGCTCAGCACATTGGCTCATACCTGCAATCCCAACACTTCGGGAGGCCAAGGCGGGCTGATCCCTTGAGCCCAGAACTTTGAGACCAACCTAGGCAATGTGGCAAAACTGTACCTCTACCAAAAAAAAAAAGAGAAAAAAAACGTCAAAATTAAACAGGCATGGTGGTGCGGGCCTGTAGTCCCAGCTACTTGAGAGGCTGAGGCAGGAGAATTGCTTGAGCCTGGGAGGTCGAGGCTATGGTGAGCTGCTATTGTGCCACTGCACTCTAGCCTGCATGACAGAGTGGGACCCTGTCTCAAAATAAATAAATAAATAAATAAATAATAAAAAAAGCTGGGTGCGGTGGCTCAAGCCTGTAATCCCAGCACTTTGGGAGGCCAAGGCAGGTGGATCACGAGGTCAAGAGGCGGAGACCATCCTGGTCAACATGGTGAAACCCCGTCTCTACTAAAAAAGTACCAAAAAAAATTAGCTGGGCATGGTGGCGCGTGCCTGTAATCCCAGCTACTAGGAGGCTGAGGCAGGAGAATTGCCTGAACCCAGGAGGCGGAGGTTGCGGGAGCCGAGATCGTGCCATTGCACTCCAGCCTGGGCAACAGGAGCGAAACTCCGTCTCAAAAAAAAAAAAGAAAAAGAAAAAGAAAAAGAAAAGAACAAAATTAAAAAAAAAAAAAGATCCGAGTCATGGCACCATAAAAAAAAAAAAAAGTTTTTCTCAGAACCCTGAAGGCATTAACTCCAGTATTTTCTTTTCTTTTTTTTTTTTTTTTTTTTGAGACGGAGTTTCGCTCTTGTTACCCAGGCTGGAGTGCAATGGCACGATCTCGGCTCACCGCAACCTCCGCCTCCTGGGTTCAGGCAATTCTCCTGCCTCAGCCTCCTAGTAGCTGGGATTACAGGCACGCGCCACCATGCCCAGCTAATTTTTTTTGGTACTTTTTTAGTAGAGACGGGGTTTCACCATGTTGACCAGGATGGTCTCCGCCTCTTGACCTCGTGATCCACCTGCCTTGGCCTCCCAAAGTGCTGGGATTACAGGCTTGAGCCACCGCGCCTGGCCAACTCCAGTATTTTCTAACATTCAGTAGTTCAGATGTGTTGTAAATCTGTTTAATAGAGAGAGATCCAAGATGGCTGATCACTAGCAGCTCGGGATTGTAACTCCCAGCGAAAGTGCAAAGAATGAGAGGACGCCACACCTTCACATGAATTCTTGTTGCTCACACCCCAGGAGATTCCCAGCGGAGGAGCCCCACGGGTTGCCAGCGCGACTCTTGTGACCAGTGAGGCGGTTTTGCCGGCACCAGTGAGGCGGTTTTGCCGGCGCCTTGGAGCGACGGTTCCTGGTGCAGAGTCAGAAAAGCACCATCAATCTTAGCGCCGCTGATTTGGTCGGTGCAGTGGGTTGCTCAGATTTCGGCGCTGATAATCAGTAAGTTGGACGTCCACTCAGAAACCCAATTACAAAGACGGTAAATACAAAGACCACAGATGGATAAATTTATAACGAAGGGAAGAAAACAGCCAAAAAAGGCTGAGAATACCCAAGATCAGAACGCTTCTCCCTCAGGGGGGGATCACAGTTCCTCATCAGCAACGGAACAAGGCTTGATGGAGAACGAGTGTGTTCCAATTACAGAAGCAGGCTTCAAAATGTGGATAACGAGAAAATTCTGTGAATTAAAAGAACTTGTTTTAACCCAATCTAAAGTAACTAAGAACTTTGAAAAAAGATTTGACGAAATGTTAACAAGAATACACAATTTAGAGAGGAATATAAGTGAATTAATGGAGCTGAAAAACACAATAGGAGAACTTCGTGAAGTATGCACAAGTTTTAACAGCCGAATTGATCAAGCAGAAGAAAGGATATCAGAGGTCAAAGACCACTCAATGAAATAAAACAAGAAGACAAGATTAGAGAAAAAAAGGATAAAAAGGAACGAGCAAAGTCTCCAAGAAATATGGGACTATGTGAAAAGACCTAATCTACGCTAGATAGGTGTACCTGAATGTGATGAAGAGAATGAATCCAAGCTAGAAAATACGCTTCAGGACATTATTCAGGAAAATTTTCCCAGCCTAGTAAGGCAGGATAATATTCAACTCCAGGTAATACAGAGAACACCACAGAGATATTCCTCAAGAAGAGCAACTCCAAGGCACATAATCGTCAGATTCACCAGGGTTGAAATGAAGGAGAAAATACTAAGGGCAGCCAGAGAGAAAGGTCAGGTTACCCACAAAGGGAAGCCTATCAGACTTACAGCAGATCTCTCAGCAGAAACCCTACAAGCCAGAAGAGAGTGGGGGTCAATATTCAACATCCTTAAAGAAAAGAACTTTCAACCCAGAATTTCACATCCAGCCAAACTAAGCTTCACAAGTGAAGGAAAAATAAAGTTTTTTGTGAATAAGCAAGCACTCAGAGATTTCATCACCACCAGGCCTGCTTTACAAGAGCTTCTGAAAGAACCACTACACATAGAAAGGAACGAACAGGCTTTCTAAAAAAATTATCAAAAAGAGCATCAATATAATGAAGAATTTACATCAACTAATGGGCAAAATAGCCAGCTAATATTAAATGGCAGTATTAAACTCACATATATTATTATTAATTCTAAATTTAAATTGACTAAATCCCCCAATCCAAAGACAGACAGGCAATTTGAATAAAAAACTAAAACCCATCAGTATGCTGCATCCAGACCCATCTCACATTCAAGGATGCACAAAGACTCAAAACAAGGGATGGAGAAAGATTTACCAACCAACCAGAGACCTAAAATATATAAATAAAAAGCAGAAGTTACAATTAAGCAACAAAGATCAAAAGACACAAAGAAGGACATTATATAATGATAAAAGGATCAACGCAACAACAAGAAGAGCTAAAGATCCTAAATATATACGCACCCAATACAGGAATACGCAGACATACAATACTTATAAAGAGACTTAGACTCCCACATAATAATAGTGGGAGACTTCAACATTAATATTAGACAAATCAGTGAGACAGAAAATTAACAACGATATCCAGGACTTGAACTCAGATCTGGAACAAGTAAATGCAATTAACATTTATAGAACTCTCCACTTTAAATATACGAAATATATACTCTTATCAGTACCACATCATATCAACTTAGAAGTTTAAATGAAATCTTGGTTGGCTCCTTGTTTGTTATTCTCTTCCCTCATTTTCTTTTATATATCCATTATTAAGGACAATATAGGCATACCCATATTTAGATTGCATTCTAGCCCGGGGAATAAAGCAATACCCCCATCCTCTCTCCCTCTTCCTCTTTCTCTTTCTTCCTCTTCTTTATTCTTTTTCTTATAAAAAAAAAATCTGTTTAATATCCTTTTTAAGCGTCCTATTTTTCCCATAAAAATGTTTAGGATAAGTTTTTGTTTCTTTGTTTTGAGACAGGATCTCACTCTGCTGCCCAAGCTGGAGTGCCATTGAGATTGGAGTCAGGACTCAACTCCAGTCCAGATGGAAGACTGGCTGAACCAGGGAAGAGGTACCAACAGCACTTCTCTATAAGACATGCCCACCAGCACCATGGCAGTTTACCATTGCTGTTGCTTTTCTGAAAATTTCTAAATAACCTGCTTCTTAATTTGCATGTGATTAAAACTAGGTATAAATATAACTGCAAAACAGCCCCTGAGCTACCATTCTAGGCACACTGTCTATGGAGTAGCCCTGTTCTGCAAGGAGCAGTACTTTTGCTGCTGCTATACACTGCTGCTTCAGTAAAAGTTGCTGTATAACACCACCAGCTTGCCCTTGAATTCTTTCCTGGGCAAAAAGAAGAACCCTCGCAGGCTAAGCCTCCATTTGGGGTTCATCTGCTCTATATCACCATTGCCTGATGGTAGTTCATTGCAGCCTTGACCTCCTGGGCTCAAGCAATCCTCCCAACTCGGCCTCCCCAGTAGCTGGGACTACAGACACATACTACCATGCCTGGCTAATTTTTATTTTTAATTTTTTTGTACAGATGGTGTCTTGCTATGTTGCCCAGACTGAAGATCTGTTCTTTAATCTCAGAGATTTAATTAAATCTTTAATCTTTATTCTTTAATCTTGGAGGTTTCACAAGCATGCATCTGGGTGCAGGTATTTTTAATTCATTTTGCTTTGTTATTTTCTCTGATATTTACTTTCTTTCTCTCCATTATCATTGCTTTGCCACTGAATTTCGCAACTCTTTTGAGGACTCCTGTTTTCATATTTGGAAATGTATTTTTATTATGTTTTGTTTATAGACACAGGGTCTCACTACATTGCCCAGACTGGTCTCTAACTCTTGGGCTCAAGCAATCCCCCCACCTCCACCTTCCAAAGTGCTGAGATTATAGGCATGAACCACCATACCCAAACTTGAGGACTCTCATTAGTCAAAGGTTGGTCTTCTTTGGTTCTTAAGCCTCTTGCCAATTTTTTCTTTCACTTTCCTCTCAGGAGCTGATGTTTACATTGGAAACCTTAGCATTTTTTGTCTTACAACACCACTCCTGTTTTCAACCTGATGCTAAATGTCTAAGGCTTTGCTTTGACAACACTTTTCCCATAGGGGAAGTGGAGTGGATAAGAGAAAATCAACTGTTTTATATGTAATTTTTTTTTATTTAGTTTTTTTTTTTTTAGACAGGGTACACTTTGTCACCCAGGTTGGAGTGCAGTAGCGTGATCACAGCTCACTGCAGCCTCAAACTCCCAGGCTCAAGTGATCCTCCCATCTCAGCCTCCCAAGTAGCTGAGACTACAGGTGAGCCACCATGCCTGACTAATTTTTTTATTATTATTATTTTGAGATGAAGTCTCACTCTGCGATCCAGGCTGGAGTGCAGTGGTGCTATCTCAGCTAACTGCAACCTCCACCTCCTGGTTCAAGTGATTCTCCTGCCTCAGCCTCCCGAGTAGCTGGGACTACAGGCACACCACATACCTGGCTATTTTTTTTTTTTTTTCTGTATTTTTAGTAGAGATGGGTTTTACCATATTGGCCAGGCTGGTCTCTAACTCCTGACCCCATTATCTACCCACTTCAGCCTCCCAAAGTTCTGGGATTACAGGCGTGAGCCATGGCGCTTGGCCCATGCCTGGATAATTTTTTGTAGAGATGAGATCTCATTATGTTTCTAAGGCTGGTCTCAAACTCCTGGACTCAAGTAATCCTCCCACCTCAGCCTCCCAACCTCCCATAGTGCTGAGATCATAGGCATGAGCCACCATGCCTGGCCTATATGCAATTCTTCAATTGATATTCCAGCTCTGAAGTCTACTGCTGCACTCCCTCCTGTGCCAATGCTGGTAGCCCCAGAACTTCTCAGAGGACTGTGACAAGCCACCTGCATCTCTCCAACCTTATAGACAAGACCTATAGCTGCCTATACTCTATTACAAACCTATCAGCAGTGTTACAGACATAATTTGTCTTTATTTTTATGTACTTTTTAAATTTTAACTTATCACCGGTAAGAATAGTAATATTTAAAAGCTCATCCTCTAGTGTTCTCACTCTTAGGTTACCCCTCTTTGTACTTCTGAATCTATTTCAGTGATATCTTAAGAAACACAGGATATGTTTGTTCCATCCGCTTTTTGTTTTCTCGTGGTTTTTTTGTTTCTGTTTTTGGGGATTTTTGAGACAGAGTCTCACTCTGTCACCCAGGTTGGAGTGCAATGGCACAATCTCGGCTCATTGTAACCTCGCCTCCCAAGTTCACGTGATTCTCCTGCCTCAGTCTCCAAAGTAACTGGGATTACAGGCACCCACCACCATGCCCAGCTAGTTTTTATATTTTCAGTAGAGATGGGGTTTCACCATGTTGGCCAGGCTAATCTCAAATTCCTGGCCTAAGTGATCCACCTGCCTCAGCCTCCCGAAGTGCTGGGATTATAGGCATGAGCCACTGTGCCCGGCCAATTCATCTATTTTTAAACAGAAGCAGGAATCATAGTATGAAGGCAAAGGCTGTGTCTATTTCATTCGTCAAGAAATGCATAGTGCCTAGCAGTTTATAGTACTCCATAGAAATTCATAATTTGTCAAATAAAAGAATGCTTCAGTTGTCCAGAGTATTTTTCTCCTCTGATTCACCTTCTACAATGGCCAAGAGAATGTGATCGAATTGGGATATAGCACTAGTTTTGATGATGCAGATACATCCAGAACAATTAAACAAAAATGATTGTATGTACCAGGGGGAAAAAAGAACACTGCAGGTAGCCTAATTCCAAGAACCAGTTAAACTGAAATAGAAACTAAGAGCCATGGTTATTAAGTAAATCTGGAGAAAGAATTGCAATGTGCCTATTAAATATTCTCAGGAATAGTTTAGTTTAAAATCTTCTCAGTGACTTTATAATTTATTTCTCTATAAGTAGAACTTAGCATATATACCTATATACTTTTATAAAAGTTCATTTTAGTTTCTAACAATCATTCCGTATAAAATAAAGAAAAAAGAACTATTTGTTTTAAAAAAAGAAGAAAATAATAATTTGATTAAAATTATTTTTTAAAACAAAACTCATGTAGTATACTAACTCCTCTCATACTCTTTGGACTTTACATTTGTTTACTCTCTTAAAAATTGAAGAATAAAAGCTGGGCACAGAAGCTCCGGCCTATAATCCCAGCACTTTGAGAGGCTGAGGGAGGAGGATTGTTTGAGCTCAGGAGTTCAAGACCAGCCTGGGCAACACAGTGAGATCCTGTCTCTACAAAAATAATAACAATAAAATTAAAATAAATAAGATTTGAGGAACATAAGAACTCTGGCTTATGTGGGTAATAGTTCTCAATATTTTGTGTATGAAGAATAACAATTGATTTTTTTTTTTTTTTTTTTTTGAGACTGTCACCCAGGCTAGAGTGCAGTGGTGTGAACATGGCTCACTACAGCCTGAACTTCCTGGGCTCAAGCAATCCTCCTGCGTCAGCCTCCTGTGTAGCTGGGACCATAGGTGCAGCGACCATGCCTGGCTAATTTGATTTTTTTGTAGAGATGAAGTCTCACTTTGTTATCTAGGCTGGTTGATAATTTTTTGGTTAATTATTAATTATTCAGAAATAACAAAGCCAGACATGGTAACCTATGCCTGTAATCTCAGCACTTTGGGAGGCTGAGGTGGGAGAATCACTTGTGCCCAGGTGTCCCAGGCTGTAGTGAGCTATGATCATGCCACGGCACTCCAGCCTGAGTGACAGAGTCAAACCTCATCTCCTAAAAAAAAAATAATAATAATTCTAGCATGTTTATATGAAAATAATTGTGCTTTCCAAAACAAAAATAAAAATATGAGAAGCGTGTCATTGTTTTACATGTTTGTAAATCTCTATATCTAAATTTATAGACTACAGGTAGATTTCCCTATCTGCTTCTGCAGTCATTCTATTGCAATATGTTGTTTTGGTTAAATATATATATATATATATATATATATATATATATATATATATATATAAATCTCACTGATGTGGGGGCTCACGCCTGTATTCCTAGCACTTTGGAAGGCCAAGGCAGGAAGACTGCTTGAGCTCAGGTGTTCAAGATCAGTCTGAACAACACAGTGAGATCCCCGTATCTACAAAAAAAAAAAAAAAAAAAAAAAATCTGGCATTACATAGTATATAGTTAAAAAAGGGAAGGGCATTTAAATAGACTTTTCAGATAATTACGTGGATACTATTCTATGATACTACCTCAAAACTCAACAAGTGATATGTTTACTAAAGGTTAGTTACAATGTGGAATCTGAAACTATAGTAATGAAGTTTTTATATTCAGTTACCTTAAAATCCATTGGTCTATCCTGCACTTTGAATGGATCTTTTTCTTAATTTGTAGCATCAGACATTTGTCATTGGAAAATATTGTGTTTCATTGAGTTATGCAGCTCTTCCAAATCTTGGCAAATTCTATTATTTAAAAAATCAGTCCCAGCTACTTGGGAGGCTGAGGCAGGAGGATCACTTGAGCCCAGGAAGGCCAAGGCTGCAGTGAGCCATGATTGCACCACTGCTCTCCAGCCAGGGCAACAGACCAAGACCCTGACTCAAAAAAAAAAAAAGAAAAAAAAAATCACTGAAGCTTGCTCAGTTTTAACTAAAGACTGGGAAATTGGACAATGTTATACATTCTCAATGGGAAGATAAGCCAATGTAATCTTTCCTGAAGGCAATCTGGCAATAGGAATCCAAAAGTATCCCTTTTGACCTAACAATTCCACTTTTGAGAAGTCTTAAGAAAGTAGCTAGACAAGTGTGGAAAGATACATGAACAACAACACAAAAAAATTCATGCTGATCTTTGGAGATGTTTAAAAAATATATATGTATAATGTTGGCTATGACTGTTTTATCACAAAAAATAGAAACAATTTAAATATTGGTTAAATAAATAATAATATAACCTTTCAGTGAACTATACTGGAACCATGTAGCAGAATGTTGTACATCTAGTTTGTATCAATGGAGAAAGATGTTCATTTATATTGTGAAGTTAAAAAAAGTACTACACAATAGTATAGAGATAATAGAGTCACCAAATACTGGAGTATAAAAAATTTGACAAAAGATTTTCATTTAGAATATTTCCAAAACATTTCTTATCATTTATTTTTGTTTCAAGCTCTTAGGAAATTCACAGGAAACTTCAATGTTAACATTTTCTTTCTAAAATCATAGCAAAACATAGGCCATCAATTGGCTTAAGTTTTACTTTTTTTGTTTTTCAATTGTTGTTGTTGTTGTTGTTTGAGTTAAGAAAACCTTTTTGTTCTTTTTTCTGTCCGACCAAGATTGTTTGCTTTGTTTTGTTTTTTAATGTACTTGTATTTATTTTACTGGAAATGAACCTAGTGGGAACAGCAAGTTGAGATTATTTACAGGCCAGTGAAGAGTTGGTCTCTGTTGATAGACATGAAACAGTGTTTTCAGGCTAGGCACCTTGACTCACACCTGTAATCCCAATGTTTTGAGAGGCTGAGAAGGAAAGATGGTTTGAGCTCAAGAGTTCGAGACCAGCCTGGACAGCCTAATGAGACCTTGTCTCTACAAAAATTTTTCTAAAAACTTAGCTGGATGTGGTGGCAAGTGCCTATAGTCCTAACTACTTGGAAAGCTGAGATGGGGAGATTACTTGAGCCCAGGAGTTTGATGCTGCAGTGAGCTGTGATACCACCACTATGCTACAGTCTGAGAAACTGTCCCACTCCCCCCCCCCAAAAAAAGAAAAAAGCCTCACAGCTGTCATCCTAGCACTTTGGGAGGTTGAGGTGAGAAGATTACATGAACCCAGGAGTTCAAAATTAGCCTGGGTAACAAAGTGAGAGTCCCATCTCTATTTAAAACTTAAAAAAAAAAAAGAAAAATATTTTCTTCCAGTTGTCTACATGCTTTCTATATAGGTTACAATAATTCTGGCTGAAGTTTTACCAGGCTCATAACTGATACATTAAATATTCCTTGCCAGACACAGTGGCTCATGCTTATAATCCCAGCACTTTGGGAGGCCGAGGTGGTCAAATCACCTGAGGTCAGGGATTCAAGACCAGCCTGGCCAACATGGTGAAACCTTGTCTCTGCTAAAAATACAAAAAATTAGCCAAATGTGGTGGCGGGCGCCTGAACTCCCAGCTATTCGGGAGGTTGAGGCAGGAGAACTGCTTGAACCCAGGAGGTGGTAGTTGCAGTAAGCCCAGAGCATGTCACTGCACTCCAGCCAGGGTGATGAGTGAAATTCCATCTCAGAAAAAAAAAAATTCCTAATGCAGTAAAGCTAATCTGGAGGGAAAAAGAAAAGAAAAGAAAAAAATTCCTCTGGGCCGGGCACTATGGCCCACACCTGTAGTCCCAGCACTATGGGAGGCCAAGGTGGGTGGATCACTTGAGGTCAGGAGTTCAAGACCAGCCTGACCAACATGGAGAAATCCCGTCTCTACTAAAACTACAAAATTAGCTGGGTGTGCTGGTGTGTGACTATAGTCCCAGATACCAGGAGGATGAGGCAGATTACAGGTGTGTGCCAGGTGGGGTGGCACACGCCTGTAATCTCAGCTACTTGGGAGGCTGAGCCAGGAGAATTGCTTGAACCCGGGAGGTAGAGTTTGCAGTGAGCCTAGATGACATCATTGCACTCCAACCTGGGCAACAAGAGCAAAACCCTGTCTCAAAAGAAAAAAAAAATTCCTCTGCTATATAAAAGTTTTCTAAAAATTAGAGATAATCCACTTCCAGAGAGCTTATCAAGCTCTGGGTTTTAGTAATGAAAGAAGGAAAAAAAAAATCAGCCTGTCTTCAATCCATATTAAATCTACTAGTATGAAGAACCATACTACATAATAACTAACATAATAAAAATATAACTTTTAAGAGCTATATTTTATGTTATAATAAAATATAACATATATGTTATAATAAAATACAGCTCTTAAAAGTTATATTTTTATACTTTATTATAACAATAACAATATAACCCTTAAAAGTTATATTTTTATTATGTTAACAACTACTTTCCATCAGGGTGCAGTGGCTCGTGCCTGTAATCCTGGCACCTTGGGAGGCTGAGGTGGGTGGATCACCTGAGGTCAGGAGTTTAAGACAAGCCTGGCCAACATGGTAAAACTCCATCTCTACTGAAAATACAAAAATTGGCCTGGCATGGTGGCAGCCGCCTGTAATCCTAGCTACTTGGGAGGCTGAGACAGGAGAGTTGCTTGAACCCAAGGGGCTGAGGTTGCAGTGAGGCTGAGGCAGGAGAGTCGCTTGAACCTAAGGGGCTGGAGTGAACAGCTATGATCGTTCACTCATCCAGGCTGGAGTAAACGATCACACCTGTTCACTCCGGCCTGGATGACGCATTGAAACTTTGTCTCAGAAAACAAAACAAAAAAAAGGGCCGGGCACGGTGGCTCATGCCCGTAATCCCAGCACTTCGGGAGGCCAAGGTGGGTGGATCACAAGGTCAGGAGTTCAAGACCAGCCTGGCCAATATTGTAAAACCTTGTCTCTACTAAAAATACAAAAATTAGCTAAGCATGGTGGCAGATACCTGTAATTCCAGCCACTCAGAAGGCTGAGGCAGGCAGGAGAATCATTTGAACCCAGGAGGTGGAGGTTGCAGTGAGCCAAGATGGTGCCACTGCACTCCAGCCTGGTGACAGAGAGAGAGTCTCCAAAATAAAAAGCAACTGCTTTCCAATTGCACCATGAAAATATATCTCATGCCAGGCACGGTGGCTCATGCCTATAATCTCAGCACTTTGGGAGGCTGAGGCGGGTGGATCACGAGGTCAAGAGATCGAGACCATCCTGGTCAACATGGTGAAACCCCGTCTCTACTAAAAATACAAAAATTAGCTGGGCATGGTGGCGTGTGCCTGTAGTCCCAGCTACTTGGGAGGCTGAGGTAGGAGAATTGCTTGAACTCAGGAAGCAGAGGTTGCGGTGAACCAAGATCACACCATTGCACTCCAGCCTGGGTAACAAGAGAAAAACTCTGTCTCAAAAAAAAAGAAAGAAAGAAAGAAAATATATCTCATTAAATTGTTCCATGCTCCTTGGACAGGGATCCATGCAATATAGTCCTTTTGGACCTTAATATAAAGGGCAGTGTCTGGAATATTTTCTTTTTACTTATTTATTTTGTTTTTTGAGACAGGGTCTTGCTCTGTCCCCAGGCTAGAGTGTAGCAATCCCATTATGGCCCACTGCAGCTTCAAACTCCTGGGCTCAAGGGATCCTCCTGTCTCAGCCTCCTGAAAGAATAATTTCTTTATGTAATTTATTGAATTTTCCTTTTAGCTTTGGTAATTAGAAAGCTCAGTGTTGGTGGGGCACAGTGGCTCATGCCTGTAATCCCAGCACTTTGGGAGGCCAAGGCAGGTGGATCACCTGGGTTCAGGAGTTTGAGATCAGCCTGGCCAACAAGATAAAACCCCATCTCTACTAAAAATACAAAATTTAGCTGGGTGTGGCAGTGGATGCCTGTAGTCTTAGCTACTCAGGAGGCTGAGGCAGGAGAATCGCTTGAACCTGGGAGGTGGAGGTTGTAGTAAGCCAAGATCATGCCACTTCACTACAGCCTGAGCAACAAGAGCAAAATTCCGTCTCGGAAAAAAAGGAAAGCTCAGGCTGGGTGTGGTGGCTCAAGCCTGTAATCCCAGCCAAGGGAGGCTGAGGCAGGCAGATCACCTGAAGTTCGGAGTTCGAGACCAGCATGACTAACATAGAGAAACCTTGTCTTTAGTAAAAATACAAAATTAGCCAGGCGTGGTGGCACACACTTGCAATCTCAGCTACTCAGGAGGCTGATGCAGGAGAATCACTTGAACCCCAGAGGCGGAGGTTGCGGTGAGCCAAAATTGTGCCATTGCACTCCAGCCTGGGCAACAAGAGTGAAACTCCGTCTCAAAAAAAAAAAAGAAAAAAGAAAAGAAAGCTCAGTGTTACATTTCAAACTTCCTTATAATAACCATGTTGGGCTATGTGGTGGACACCTTTTCCTACTCAACTTTCAATATTTTAACTTCTGTTTCATTTATTTTTTTTTTGAGACGGAGTCTTGCTCTGTTGTCCAGGCTGAAGTGCAATGGCATGATCTCAGCTCACTGCAACCTCTGCCTCCGGGTTCAAGGGATTCTCCTACCGCAGCCTCCCAAGTAACTGGGATTATAGTTGCCTGCCACCACACCCAGCTAATTTTGTATTTTAGTAGAGATGGGATTTCACTATGTTAACCAGCCTGGTCTCAAACTCCTGACTTTAAGTGATCTACCCAACTCAGCATCCCAAAGTGCTGAGATCATAGGCGTGAGCCACCATGCCTGGTCCCCAACTTCTGTTTTAATTTAAACTTTTTTCATTTATCTCTAGTGTTATAAACGGTATTTCATCCTTCAAGGAAACTTTTATGATTGTATCTTTCCCATTCATATGCAAATGTAAACTGTTAATATCTGACATTTCTCATGGATTTTATAAAACACTCTGTTTCTAGACACTTGAATGATAGGGAAAAAAGTTCTCTCTAGGCAAGGCGTGAAAAAGGAAAAGAAAGTCAACTAACATTTATTGCCTACCTAATATGTGATAGGCACTGCTTAAGAGAAACCTTCAAACCATGTTTTTTCTTTACTCTCATACCGCAATGACACATGTTTCTGTGGCCAAAGGTATAAGTGCTTTTCCACATAAACCAAGCAGCAGGCACCAGTTGAGTATCCTCCAATTCAATGCCGACACTATCTACCTGGAGATAGTGTCAGATCTCATGGGTTGGGGGCTCAGTCCCCAAGACCACCACCCACTTCAGACACCAGTCACAAGTCCAGGCCTCTGGAACTTCTGATTGACTGGTTTCAAGTTAGTGTTCCCACAACCCCCTCTTTGGGTTCAATTAATTTGCTGGAGCAGCTCGCAGAATACTTACTTATGTTTATCGGTTAATTATAAAATAGGATATTACAAAAGACACGGATGAAGAGATGCACAGGGCAAGGTATAGGGGAGGGGCTCAGAGCATCCATGCTCACCCTGGGCCCCCCACCCTTCGGGAACATTCAAGAGTTCAGAAGGTCTCAGAACACAATCCTCTTGGGCTTTTATGGAAACTTCATGATGTCAGTATTCATTCTCCCAGGGTATAGAGCGGGCCCTCTCTGGGGAGGTCTGGACACCCACAATCAGAAAGGGTGCAGGGTGAGGGAAGATTAAGTTCCACCTCAGGGGAGAAGTGAAAGGAGGGCAGGAGGGCAGAGAGAGGCCATTTCCTGAGGCCTCCGCAATGCACTCGACGTTATAACAAAAACTATAACAAGGACTGTGAGAGTAATGAGCCAGGGACTGTGGATAAAAACCAATATCTGTTATATATCATCACACCACAGGCACCGTCATAGGCACTCTTTATTTTTCTTATTAATACAGTATTTATTCGTCTTTTCTCTATCACACCCTGAGCCAACCACCTTTCCAGGTCTCCTGGGGAGGTATATAGAAAAAGAACCACACAGGACCGACCACACATGGGAGAAAGAACTATGGGAGGTGGAGATGGCTCCTTCACATGGCGAAGAGGATGAGAAAGGCCACCATCAGGCAAAAGAGCCCCATGGCCTCTGAGAGGGCAAAGCCCAGAAGGGCATAGGAGAAGAGCTGCTGCTTCAGGGAAGGGTTACCGGTGGAACCAACGATGAGGCTCCCAAACACAGTTCCAATTCCAGTCTGGCCCAGAGCTGGCCACTCCAACTGTGGCAGCCCCAGCCCCAGTGAACTTGGCTGCTGTGTTGATGTCCTTTGAAATGGCGCTGGTCTGGAAGCTGTGGCTAGAGACAGGTGAGGTAAGTGGGCGTGAGACTGCCAAGCTGCTGAGGCTCTCATCTGTCAGTCTCTCTGGTGGTTTCAGCACCACCGCAGCCATGAGGTGCTCTTGACCAAGGAGGGAGTGGAGACGAACTTGGAGCAGGCAAACATTTTCAGGGAGTGAGGGCTATGGCAGGAGAACTGCTCCCAGTGCAGAGAAGACAGAGAGGGGCGGAGCAGCAGGAATCCATAGGCACTCTTTTATATAAGATCTCCTTTTATTCCCTTAACAATCTTGCAAAATAAGAATCCTACATTTGCAAGAAAATTAAAAAAAAAAAGAAAAAGAAAAAGAAAGAAAAGAATCCTACATTTGGAAACGTTAAAGTGACTTGTTGAAGGTCACACTGTTTTTAGGAGTGGACCTCAGGTTCTGATTCTTAAAACTATGATTTGGGGCTGGGGGCAGTGGTTCATGCCTGTAATCCCAGCACTTTGGGAGGATGAGGCAGGCAGATCACAAGGTCAGGAGATCAAGACCATTCTGGCTAACACACTGAAACCCTGTCTCTACTAAAAATACAAAAAATTAGCCGGGCATGGTGGTGGCATGCCTGTAGTCCCAGCTACTCAGGAGCCCAAGGCAGGAAAATCACTTGAACCTGGGAGGCAGAGGTTGCAGTGAGTTGAGATCATGCCACTGCACTCCAACCTGGGCAACAGAACAGGACTCTGTCTCAAAAAAAAAAAAAAAAAAAAAAAAAAAAAAAACCCATGATTTTGAAACCACCTTTGCAAAGATTAGGACGGTGAGAAGAAACTAGCATGGCTAACTCCATCTTGCCTCTAGCTTCACAGGCTACTCATTCCTGCCCATAGGCCAAACTAACAGGAGGAAGTTAGTTTATAGTTTACCTTGGAAGCAATGATGATAATAGGCTCTTTCTGTAATGAACCCCCTCCTTGCTCAAGGACTGAAACCACCTTTGTAATACTAATGAAAGGCCACAAGATTAGGATTATGAGCCTGCTGCCTAAACAGAGCCAATTTCTCAAGACAGGGGAATTGCAATAGAGAAAGAGTAACTCACGCAGAGCTGGCTGTGCAGGAGACAGGAGGAGTTTTATTATTACTCAAATCTGTCTCCCTGAGCATTCTGGGATCAGAGTTTTTAAGGACACCTGGTGGGTAGGTGGAAGCTAATGAGCCAGGAGTGCTGATTGGTTAGGTAGGAGATGAAGTTAGGTAGGGAATTGAAGTTATACCTTTGCTCTGAGTCAGTTTCTGGCCACAAGATCAGACGAGCCATTTTACCCATGTAAAATGGGTAGTGCCACTTGATACATCAAGTGTAAGGTCTGCAAAATACCTCAAGCACTGATCTTAGGAGCCGTTAAGAGAGGGTCAGAATCTTGTAGGCTCCAGCAGCATGATTCCTAAACCATAATTTCTAATCTTGTGGCTAATTTGTTAGTCCTACAAAGGCAGTCTAGTTCCCAGGCAAGAAGGAGGTTTGTTTTGGGAAAGGGCTGTTATCATCTTTGTTTTAAACTATAAACTAAGTTCCTCCCAAAGTTAGTTCAACCTTAGTGCAGGAATGAACAAGGACAGTTTGGAGGTTACAAGCAAGATGGAGTTGGTTAGGTCAGCTCCATTATAATGTCACAACGGCAGATTCAAAAGGGTCCTGAATTCTGCTAAAATGTAGGCAGAATTCAGCCACTGTTTCGGAGGGCACGAGATTTTGTAACTTGCCCTATTGCCACTATGGATAGCAACACTACTGTAAAACCTAGAAGGCTGGGCGCAGTGGCTCACCCCTGTAATCCCAGCACTTTGGGAGGTTGAGGTGGATGGATCACCTGAGGTCAGGGGTTTGAGACCAGCCTGACCAACATGGAGAAACCCCATCTCTACTAAAACTACAAAAAAATTAGCTAGGTGTGGTGGTGCATGCCTATAATCTCAGCTACTTGGGAGGCTGAGGCAGGAGAATTGCTTGAACCCAGGAGGCAGAGGTTGCAGTGAGCCAAGACCACCACATTGCACTCCAGCCTGGGCAAAAAGAGCAAAATTCCATCTCAAAACAGACAAACAAAAAAACCTAACACTGGTCATTTGAAATAGTATTCAGACATCTGCATATATATATTTTTTGAGTCACAGTCTCTTTTCATAGCCCAGGCTGGAGTGCAGTGGTATGATTTCAGCTCACTATAAATTCGCCTCCCAGGTTCAAATGATTCTCCTGCCTCAGCCTCCTGAGCAGCTGGGATAACTGACATGCACTACCACGCTCAGCTAACTTTCATATTTTTAGTAGAGATAGGGTTTCACCATGTTAGTCAGGCTGGTCTCAAACTGTTGACCTCAAGTGATCTGCCTGCCTTGGCCTCCCAAAGTGCTGGGATTACAGGCATGAGCCACCATGCCTGGCCCCTTATTTTTTATTTTTATTTTTTGATGCAGGGTCTCACTGTCATCCAGGCTGAAGCGCAGTGGCACGATCTCAACTCGCTGCACTTCTGCCTCCTGAGTTCAAGCGATTCTCATGCCTCGGCCTCTCGAGTAGCTGGGATTACAGGATTGTACCACCATAACTGGATAATATTTTCATTTTTAGTAGAGATGGGGCTTTCACCATGTTGCCAGGCTGGTCTCAAACTCCTAGCCTCAAGTGATCTGCCCACCTCAGCCTCCCAAAGTGCTGGGATTACGGGCATGAGCCAGCATGCCAAGCCTCTTTTTTTTCTTTTTCTTTTTGTTTTTTTAGATATGAGATCTTGCTCTGTTGCCTAGTCTGGAGTGCAGTAGTGCAATCATAGCTCACTGTAACCTTGAACTCCTGGACTCAAACAATCCTCTTGCCTCACCCTCCTGAGTAGCTGTGACTACAAGCATATGCCACCATGCCTGGCTAGTTTTCTATTTTTATTTTTATTTGTTATCTTTATCTTATTTTTATTTTTTGTAGAGATGAGGTGTCTTGCTATGTTGCTCAGGCTGGTCTTTAACTCCTGGCTTCAAGCAATCCTCCTGCCTTGGCCTCCCAAACTGCTGGGATTACAGGTGTGAACCACAGCCCCAGCCTGAGTAGAACACAATTCTAACTGCACCCAGGTGCTGCTGCTACTGCTGATCATAGGCCACACTTTGGGCCCATGAGTAAGTTTTTGGTGTGTTTACACTGTAGGAATCCAGATAGTTACTGTGTTAGTGATTAAATTGGAAATGTGAAGCATTTCTAAGATTGCCAGCATAGCCAGTTGCGGTGGTACACACCTGTAGTCCCAGCTACTTAGGCTGAGGTGGGAGGAATACTTGAGCCCAGGAGTTCAAAGCTGTGGTGAGCCATGATCATGCTACTACACTCCAGGATGGGTGACAGATTGAGACCCTGTCTCAAATAAATAAATAAAATTGCCAAGAAGAAAACGATGTAACTGTGTAACTATGAACAACTTAGAGAATCCTGAGAATGGCTCATTGCGGTGGCACACGCCTGTATTCCTAGCACTTTGGGAGGCCAACGCCGGTAGATCACATGAAATCAGGAGTTTAAGACCAGACTGACTAACGCGGTGAAAACCCATCTCTACTAAATAAAAAAAAAAATAGCCGGGCATGATGGTGCATGCCTGTAATCCCAGCTACTCGAGAGGCTAAGGCAGGAGAATCACTTGAACCCAGGAGATGGAGGTTGCAGTGAGCGAAGATCACACATTACATTCCAGCCTAAGCAACAGGAGCAAAACTCTTCTCAAAAAAGAGAAAGAGAGAGAGAGAGAGAGAGAGAGAGAGAGAGAATCCTGAGAACTTACTTCCTGTGTATAGTAGCCTTATGTGGGGTGATATTAATCCTACAGCAGGTAAATTTTTAGGGAAAAGTCGCAGTTAACTGAAAAGATGTCATTTCCCAGCCATGTTGGCTAAGTACATTCTTTTCCAAACCTGACAGCCTCCTTGATAAAGAACAAAAGGTTGAACAGCCCTCAGCATTTATTCAGGTGGCTCAGGATAACCTAAGCTCCAATTATAATTGCCTTCCTGTATTTTGGCCTCTCTGGCAGCATGGCAGATTAGATACAAGAAATAAACTTCCCATGCCCCCTCTAAAAAAAAAAAGAAAACTAAAATGCTGGATAGATTACATAAAATATTTGTTTATTTATTTTATTTACTTTTTTTGAGATGGAGACTCACTCTTATCTAGGCTGTAGTGCAGTGGCATGATCTCAACTCACTGCAAACTCTGCCTCCCGGGATGGAGCAATTCTCCTACCTCAGCCTCCCAAGTAGCTGGGACTACAGGTGTGCTCCACCATGCCTGGCTAATTTTTGTATTTTTAGTAAAGACAGGTTTTCACCCTATTGGCCAGGCTGGTCTCAACATTCTGACCTCAAGTGATCTGCCCACCCTTGGCCTCCCAAACTGCTGGGATTATATGCATGAGCCACCTACCCCGGCAAAACATTTGCTTAAATACAAGCCTGGGTTCCTGGTCCAGACTCAAACTACCTGTTGATCGGAAACAACTGTTCATGAGTCTTGCACATTTCTGCCCATCTGGTGAGCAGCAGCACTAACTGCCTTTGCTCCACACTATCTTTTTACCAATTTGTGTAGTAAGCAGGCTTGGAAGATAAAGATGGCATATCCCTCCAGCCCAGAGGGCAGATTTGCTCATAGCATTGGAAGATAGGGATAATGTCTACCTCTGCTGGGGAGAAAAAGGCAGCAGACTTAATGCTCATTATAAAACATCCATGTTCCCTAAATTCAGGGATCCTTTCCTGTAAGGCAACCCTCTGCATATGCAGATGTCACCTGCTCCACTTTGTATTCGGGACTTGGGGAGCCAACGCAAGCACTGACACTCTGATTACTGCTATTGCTTTGAGGAATAAACTGTCTTTTGCCTCTGACCAAAGAATAGCATGTTTTCTGTCAACATCCAAGCAACGTGGCAGGCTAACCGTGGCAGAGTAGAATCTCAGATTCTCCATAGTTCTTAATGTCTATGTGGTCCCAAACACTTTATGATGAAAATTAAGTTGGTCTTAGGTTGGTAGTGCCCTAGACAGCCAGTATAAGGAAAAGAAAATCCTCTCTGGAAGAACACCCTTCAATCTAGACCTCAAACAATTCCAATGAACCAAAACTTTTAGCCAAAAGTCAAAAATACATACACTTTTAGTCAAAAGTCAAAGAACAGCTGGGGCTCAGTGGCTCATGCCTGTAATCACAGCACTTTGGAAGGCCAAGTCAGGTGGACCCCCTGAGGTCAGGAGTTGAAGACTAGCCTGCCAACATGGTGAAACCCAGTCTCTACTAAAAATACTAAAAAAAAAATCACCAGGCCTAGTAGTGCAGGCCTATAATCCCAGCTACTCAGGAGGATAAAGCAGGAGAATCGCTTGAACCCAGGAGGCGGAGGTTGCAGTGAGCTGAGATGGCACCACTGCACTCCAGCCTGGGCAACAAGAGTGAAACTCCATCTCAAAAAAAAAAAAAAAATGTCAAAAAGCACACAAGGAAATAAAGTACTATGAGTTAGAAGCAGTTTCAAAAACTTCAGATACTAGAATTTTAGACAGAATAGAAAATAAATATGTTTAATACATTTATTTATTCATTTTGAGACAGGGTTTCACTGTCACCCAGGCTGGAGTGCAGTAGCTCCATCTCAGTTCACTGTAGCCTCCACCTACCGGGCTCAGGTGGATCCTTCCACTTCAGCCTCTGAAGTAGCGGACTACAGGAGTGCACCACCACACCTGGCTAATTTTTGTATTTTTTTTGTAGCGATGGGGTCTCACCATGTTACCCATACTGGTCTCAAACTCATGAGCTCAAGCAATCTCCCTGCCTCGGCCTCCCAAAGTGCTGCAATTACAGGTGTGAGCCACTGCGCCGGACCCCTGTTCCACTTTTCAGTATGTGTGTGATTATACTGGGCCTCCCCAGATAATCTAGAATAATATCTCTAAAGTCAGCTGATTAGCATTCTTAGTACCATCTGCACTCTAAATCCTCCTTAGCTGTGTAACACAACATTTACAGGTTCTGAAGATTAGGACATTGATATCTTTGAGGGTCCATTATTCTGCCTCCTGCAAGCAGTAATCCACCTATACAAGAATCCCGGGTGCGGTGGCTCATGCCTGTAATCCCAGCACTTTGGGAGGCCAAGGTGGGAGGATCACTTGAGCCCAGGAGGTTGAGACTGGTCTAGGCAACATAGCCAGACCCTGTCTCTACTTAAAAAAAGAAAAGAAAAAAAAAAAAATCACAGTCTTTTTTTTTTTTTTTTCAGACTGAGTAGCTGGGATTATAGGCATGTGCCACCATGCCCAGCTAATTTTTTTGTATTTTTAGTAGAGACAGGGTTTCACCATGTTGACCAGGATGGTCTTGATCTCTTGACCTCGTGATCCACCCGCCTCGGCCTCCCAAAGTGCTGGGATTACAGGCTTGAGCCACCGCGCCCGGCCCAAGTTTACTATTTTTATGATATCTAGATGAAAGCTACTTCGGTGGGGCTCGGAGATTCACGCCTGTAATCTAAGCAATTTGGGAGGCCAAAGTAGGAGGATCTCGTAAGCCCAGGAGTTTGAGACCAGCCTGAGCAGCATGGTGAAACCTAGTCTCTATAAAAAATACAAAAATTAGCCAGGCTTGCTGGTGCTTGCCTTTAGTCCCAACAAGGCAGGAGGCTGAGGTGGGCGGATCACTTGAGCACAGGAAGTTGAGGCTACAGTGATCTATAATTGTGCCAATGCACTCCACCCTGGGCAACAGAGTGAGACCCTATCTCAAAAAATAAATAAATAAATAATTTTTTTAAAAAAAGAGAAATTATGGCCAGGTGAGGTGGCTCACACCTGTAATCCCAGCACTTTGGGAGGCCGAGGGAGGTGGATCACCTGTGGTTGGGATTTCAAGAATAGTATGACCAACATGGAGAAATCCCATCTCTACTAAAAATACAAAATTAGCTGGTCGGGGTGGTGCATGACCCTAATTTTAGCTACTTGGGAGGCTGAGGCAGGAGAATCGCTTGAACCCAGGAGGCGGAGGTTGCAGTGCGCTGAGATCGTGCCATTGCACTCCAGCCTGGGCAACAAGAGTGAAACTCCATCTCAAAATAAGAAAAAAAGAATTATCCCATATAAATCATTAGCTCTAGATGAATTAAAATATGTACTTCAAAATAACTTAGAAATTTATCCCAATGTTGTCATAGTTTGTAAAATCCTTTTTTTTTTTTTTTTTTTTTAAATGACAGAGTCTCACTCTGTCACCCAGGCTGGAGTGCAGTGGTGGCACCATCCTGGCTTACTGCAACCTCTGCCTCCTGGGTTCAAGAGATTCTCCTACCGCAGCCTCCCCAGCAGCTGGTCATAGTCTGTAAAATGCTCTTAATAGCTCCAGTAACCATTGTATCAGCGGAAAGATGATTCTTACAATTACAAATTATATAGTTAGGCTGGGCGCGGTGGCTCATGCCTATAATCCCAGTACTTTGGGAGCCGAGTCAGGTGGATTACGAAGTCAAGAGATCCAGACCATCCTGGTCAACATGGTGAAACCCTGTCTCTACTAAAAATACAAAAAATAGCTGGGCATGGTGGTATGCACCTGTAGTCCCAGCTACTTGGGAGGCTGAGGCAGGAGAATTGCTTGAACCCAGGAGGCAGAGGTTGCGGTGAGCCGAGATCGCACCATTGCACCCAGCCCGGGGAACAAGAGCAAAACTCTGTCTTTTATACAGCTGGGCAAAGTGGCTCATGCCTGTAATCCCAACACTTTGGGAGGCCAAGGCTGGTGGATCACCTGAGGTCAGGAGTTCGAGACTAACCTGCCAAACATAGTGAAACCCTGCGTCTACTAAAAATACAAAAATTAGCTGGGCCTAGGCAGGTGCCTGTAATCCCAGCTATTCTGGAAGCTGAGGCAGGAGAATTGCTTGAACCTGGGAGGGAGAGATTGCAGTGATCCAAGATTGTGCCTCTGTACTCCAGCCTGGGCAACAGAGTGAGACTCCATCTCACAAATAAAATAAAATAAAAATTATTAAAAATTATTCACATTCTTGCATTTGCTGGAGTTGAGGTTGCTTTCAATTACATCGATTGAAACTGAAGTTGCTAAAAGTAAACATTTTGATGACCTAATAAATGAATTTGAAGAAAAGCAAGCCAGAAAAATCTTATGATCACATCAAGGTATTACATTAATAAAGTATTATTTGTTGTTATTCTATAAAATTATGACACCAAATATGTTTTTGCAATAAATTTCTATTTTTCGTCAGGTATCACTACTTATCTGATTATGTTTTATGAGTAATAAAATATTTTTAAAGAAAAATGCTGGCCGGGTGTGGTGGCTCATGCCTATAATCCCAGCACTTTGGGAGGCTGAGGTGGGTGGATCACAAGGTCAGGGGTTCGAGACAAGCCTGGCCAAAATGGTGAAACCCTCTCTCTACTAAAAATACAAAAATTAGCTGGGCATGGTGGTGCGTGCCTGTAGTCTCAGCTACTCAGGAGGCTGAGGCAGGAGAATTGCTTGAACTCAGAGGCAGAGGTTGCAGTGAGCCGAGATCATGCCACTGCACTCCAGCCTGGGTGATAGAACAAGACTCTGTCTCAATAAAAAAAAAGAAAAGAAAAAGAAAAATTGTTTTTTGTACAAGATCCTTACATTTTCTTTTCTTTTTTCTGTTTGTAAACGTTTTTTATTTTTTAAATTTTCTTTTCTTTCTTTCTTTTTTTTTTTTTTTAGATGGAGTCTCAGTCAGTCAGTCAGGCTGGAGTGCAGTGGTGCTATCTTGGCTCACTGCAACCTCCGCCTCCCAAGTTTAAGCGATTCTCCTGCCTCAGCCTCTTGAATAGCTGAAACTACAGGCACATGCCACCATGCCCAGCTAATTTTTGTATTTTTAGTAGAGATGGGGTTTCACTATGTTGTCCAGCCTGGTCTCAAACTCCTGACCTCAGGTGACCCACTCGCCTCAGCCTCCCAAAGTGCTGGGATTACAGCCATGAGCCACCTTGCCCAGCCAATCTTCACATTTTCACTTTGCAATGCACCAAGGAAATTACGTAGCTATCTCTGAATGCATGGCATGCATACCAATCACGATTCTACCAGAAAAAGAACCAGTAGTGTGTGTGTGTGTGTGTGTGTGTGTGTGTGTGTGTGTCTGTGTGTGTAAGTTTATAAACTTATTGCAAGGAATTGTTTGTTACCTTTCATAATTGTGGGGGCTGGTTAAGCAAGTCTGAAACCTTGAGCAGGTCCTTAGTCTGGAAACTCAGGCAAAAGCTAAAACTGTAGCCCAAGGTTAGAATTTCTCCTTCCTTAGAGAAACTTCCATTTTGCTCTTAGGCCATTCAACTGGTTGAATAAAGTCCACCCAGATAATTAATGGATGATAGTCACCTTTACTTAAAGTCAACTGTAGATGCTTATCCTATCTATAAAATTTCTCCAGCAATTTTTTTTCTAGCAACACCTAAATCAGTGTTTGATTAAACTGGGTACTATAGCCTCGGGAGGTCAACACAATTAACCATTACAGCATGGGATGATGACATGATGATTCCTGAAAATATGAGCTATGTTGTTTTGGATGAAAGAGCTTGAAAAGGGCAAGGCTTTGAGAATTCAAGAACTTGCCTGATGTGATAATAAAGATAGCCAAAGACAAGATAATTTCAGCTGGGTGCACTGGCTCATGCCTGTAACCCGGCACTTTAGGAGGCTGAGGTGGGTGGACTATAAGGTCAGGGGTTCGAGACCAGCCTGGTCAAAATGGCAAGATCTTGCCTCTACTAAAAATTCAAAAATTAGCCAGGTATGGTGGCAAGCACCTGTAATCTTAGCTACTCGGAATGCTGAGGCAGGAGAATCACTTGAACACGAGAGGCAGAGGTTGCAGTGGGCCAAAATCGTGCCACTGTACTCCAGCTTGGGCTACAGAGTAAGACTCTATCTCAAAAACACACACACACACACACACACACACACACACACAAGATGATTCCTTCTAGTACTTCTAGTAGCACTGGAGAATAGAAGAATATTTCAGTAAGAGTAAGAAAATGTTGCCAACCATTGTCATTAATTCCTGTATCCTCGCACTTTGGGAGGCCAAGGCAAGAAGATTGCTTGAGCCTATGAGTTTAAAACCAGCCTGGGCAACATGGCAAGACCCCATCTCTACAAAAAATTTAAAATGTTAGCCAGGCATGGTGGTTCACCTGTAGCCACAGCTACTTGGGAAACAGGTGGGGGTGATTGCTTGAGCCTGAGAGATTGAGGTTGCACTGAACCATGATCATGCCACTGAACTCTAGCCTGGTGACAGAGCAAAATATTGTTAAAAGAAGAAGAAGGAGGAGGAGGAGGGAGGAAGAGGAGGAGAAGGAGGAGAAAGGAGGAGGAAGAGGAGGAAGGAGGAGAGGGAGGAGGAAGGAGGGAGGAGGAGGAAGGAGGAAGAAGAAGAAGGAGGAGGAAGGAGGAAGTAGAAGAAGAAGGAGGAGGAAGGAAGAAGAGGAGGAGGAGGAAGGAGGACGAGGAGGAAGGAGAAGGAGAAAATGACAGTGAATTGAACTCTCAAAGAATAGAGATCCAGAGAAGTTCCACAATAACCATAAAAGAACTGATCTGTTCATACATACAACCATAAATCATTAATTTACAATAAAATTAAACTAAAAAAAAAAAAAACAAAGAAGAACTGCTCTCTTGCAACCGCCTGGCAGACAAAGCCCCAAATTTAATTTTGCAGATTATAGAATTACAACACAACACACAACTTCATCAAATCTTTCATGTTTTTTTTTGTTTGTTTGTTTGTTTGTTTCTTTTTTTTTTTTTTTTTTGAGACGGAGTTTCGCTCTTGTTACCCAGGCTGGAGTGCAATGGCGCGATCTCGGCTCACCGCAACCTCCGCCTCCTGGGTTCAGGCAATTCTCCTGCCTCAGCCTCCTGAATAGCTGGGATTACAGGCACGCGCCACCATGCCCAGCTAATTTTTTGTATTTTTAGTAGAGACGGGGTTTCGCCATGTTGACCAGGATGGTCTCGATCTCTCGACCTCGTGATCCACCCGCCTCAGCCTCCCAAAGTGCTGGGATTACAGGCTTGAGCCACCGCGCCCGGCTAAATCTTTCATGTTAAGATGAGGGTATTGGAAAGGAAGTAAACTCTTAGACGTGGGTTGGGGATATTTGCGTGGACTCAGGCGAAGCTGGGGATCTTATACCCCCAAGTTCCTCTGACCCTCCCTTGCCAGTGAAGACAGAACTCCCTCACTGTCTCAGGAAACTGGTTTCCCTTGTTTAAACGTCTCCCAAGGCTGTAACCTTGCAAGGGGATGCCTGTTCTCCTGAAGACCATCCCTGCCTGCCTCCATAAACCAGTGCACTCCCCGAGTGCCCTGAGGAGAAAATTAAAACATGTGTTCCAAGTAGATAAGGCTTTACATACCGAAATAATTGCTAAATCTTGCAAGTTGGTATTAACAGGAACCTGAGAAACTTGTGGGAATGCATTGAAGTGTTAAAGGAATATGCAATGTAACACTGACTGGCAAATCTTACCAGTACAAGCCTTTGACTAAAGATCCTGAGTTTAATGGTCAAACTGGAGCAGCTGGAGATGGCTCTAAGTATTTGCTTAATTAGTTCACAGAAACCTTGACTGAGGATTGAGCGTGGTGATTACTTGGAAAGAAGGCATCTTGGTTCTAATTCTATTTGAGATTAATTTTTAAATATTCAGAAATGATTTTTGAAATATAGACATAACATGATTATTATAAATAATACCAGGTTATATATTATTTAGAAGATACTTTATTTTATTTTTTGAGATGGAATCTAGTTCTGTTGCCCAGCTGGAGTGCAGTAATGTGATCTTAATTTACTGCAACCTCCACCTCTCAGATTCAAGCAGTTCTTCCTGCCTCAGCCTCCCGAGTAGCTGGGATTACAGGCGCCCACCACCATGCCCAGCTAATTATTGTATTTTTTAGTAAAGATGGGATTTCAGCATGTTTGCCAGGCTGATCTTGAACTCCTGACCTCAGGTAATCCAGCTGCCTCAGCCTCCCAAAGTGCTGGGATTACAGGCATGAGCCACCATGCCCAGGCCTTTTCTTTTCTTTTTTAATAGAGAAGGGGTCTCACTGTGTTGCCCAAGCATGTCTCAAACTCCTGGATTCAAGCAACTGTCCAGCCTTGGCCTCCCAAAATATTGGGATTACAGGTGTGAACCACCATGCCAAGCCATAAGTACTTTTTTGAGAAATCTTTTTTTTTTTTTTTTTTTTTTCTTGAGACAGAGTCTTGTTCTGTCACCCAGGCTGGAGTGCAGTGGCACAATCTTGGCCCTCTGCAACCTCCACCGTCCAGGTTCAAGTGATTCTCTTGCCTCAGCCTCTCTAAGTAGCTGGGATCACAGCTGCCTAACAACACACCCAGCTAATTTTTTTGTATTTTTAGTAGAGACAGAGTTTTGCCATGTTGGCCAGGCTGGTCCCGATCTCCTGACCTCAGGTGATCTGCCCACCTTGGCCTCCCAAAATGTTAGGATTACAGGTGTGAGCCACTGTGCCTAGCCAATAAATCTTTTTTAATTGCCAAAGATTATAAAGAATAACGGATATTGGCCAGGTGCAGTGGTTCATGCGTGTAATCCCAGCACTTTGGGAGGCCAAGGGGGGTGGATCACAAGGTCAGGAGATGGAGATCATCCTGGTTACTACTAAAAAAAAAAAAAAAATTAGCTGGACATGGTGGTGTGCACCTGTAGTCTCAGCTACTCAGGAGGCTGAGGCATGAGAATCACTTGAACCCAGGAGGCAGAGATTGCAGTGAGCCAAGATCATCCCACTGCACTACAGCCTGGGCAACAGAGTGAGATTCCAACTCAAAAATAATAATAATAATAATAATAATAATGGGTATTGTTGATTTATCTCTCACTATGCTATCAAACTATCACAAGTTTGATCTATTTTTTTAGGCTTTTGATTTATTACTCAAAAAACTTTGCTTTTTAAATTTAACTTTCTGACTCTGTGCTCAAGCACAACACCTTCGTGATTTTCTGCTCCTTGATAAGGAAAACAAGCTAGATCCTGTTGTAGACACATTTAGCACACATGAAACCACGGTTGGCCCTCCTGACATTATTTTGTTTTAGACAATCTCATAAGAACTTTAGGTCTTATAGCATGAACCCCTGGAAGTCAGCCTGGGCACATGCCACATGTGGATTTTGGTGCTTTCCCAACCTTCTTGGTATCAAGGTAAACAAGCCTATTATCAGAGGGTTCAAGAGAGACCAACAGAAAACTTTCCCTTTGCCCTCTGAAAAATCAACTCACAAAAGGAAGTTTAACAGTATATTTTGCCGGGTGTGGTGGCGCATGCCTGTAATCCCAGCTACTCGGGAGGCTGAGGTGGGAGGATCGCTTGAGCCCAGGAGTTCTGGGTTGTAGTGCATTATGCTGGGTGTCCACATTAAGTTTGGCATCAATATGGTGACCTCCCGGGAGTGGGGGACCCCCAGCTTGCCTAAGGAAGGGTGAACCGGCCCAGGTCAGAAACAGAGCAGGTCAAAACTCCTGTGCTGATCAGTAGTGGGATCGCAGGCCTGTGAATAGCCACTGCACTCTAGCCTAGGCAACATAGCGAGACACCGTCTCTAAAAAAAAAAAAAAAAAAAAGTATATTTCGTGCTGCTTGTAATGTAATATCACAGACAGACTGGGTAACCCATCATGAACACAAATCTATTGGTCACGGCCCTGATACTGGGAAGTACAAGACTGAGGGGCTGGCATTTGGCAAGAGGTTTCCTACTCCATCATTCCATAGTGGAAAGGCAAGAGTGGGAGTGTAATATTGTATATATTAATAGATAGGTTTACATTCAAAGCTCCTGGATCATGACTCCCATAGCTCTTGTTACTATGCTGAGGCATTTTGGGCCTCCGAAAACAGAATCTCTCTCTCTCTCTCTCACCCTCTGTTGCCCTCCTTTCACTTACTTCATTCTTGCCCCAAGCCAAGACTCTTCTCTTGCCTTTTTGTCTTGAAGCTGATCATAAAGAAATTATCAAACCTACCTGGTCTGCCTGTAGGTCATAATACCCTCAATTCAGAAGGGGTTCTGCTCCATACCCTGGAGGAAGGAATGCTGCTCAGGAACCCCAAGATGAATCTGAACAGGCAGGCCTTGCTGAGTGTCCCTAAGTCTGTTAGTGTTAGATCATATACTTTTTGTCCAATCACATTTCCAAATGGTGGCCAGTCATGGCTATCAAGTGAAGTTTCCATAAAGGTCCAAGAGGGCAGGGTTTGCGGAGCTTCCAGAAAGCTGAACACACAGAGGTTCCCGGAGGGTGGTGCACTCCGGGAGGGGATGGAGGCTCTGTGCGCCTTCCCCAGTACCTCAACTGATATGTCTCTCCATCTGTATTCTTCGTAATATTCTTTATAATAAACTGGTAAACATAAGTGTCTCCCTGAGTCCTGAGAGCCATTCTAGCAAATTAATCACGCCCAAAGAGAGGGTTGTGGGAGCCCAGAGCTGGTCAGTCAGAAGTTCTGGAGGCCCAGGCTAGTGACTGGTGTCTGAAGTGAGGGAAGTCTTGGGGACTGAGCCCTCGCCTGTGGGATCTGAACTATCTCCAAGCAGATAGTGTCCGAATTGAATTGGAGGACACCCAGATGGTGTCTGCTGCAAACGTGATTGCTTACTTGGTGTGTGGGAAAAAACATCCACACATTTGATCACAAAAGTCTTCTGTGTTGATGATTGTTGTGGTGTGAGAGCACAGAAAAAACAGTTTGAGTTTTTCCACACTTGGAGAGGCAGGGGAGAGAGAGAGAGAGACTCAGGGAGAGGGAGAGAGGGAAGGAGAGAGAGAGAGAGATTCAGTGAGAGGGAGAGGGAGAGGGGGAGGGGGAGAGAGAGAGAGAGAGAGAGAAAGAGAGAGAGAGGAGGTAAAAATTTTTTTTTTTAATAATAAGGAACCCACTCCCATGGTAGCGGCATTAATCCATTTTTGAGTGTGGTGCCCTTATGACCCAAATACTTCCCATAAAGGCGCACCTCCCAACAGCATTGATTTGGTGCATAAAGTTGTAGGGTTCAGCCTTACAGTGTCCTTTGAGCCCCTCTCTGCTGGTGTGGAGAAGAGAAACCATAGAAATAAAAGACACAAGACACAGAGACAGAGAAAAGAGAGTTTGGGCTCAGGGGTCCACTGCTAACCAAAGCTCGGAGTCCAGCAGTGGCCCCGAGTGTCTGCACACTCTGACTTTCATTGAGTACAAAACTGGGGGCAGGGTAGGTAGGGCGTGGCATTGGTGGTCAGTGGTAGGGTCAAGTACATCATGTGGCATATAGGTAGGGGCCAAGGCCTTCTAGTAGCCGAGATGAGGTAAGGAGCATAATGCGTCAGCACTTTTCCATACTTGTCAAAAAAGAACGAAGACATTAAGATTTATATTACTTTTACTGATTATCTCTTCTAAGAAAAAAGGAACCAGGTGCAGAAGCAGAACATGAGAGTGGACATGGGACGTGACCACTGAAGCACAGCATCATATAGAGACAATGAAGCCCCTGGGTGTCTGTGGGCTTCCCTGACAGCCGTCAGGCTTATTGTGGGAGCTTGAAGGAACAGAGTTTTCTCTTAACTCGCCCTAGGAAGGCAACGTCTCAGCCATCTTGGACATCTCCTTCCCTAGCTGGCTAAACAGCGGGCGCTTTCCCAGCGCTGGTGCTGCCACACAGCCGAGGCGCCCTCCAGCAGCCCTTACAATGGTGTGACAGAGGACTTAAAGTGTCTTGCCTTGGGATCATTCCTTTCACAATGTCACCCCAGGTTCACACTTCGACACCTGAAAGGCATTGGTAAAACAACTAAGATCATCTATGAATAACTAAGATCTCATATGAATAAGATCACCTATGAATAATTACTATGATTATATCTCTAGTTATTTTCTTCTTCATTATTCATAGGAGAATGTAATATTGGGGTTCAGGGGTGCTCCCTCAGTTTCCCTGAGAGGACATTTCTCCAGGTTCTTGGTCAATCACTCCCCAGGAATGGGTGAGGAGACTACAGCGCAGTGCGCAATAAATACCGGACTTAAGAAGTGTTATAGAAAGTGATTTTATGGCCGGGTGCGGTGGCTTAAGCCTGTAATCCCAGCACTTTGGGAGGCTGAGGTGGGTGGATCACGAGGTCAAGAGATGGAGACCACCCTGGTCAACATGGTGAAACCCCGTCTCTACTAAAATACAAAAAAAATTAGCTGGTCATGGTGGTGCATGCCTGTAATCCCAGCTATTCATGAGGCTGAGGCAGGAGAATTGCCTGAACCCACGAGGCGGAGGTTGCGGTGAGCCGAGATCGCGCCATTGCACTCCAGCCTGGGTAACAAGAGCGAAACTCCATCTCAAAAAAAAAAAACAAAGCGATTTTATTTTATTTTATTTTTTAGTTTTTAGTTTTTTGAGACAGAGTTTCGCTCTTGTTACCCAGGCTGGAGTGCAATGGCGCGATCTCGGCTCACCACAACCTCCGCCTCCTGGGTTCAGGCAATTCTCCTGCCTCAGCCTCATGAGTAGCTGGGATTACAGGCACGCGCCACCATGCCCAGCTAATTTTTTTTGTATTTTAGTAGAGACGGGGTTTCACCATGTTGACCAGGATGGTCTCTATCTCTCGACCTCATGATCCACCTACCTTGGCCTCCCAAAGTGCTGGGATTACAGGCTTGAGCCACCACGCCTGGCCCACGAAAGTGATTTTACTTATTTAGAGAGAGAGAACCCAGAGAAGGAGAGAGAAAGAAACAGCTAACTCTCACACTGAGTGAGAACAAGAAAAGCCGCTCTCACACTGAGTGAGAAGGGTTCCCAGAGGGGGAAAACCCGAGAAGGAAAACTCCTCTCACACGGAGTGAGAGAATCCAGAAAGATGGAATCCAGGAGCGGAAACGATATCTTGGGGTTTAAAAGGAGAAGACAGGCTTCCACGAGAGAGTGTGGAAGGGGGCTCCAGAGGGAAAATCCTGGATAGAGAAAAACAGTTTCCACGAGAGTGTTCCTGGAAGGGGATCCAAACATGGAGTCCGAAGGCGTGTGGAAGAAGGGGACTTTTAACCTGGGAGGAACCCCCACCTTCTCTAAGACCCCTGGCCAATAAAAGGAGTTCCTTTAAACTTCCCCTGGGGTGACTGACTCTTAGTTTCTTTTTGTGCCCCCGAAATTCAAACATAAACCATTACATCTCCCGGATGGAGAGAGATGGGAGGGGAAGCGTGGGGCTAGGAAGTTCTTGCTCTTAAAACTAGGCCGCATGGTAGACCCGGAAAGAGAACACATTCCCTCAAGAAAAGGCTGAGGCTTCTGGCTCCTGCCTTAGCACTTATGGGGTCTTCTCCCCACAACAAGTTTCCAACACACAACTTTGGGGGACACATTCAAACCACAGCAAAAACATAGGTGAAATTTAATTTCACATCATGGTGTTGAAAACAGATTAAAACCAAAGAATCAAGCTCGCTCTTATGTTCTGATATATGAATGTGTTCATTTTATCCTTAAAAAGTAATGTAGTTGGTGCAGTGGCTCATGCCTGTAATCCCAGAACGTTGGGAGGCCAAGACAGACAGATCACCTGAGGTCAGGAGTTCGAGACCAGCCTGACCAACATGGAGAAACCTCATCTTTACCAAAAATACAAAATTAGCTGGGCATGGTGGCACATGCCTGTAATCTCAGCTACTTGGGAGGCTGAGGCACGAGAATCGCTTGAACCCGGGAGGCAGAGGTTGCAGTGAGCCTAGATCACGCCATTGCACTCCAGCCTGAGCTGCAGAGGGAGACTCTGTTCCAAAAAAAAAAGAAAGAAAGTACACATGCATATCAAAACACTTTCACTGAACATAGATGCCATTACATTCTCTTAGTTACATTACAAAGTAAACAGTAGGTTCATAAACATTGTCTTATTACATATCAACTGAAAAAAAAAATATATATATATATCCAAAAAAAAAGTCTTTGAATACACATGGGAATAGAATGTGCCTGCATTAAGAGCAGAGCTTTTATAGGACTGCCTGTCTCCAGCTGGCTCCTGGAACTACTGAAAGCAGCTGCTACCCTCAGAAAGACAAGATGGTCTTGTTAATTATTTCAGTGGACTCATGAATCTCATTGTCCTTGATCAACAGCAGAGCTACATGGTGATGCTGCCATGGGTTGGCTTGGCCAGAAGTCCATTATCTCGAAGTCATAGACACCTTCCAAGCATCACAATCTTGGTTTCTTTAACAATAGCGTTTAATAATCCTTTTCCTCTTACAGCAGTTACAACATCAGAAGGTAGCTTCATGAGTTCATTTCTCAATACCCATTTTTTCTGCGTTTTCAGCAAAGTTTTCTTCTTCCAAAATCTCAAGGGCTCCAACAGCCACTTGAGAGCCTAGCGGGTTGCCACCATAAGTGGACCCATGTTCCCCTGGCTTAATGGTCAGCATTATGTCATCATCACACAGCACCGCAGACACAGGGGATAAGCCCCCAGGAAGGGCCTTTCCAAGGAAGACTATATCAGGTCCGACATTTTCATGACCAACAGCCAGCCATCTACCAGTTCCGGCCAATTTCATCAGTATTTCATCAGCAATAAACAGAATCTAGTGCCTGGTACGGAGCTCTCGCACTCCCATTAGGTAACCTGGATCCAGAACAACAATACCTGTACTTGCTTCACCCTGAATTGGACCTGAAAAGCATGCTCCAGCGCAGGCAGATCAGCATGGGGAATGGTGCCAAATCCCAGCATAAACGGTCCAAAACCATCGCAATTCGTCGGCTCCGTGAAACTGAACGTAGCAAATAACGTCCTACCCCAAAAGTTTCCAGCTGCAAAAACAACCTTTGCTTTGTATTTCTAAATGCCCTTCATGGTATAACCCCACCTATGAGCTAGTTTACAGGCAGTCTCTGCAGCTTCCATGCCTATATTCATAGGAAGAACTTTGTGGTAGTTGAAATGTTTAGTAATATACTCCTCGTATTCACCAAGCATGTTATTATAGAAAGCTCTAGAGGTTAAGGTCAGTTTTTCCACTTGATTCTTTAGAGCATTCACAATCTTGGGGTAACAATGCCCTTGGCTGACAGCACTGTAAGAACTCGGGAAGTCAAAATATTTTCTGCCTTCTACATCTCATAAGTAAATACTATCTATTTTTCCTTCCCACGGTTCAGACTAGAATACATATATATATACATATATATATGTGTGTGTGTATATATATATGTATATATATGTGTGTGTATATATATATATATATATATTTTTTTTTTTTTTTTTTTTTGAGGCTGAGTTTCTCTTGTTGCCAGGCAATGACACGATTTCCGCTCACTGCAACTTCCGCCTCCCAGACTCAAGCAGTTCTCCTGAGTAGCTGGGATGACAGACATGAGCCACCATGCCCAGCTAATTTTGTATTTTTAGCAGAAACAGGATTTCTCCATGTTGGTCAGGTTGGTCTCAGACTCCTGACATCAGGTGATCTGCTTGCCTGAGCCTCCCAAAATGCTGAGATTACAGATGTGAGCCACTGTGCCCCACCTAGAATACAGATTTTTAACCCAAGATACAGGGATGGTCTTCAGAGGGTCCAAAATCTCATGACAGCACCTGACCATCCAGGACACACGGCGGCTACAAAGCACAGCCTATTTTTTTTCTTATTTCAAAGCTGGTTCGTTCTTTCTTTCTTTCTTTTTTTTTTTTTTTTTTTTTTTTTGAGACAAAGTTTTGCTTTTTCACCAAGGCTGGAGTGCATCTTAGCTCACTGCAACATCTGCCTCCTGGATTCAAACAATTCTCTTGCCTGAGCCTCCTGAGTAGCTGGGACTACAGGCATGTGCTACCATGCCTGGCTAATTTTTGTATTTTTAGTAGAGATGGGATTTCACCATGTTAGCCAGGCTTGTCTCAAACTCCTGACCTCAAGTGATTTGTCCATCACACCCTCCTAAAGTGCTGAGATTACAGGCATCAGCCACGTGCCCAGCCCTAAGTTGGTTCTTTTTTTTTTTATGGACACGAAGGCTCACTCTGTTGCCCAGGCTGAAGTGCAATGGCGCCATCTTGGCTCACTGCAACCTCTGCCTCCAGGTTCAAGGGATTATCTTGCCTCAGCGTCCTAACAACACCCGGCTGATTTTTGTATTTTTAGTAGAGACAGGATTTCACCACGTTGGCCAGGCTGGTCTTGAACTCCTGAGCTTAAGCAATCCTCCTGCCTTGGCCTCCCAAAGTGCTTGGATTACAGGCATGAGCCAATACACCTGACAACCTCTCTTTTTTTTAATCATCTTATATTTCATTTCAAAATTTCTTTTCTGGCCGGGCATGGTGGCTCACACCTGTAATTCCAGCACTTTGGGAGGACAAGGCAGGTTGGTCACTTGAGGTCAGGAGTTCAAGGCTAGCCTGATCAACATGATGAAACCCCTTCCCTACTAAAAATACAAAAATTAGCCAGCCTAGTGGCAGGAGCCTGTAGTCCAAGCTACTTGGGAGGCTGAGGCAGGAGAATCACTTGAACATAGGAGGCAAGGTTGCAGTGAGCTGAGATTGTGCCACTGCACTCCATTCTGGGCAACATGGCGAGACTCTCAAACAAAAACATAATCTCTTTTCTGAATGAAAATTGAAATAAGCATCAGCTTGATAGTGGAACAAATCAACTTTGTTTTTGTTTTGTAGCACATTGTATTTATTATCTTTTTAAAGACATCCAATATTTTCCCACACAGGATCTACTAAAAATGACAATAAAGAAGTCTCGTAATTTGTCAACAGAAAACACTAGCCTTATTTTAAAGATTGAAATTTTTCTACCACGATATATTTTTGTTATTAGAGTAATACCACTAAAAGATGGAGAGGGAGTGTTCTAGTAACATTTTTGTAGTTAGACTCTCCTTTGCAGAAAGAACACATGAGAACAAGGTGCAGTGACTCATGCCTATAATCTTAGCACTTTGGGAAGCTGAAGCAGGAGGAATGCTTGACCCCAGGAGTTAGAGACCAGGGCAACACAGGGAAACTCCTGTCTTTAAAAAAAAAAAAAAGATAAAAATTGGCTGGTTTGGTGGCTCACACTTGAAATCTCAGCACATTGAGAGGCCAAGGTGGGCAAATAACTTGAGGCCAGAAGTTTGAAACCAGTCTGGCCAAACATGGGAAACCTCGTCTCTATTAAAAATACAAAAATTAGCCGGGTGTGGTGGTGCACACCTGTAGTCTCAGCTACTCAGGAGGCTGAGGCACAAGAATCACTTGAATCCAGGAGGTGGAGGCTGCAGTGAGCCAGATCACACCACTGTACTCCAGCCTGAGTGACAGAGTGAGACTCTGTCTCAGAAAAAAAAAAAAAAAAAACTAAACAAAGAAAGCAAAATATGAATAAGTAAGTCCTGTCCATGGATATCAAAGATGTCCTCCATCTCCCACTGAATGGCATTTTCAGGATGGCCCTTCATTCAGTGACAGAGTCAAAGCTTGGACATAGCACTGGGTTAAATGCTGTCCCCATAACATTTATGTTTATCTGGAACCTGTGAATTCGACCTTTTTGGGAATAGGCTATTTGCAGATGTACTCAAGTTAAACTGAGGTTATGCTGGACTAGGGTGGACCCTAAATCCATTATGACTAGTGTCTGTGGAATAAGACGGAAGTTTGTTTACACAGATGCAGAGGGAAGACGGCCGCGTGGAGACAGAGATTTGAGTTATGCTGCCATAAAGCAAGGACTGCCGAGCCTGCAGGCAACACCAGAACCTGGAATCTGCACAGAAGGACTCTCCCCTGTGGGCTGCAGAGAGATCACCGCCCTCCAGACATCTTGATTTCAGACTTCTGGCCTCCAGGACTGTGAGCTAATCAGTTCCTGTTGTTAGAAGCCACCCGGTTTGTGGCAATTTGTGACAGCAGCCTGAAGAAACTGCCACAGGCATCAATCAGGCTTTTCTCATACCGTATCAGGAGGAGGCAGGCAACCCTTCCTTAGTCTGCCTGCATTCTCATCCAACAGAGAGAAGTTTGATAGTTTTTATTTATTTATTTTGAAATGAGACAAGGTCTCTTTGCCCAGGCTGTAGTGCAGTGGTGCAACCATAGCTCCCTGCAGCCTCAAACTCCTAGGCTAAAGGCCTTGAGCGCTTCCAGCCTCATCCTCCTGAGTAATAGGGATCAGGGAGCATGTCACCATGCCTGGCTAATTTTATAATTTTTGTAGAGACAGGGTCTCAATCTGTTGCCCAAGCTGGTCTCAAACTCCTTCCTCAAGCAGTTCTTTTACATTGGCCTCCCAAAATGTTGAGATTACAGGCTTGAGCCCCTGTGCCTTTCTAGAAGTCTGATTTTGTTTGTTTGCTGGGGTGCAGTAGCACAATCTCAGCTCATTGCAACCTCCTCCTTCTGGGTTCAAGTGATCGTTGTGCCTCAACCACTCCAGTAGCTGGGATTACAGGCACCCACCACCATATCCAGGTAATTTTTGCTTTTTTTTTTTTTTTTTTTTTTTTTTTTGCTTAGAGTTCTTATAATTTTTTTTTTATTTTTTTTTTTATGTTTTTATTGAGACGGAGTGTCGCTCTTGTTATCCAGGCTGGAGTGCAATGGCGCGGTCTCAGCTCACTGCAACCTCTGCCTCCTGGGTTCAGGCAATTCTCCTGCCTCAGCCTCCTGAGTAGCTGGGATTACAGGCATGTGCCACCATGCCCAGCTAATTTTTTGTATTTTTAGTAGAGACAGGGTTTCACCATGTTGACCAGGATGGTCTCGATCTCTTGACCTCGTGATCCACCCGCCTCAGCCTCCCAAAGCTGAGATTACAGGCTTGAGTCACCGTGCCTGGCCCAAGAGCTTTTTTTAAAACAGAACTCTAGCAATCTTTTTTTTTTATTATTCATTTTTATTTTTTTATTTTTTGAGAAGGAGTTTCGCTCTTGTTACCCAGGCTGGAGTGCAATGGCGCGATCTCGGCTCACCGCAACCTCCGCCTCCTGGGCTCAGGCATTTCTCCTGCCTCAGCCTCCTAAGTATCTGGGATTACAGGCACGCGCCACCACGCCCAGCTAGTTTTTTTTGTATTTTTAGTAGAGATGGGGTTTCACCATGTTGACCAGGATGGTCTCAATCTCTCGACCTTGTGATCCACCCGCCTCGGCCTCCCAAAGTGCTGGGATTACAGGCTTGAGCCACCGCGCCAGGCAAACTTTTTTTTTTTTTTTTTTTTTTTTTTTTTTTTTAAGACAGAGTCTCACTCTGCCATCAGGCTGGAGTGCAATGGCGCCATCTCGGCTCACTCTGACTCTGGCAACCTCTGACTCCCTAGTTCAAGGGATTCTCCTGTCTCAGCCCACCTCTAGTAGCTGGATTACAGGCACGTACCACCATGCCCAGGTGATCCGCCTGCCTCGGCCTCCCAAAAGGCTGAGATTACAGGTTTGAGCCACCATGGCTGGCTTTGTTTTTTTTTTTTTGATGGAGTTTTATTTTTTTTGCCCAGGCTGGAGTGCAATGGCCCGATCTCGTCTCACTGCAACCGCCGTTTCCCGGGTTCAAGTTATTCTCCTGCCTCAGCCTCCGGAGTAGGATTACAGGCATGTGCCACCATGCCTGACTAATTTTGTATTTTTAGTAGAGATGGGGTTTCTCCATGTTGGACAGGCTGGTCTCCAACCCCTGACCCCAGGTAATCCGCCCATCTCGGCCTCCCAAAGTGTTGGGATTACAGGCATGAGCCACTGCGCCTGGCTTGCAAACTTCTATAACATAATAATTTTTTTTTTTTTTTTTTTTTTTTTTAAGACAGGGTCTCTCTTTGTTACCCAGGCTGGAGTGCAGTTTCAGGAACATGACTCACTGCATCTTCAACCTCTACAGACTCAGATGATCCTCCCTACCAACTACAGGCCTGCGCCACTAGGCCTGGCTAATTTGTTTTTGTTTTTGGAGATGGAGTCTCACTCTGTTGCCCAGTCTCACTCTGTCTCACTCTGTTACCCAGGCTGGAGTGCAGTGGTGCCATCTAGGCTCACCACAACCTTCACCTCCAGGGTTCAAGCAATTCTGCCTCGGCCTCCTGAGTTGCTGGGACTACAGGCACATGTCATAAAGCCTGGCTAATTTTTCGTATTTTTCTAGAGTCAGAGTTTCACAGTGTTGCCCAGGCTGATGTCGAACTCCCCTGAGCTCAGGAAATCTGCCCGCCTCTGCCTCCCAAAGTGCTAGGATTACAGGTGTGAGCCACCACGCTCAGCCTATGCCTGACTAATTTTTATATTTTGGGCAGAGATGGGCTCTCTCCATGTTGCCCAGGCTGGTCTTGAGCTTCTGAGTTCTAGTTATCTAGAACTCAGCCTGCCTCGGCCTGCCAAAGTGCTGGGATTACAGGCATGACCCATAATGATTTTTGTTGTTGTTGTTGTTTTGTTTTGAGAGGGAGTCTGGCTCTGTCCACGAGGCTGGAGTTTAGTGGCTCAATCTCAGCTCAGTGCAATCTCCACCTCTGGGGTTGAAGCCATTCTCTGTCTCAGCCTCCCAAGTAGCTGGGATTACAGGTGCCTGCCACCACACACGGCTAATTTTTTGTGTGTATTTTTAGTAGAGTCGGGGTTTCACCATCTTCGCCAGGCTGGTCTTGAACTCCTGACCTCATGATCCACCCACCTTGGCCTCCCAAAATGCTGGGATTACAGGCATAAGCCACCGTGCCTGGCCCATAATGAATTTTTAATATGTATTGCATAGCTATTCATGTTTAGACTTCCTGGTCACCTCCTTCAACAACTGGGAAATAATCGGTTTTGGAACCCATAGTCATATCAAATAAAGGCTCATTCTCTTGCCTTATCTTAGAAATAAAATAAAGAGCTGGGCGCAGTGGCTCACATCTGTAATCCTAGCACTTTGGGAGGCTGAGGTGGATGGATCACCTGAGGTCCAGAGTTCAAGACCAGCCTGGCCATCATGGTGAAAGCCCATCTTTAAAAAAAAAAGAAGAAGAAGAAGAAACAAAATAAAATAATAATAAATACAAAGAATTTCTAGCTTTGATCGCCATACTTATTCATTTTTACACCATACTTCTTATGTAAATTTCATAATGTCAGTGTAAGAGTTGATTTTCATACTTCGGCCTAACACTCTGCCTTATAGTTTCTCAATAAATATTTTTTGAATGAACAAAAGTTTTAATTAATTAATTAGTTCTAAACCTAAGCTTATTCTGGGATGTGGAAGGAAGTAACGAGAAAATTCAGATACAAGTAACCTTATCAGTCTTTCTTTTTTTTTGAACTTGCATCACTGGCTAATTAAGCACATCTTTTTTTTTTTTTTTTTAAGTGTCTGTGTGATTCACTTTATTGCAATATTCACTTTATTGTGGGGTGGTCTGAAATTGAATCTGCAATATATTTGAGGTATGCCTGTGTACAACAGCATTTCTATTTTTCCTTCTCTCTCTCTCTTTTTTTTTTTTTTCTCGAGACAGTCTCACTCTGCAACCCAAGCTCGAGTTCAGTGGTATGATCTCAACTCACTGCAACCTCCACCTCCCAGGTACAAGCAGTTCTCCTGCTTGAAAACAGGTGGCGTGCACCACCACATTCAGCTAATTTTTGGTTTTGTTTTGTTTTAAGATGGAGTCTCGCTCTGTCGCCAGGCTGGAGTGCAGTGGCGCAATCTCGGCTCACTGCAACCTCCACCTCCTGAGTTCAAGTGATTCTCCTGCCTCAGCCTCCTGAGTAGCTGGGACTACAGGCATGTGCCACCATGCCCAGCTAATTTTTGTATTTTTAGTAGAGACAGGGTTTCACCCTATTGGCCAGGATGTTCTTCATCTCTTGACCTTGTGATCCACCCGCCTTGGCCTCCCACAGTGCTGGAATTACAGGTGTGAGCCACTGTGCCTAGCCATTTTTGTATTTTTTTAGTCGAGATAGGGTTTCACTGTGTTAGGCCAGGTTGGTCTTGAACTCCTCACCTCAAGGGATCCTCTTGCCTCAGCCTCCTAAAGTGTTGGGATTACAGGCGTGAGCCACTGCACTGGCCTAATCACATCATTCTTAAACTACCTGACCTTTTGGAACTAACAATTGCAGCTAGGAATTTTCTATTTTGCCTCTCTGTCCACAATACTGCATTATCTACATAATATTGCAGCTCTTCCATTATATTGTGGAATGGCTGTAAAGCAGCCCAAAGTTCAATGTCAAGTGTCATCTGATACCGCATCGCACAACTAAACCCCATGTTACTTAGCAGCATTTCCCTGCCCTGCTCTCCCAGCTCCTGTTGGGAAGCCTGCTCTGAAACTGTGGAACCTGGGAGGGGTGAAGGAAAATGCAGGAATTTTCAAAGGCGGTAGATGGCTTTTGGTTTTGAAGAGTGGTTTTTGTTTTTCTTTCTTCCTCTTTTTCTTTATTAATGGATTAGAATGTATAAATTGGCTTACTGCACAATGAAGATTCAGAACAGAAACACGTTTAACTAGAATAGTATCCTTCAGCACTGATGGTGCCACACCTTTATTGCTAAAGACTTGCTGTTGGGAAATGCGGATACTTCCCTTCTTACACTTCGGGTTACAGCCCTGTCCAGTTAAGCAATACAGTACTGCACACTGGAGACCTGAATTTAAATGAGTTACAACTAACTTTTATATAGGGCAGCAAGGTCCATGAAAGGAAAAATAAATGAGTACAAAGGATAAAAGAATCACTGCTTTTTTTTTTTTTTTTTTTTTTCTTGAGACAGAGTCTCACTCTGTCACCTAGGCTGGAATGCAGTGGCGCAATCTCCACTCACTGCAACCTCCACATCCTGGGTTCAAGTGATTCTCCTGCTTCAGCCTCCTGAGTAGCTGAGATTACAGACACCCACCATTATCCCTGGCTAATCTTTGCATTTTTGTGGAGATGGGATTTCACCATGTTGGTCAGGCCGGTCTTGAATGCCTGACCTCAGGTGATCCACCCATCTCAGCCTTCCAAAGTGCTGGGATTACAGGTATGAGCCATGGTGCCCGGCCCTTTCTTTTTTGAGTCAGAGTCTCGGTCTTTCACTCAGACTGGAATGCAGTGGCGCCATCTCGGTTCACTGAAACCTCCACCTCCCTAGTTCAAGAGAGCATCACTCCTCTCTATATAACATCTGGTATAATTATAATTCTGAGGGGATGAAGCAAATATATAAACACCAGCCTATTTGGACAAAGCTAAGCTAAAATTACTGTAACACCTTGTTCACGTAATTGAGTTCTTTAAAAAATTAAGCTATAAAATATCTATTGGTTAATAATTAAAATAGAAATTATAACAATTAGTCATATGTAATTAAATTCATAGTAAAATACTTGAATTTTTTGTTGTTGTTGCCCAGGCTGGAGTGCAATGGTGTGATCTCGGCTCACCACAACCTCCACCTCCTGGGTTTAAGTGATTCTCCTGCCTCATCCTCCTGAGTAGCTGAGATTACAGGTGCCTGCCACCACACCTTGCTAATTTCTGTATTTTAGTAGAGATGGGGTTTCACCATGTTGGTCAGGCTGGTCCCACACTGCCGACCTCAAGTGATCCGCCTACCTCAGCCTCCCAAAGTGTTGGGATTACAGGTGTAAGCCACGGCACCTGGCCAATACTTGAATTTTTTTTTTTTTTTTTTAAGTCGGGGAAAGCGAGAGTGCAGTCCGCACTACCACATATTGTGCAGTCTAGTTTCCCACATTTAAAGAAATCACAGGGGTCAACACACTGGAGTGCAATGGATAAGCCTTACCCTAGGAAAACCACTTTGTGATCACGGTATCTTCCCTACCAGGTAACAATACTTGAATTTTTAACTGCTAAAGGCAGAAATGATTTATTTCCTTTCATCCAAAATGATTTTTATTTTTCATCTACCTTTTTACATAATGTTTTTTTTACATCTCTTAGTAGCTGGTATGTAGCTAGTATTTAATAATTGTAAACAGTGTTGGAAATAGTTGTTGGAAATAGATGCTTGGTGCCACAAAAAAAAATTAGCACTGAGACGAAGGATCTTTCAGCAACGCAATTCTTACTTCCTGGACTGCAGGAAGGGTACTCTCACTAGCCATCTTGCCACGAGAGTACAAAGAACAAAAGGAATCCGCACAAACTTATTCCTCTTACCCATTTGGGGTCGTCCTTACTGCTGTGTCTGCTCTCCGTCGGCTGGAGCCAAACCTCACAATCTAAACTAAAATCCAATTAACTAACAACTTAAAACTTTTCTAAACAGGTAAAAGCAATGGAGAGCTGGAACATGCCTGTGAGCATGTCCAGCATAGATCTCTTGGTTAAAGTACAAGAACATAGAGTGCACTATGTGCCTGTAAGCACAGCATGTCTAACAGCTACATAGGATAGGGCTTAACAAAGTTATTAGCATACTTATTATTTAACAAGAAAGAAAACTTTAAAAAGGAACTTTGTTACTTCCCACAACAGTATAACCAATACCTATAAATAAATGCATGTTTTTATGATGTTGGAATGGAATTGAACATCATTTTTTCTTCTTTTTTTTCTTTTTTCATACCTCCTTCACAGAAGAAAGTCATTTTTTTAAAAGCTACTTTAGCGTTTTTGATGTGCTCTTGTGAGATTTGGGTCTTTTCCTAAGTTGGCACTCAACAAGGAGAAAGTCATGTTCAGTTCGAGCCCCAAGATTGTGAAGCCCAATGGCCAGAAGCCAGACGAATTCGAGTCCGGCATCTCCCAGGCTCTTCTGGAGCTGGAGATGAACTCGGACCTCAAGGCTCAGCTCAAGGAGCTGAATATTACAGCATCCAAGGAAATTGAAGTTGGTGGTGGCTGGAAAGCTATCATAATCTTTGTTCCTGTTCCTCAACTAAAATCTTTCCAGGAAATCCAAGTCCGGCTAGTACGCGAATTGGAGAAAAAATTCAGTGGGAAGCATGTTGTCTTTATCACTCAGAGGAGAATTCTGCTGAAGCCAACTCAAAAAAGCCATATAAAAAATAAGTAAAAGCGTCCCAGGAGCCTTACACTGACAGTTGTACATGATGCAATCCTTGAGGACCTAGTCTTCCCAAGCAAAACTGTGGGCAAGAGAATCCATGTGAAACGGGATGGCAGCCGGCTCATAAAGGTTCATTTGGACAAAGCACCGCCGAACAATGTGGAACACAAGGCTGAAACTTTTTCTGGTGTCTGTAAGAAACTCACGAGCAAGGATGTTAATTTTGAATTCCCAGAGTTTCATTTGTAAACAGAATGACTAAATAAAAAATATATTCACAGTAAAAAAAAAAAAAAAAGACTGGGCACAGTGGCTCACGCCTGTAATTCTAGCACTTTGGGAGGCCGAGGTGGGTGGATCACCTGAGGTCAGGAGTTCAAGACCAGCCTGGCCATCATGGTGAAACCCCATCTTTAAAAAAAAAAAAAAGCTACTTTGAAAGTATATGTGTTGTGGCCGGGTGTGGTGGCTCATGCTGGTAATCCCAGCACTTTGGGAGGCTGAGGTGGATGTATCACCTGAGGTCGGAAGTTCAAGACCAGCCTGACCAACAAGGTAAAATCCTATCTCTATTAAAATAAAAAAAAATTAGCGAGGCATGGTGGCAGGTACCTGTAATCCTGCTACTCTGGAGGCTGAAGCAGGAAAATCGCTTGAACCTGGGATGCAGAGGTTGCAGTGAGCCAAGATCATGCCATTGCACTCCAGCCTGGGTGATAGAGCAAGACTGTGTCTCGATAAAAAAGAAGTATAAGTGTTGTAATATGACCAGATACCAAAGTACCCACAATTTTCTGACATGTGCCCATTAAAAAAAGGTATCTTAGTGCTAAGGTACCACCTGATTCCAGAAGAAAAAAAAAAGGTTTCTACTTTTATACTGGTGACAATAGTGACATTCTCTTTCAATGTTTGTAATTCTTGCATTCTGTGGAATAATACTCATTAGTTGAGTTTCTATTGAAATGTAGAAATTCCTGGTTTCAAGAAGTTTATGTATTTAGTATTCAAAGGATCCTGATTTTTGTGCTTTCTTATTTCATAGTGTAAATACACAGTATATATGAGATTTTGCCAAGTTGAAAACTACAGTTGTGGATTGCAAATAAATAATGCTAAACAAGTTACATGTAAAATGAGAAGGTCAGGTGTATTTATGAATATCTACTTGGGTAGATTCTGTTCACATTCTCTAATTGCATGACTTAAAGTTCTCTCTCTCTCTTTTTTAACTGAGAAAAAGACAGGGCAGATGGGGGGTATTACTATGTTGTCCAGGCTGTTCTTGAATTCCCGGCCTCAAGGGATCCTCTGGCCTTGGCCTCCCAAATTGCTAGGACTACAAGCATGAGCTACCATGCGTGACCTTTGTCAGCTTTTTAAGAACCTTGAGATCAAAGAAATGAAAAATTTCTGAAAATTTCCATATGTACTTAAAACTCTGTAACTATATACTATATATTAAATCTACCAAAAAATTGATGGTTAGAAACCTGCAACCAAGAATTAATAGCCTTATTTTATTAAAATGTACCAAAACAATTAGAAAAACATGGTAAATAGCTTTTAAACAAAATTTTCTCATAAATTATAGTTTAATACAATTATAAATTAATAAATGGCATAAGTTACATAGATTATTCATCACGTGGCTGATTATCTGGTTTCTTCCAAAGGCTGCCACAATTGCTGCAGGCCAGGCTGAGGCTTGAAGAACCCCCAAATTCCTATATCTAGAAGGATCTGGTTGTCTCTTGTCTAGGACATTTTAAGGAAATGTATTCTCCCTATTTCCCTGCTCCTAGCAATTTACACAGATTACAGGGAATCCATAGGATCTGGAGGCTGAGAGAGAGGTGCTAAAAGGTAGAATGACAAGAATGGACTTTTAAAAACTGTTGAATCAGGTATTTTTTGGTTACGAGTAAAGAAAGCTATCCTAACCCAATTTAAAAAGGGGACGATCAGCCAGGCGCAGTGATGCATGCCTATAATCCTAACACTTTGAGAGGCCAAGGAGAGTGGATCACTTGAGTCCAGGAGTTGGAGACCAGACCTGGCAACATAGCAAGACCCCAACTCCAAAAAAATTTAAAAATTAGTCAAGTGCGATAGTGCACACCTATAGCCCCAGCTACTCTGGTGACTGAGGTAGGAGGATCGTTTGAGCCTGGGAGGTTGAGGTTGCACTGAGCCATGATTACACCACTGAACTCTAGCCTGGGCAACAGAGCAAGACCTTGTCTCAAAAGATAAATAAAAAATAATTAATTATTTAAAAGAGGATGGTAAGAAATCCAGAATGGAAGCTCACAGATCCCAAGTAGAAGTCATAAAAGTCAAAGTTGTCAGATCACCACCCTCTCCACCTTTCTCTGGGCTTGTGTGGTTTCTGCATCTGTTGGCACATCCAGCCTATGGCTTATCTCTGATGACTGGATTTCTCCATTTACGAGCACGCATACACCAAAAAATGGCTGCCCCTCCTCACACTACCTGACTCTCCAGTTCTAGTGTCTTCCACTGAGCTACTGACTCAAAGTCAAAGTCTCTAGGTTCAAATTAGCAAGCAAAAGAATCAGATTGGTGCTCATGAAAGCAACACATATACTAAAATTGGACAAATACAGAGAAGATTAACATAGTCACTGAGCAACAATGACACCCAAATTTGTAAGGCATCCCATGTGAAGGGGGAAGAAAGCATCTGAATGGATTAGGTGTTCTTCTGTGATCCAATCAGCTGTGGCTATGGAGACAAGGTCTAAAGGTGGGTAGCGTAACTGTCTCTGCCAGGGACTCTACGGTAGGGCAAATTTTCTATGATGGGGAAGTGGATAGAAATTAGTATCTCAAATTCCTAGACATCAGATAAGTTGAAATGGACTTTCTGAGTTGGACTTTTCAGGCTCTGTCTCTCGAGTTGGAAGTTCAGGCTCTGGAGGGAAGAAGGGGTCAAATCATATCAATTTATTCTCCTTATTCCAAAAAGAGGGCAGGATTTTGGTGTGTGGCAAATACAGCCTGGTTTATTAAAAATTACAGTGGTCGCTGGGCGCAGTGGCTCACTCCTGTAATCCCAACAGTTTGGGAGGCCAAGGCAGGCAGATAACGAGGTTAGGAGTTCAAGACCAGCCTGGCCAACATAGTGAAACCTAGTCTCTACTAAAAATACAAAAAAGTATCTGAGCATGGTGAGGCAGGAGAATCGCTTGAACCTGGGAGGTGGAGGTTGCAGTGAGCCAAGATCGAGCCATTGCACTCCATCCCAGGCAACAGAGCGAGACTCGGTCTCAAAAAAAAAAAAGAAAAAAAAATTGGAGTGATCTGGCCAGGCACGGTGGTTTATGCCTGTAATCTTAGCACTTTGGAGGGCCAAGGCATGTGGATCACTTGAGGTCAGGAGTTCAAGACCAGCCTGGCCAATATGGTGAAATCCTGTCTGTACTAAAAATGGGAAAGTTAGCTGGGCATGGTGAGAGCACACATGTAATTCCAGCTACTCAGGAGGCTGAGGCAGGAGAATTGCTTGAAGCCAGGAGGCGAAGGTTGCAGTGAGCTGAGACTGCCTGCCACAGCATTCCAGCCTGGGCAACAAAGTGAGATTCTGTCTTTGAAAAAAAAAAAAAAAAGAAAGAAAGAAAGGAAAAAAAAAGGAGTGGTCCAAGATCAGTGCATTGGTAGAAAAAAAAAATTGGGGTGGGGGGTAAGTGTTCCCAACTACCCCTGTAGCTTCTAGAATGATTGGAAGTTTTAAGTACCAACTAAAACCTGTGTCCAGATAGCAGAAAACCTTCTTCAGCTCCACATAAAAATATCAGATAGACAGACAGATAGATAGACAGATAGAGTTAGACAGGTTCTTCCTCTGTCACCCAGACTGGAAAGCAGTAGACTGACCACAGCTCACTATAGCCTGGAACTTCTGTACTCAAGCTATCCATCAGCCTCATCCTCCCAAGTAGCTGGGATTACAAGCGCTTGCCACCATGCCCTGACGATTTTTTTTTTTTTTTTTTTTTTTTTTTTCCTTTTTAGTAGAGACTTGGTTTTGCTATGTTGCCCAGGCTGGTTTTAAACTCCTGGACTCAAGTGATCCTCCCATCTTGACATCCCAAAATGCTGGGATTACAGCTGCGAACCACCATGCCCAGACCACATAAAAGTATCCTGAAAGGGCCCAGTGCAGTGGTTCACGCCTGTAATCCCAGCACTTTGGAAGGCCGAGGCGGGCGGATCCTGAGGTCAGGAGTTCGAGACCAGCTGGATCAACATGGTGAAACCCCGTCTCAACTAAAATACAGAAATTAGCTGTGCATCGCCGGCCTGTAATCCCAGCTATTCAGGAGGCTGAGGCAGGAGAATCGCTTGAACCCGGGAGTAAGAAGTTGCAGTGAGCCGAGATCAGGCCACAGCACTCCAGCCTGGGCGACAAAGTGACACCCCGTCTCTCTCTCTCTCTTTCTCTTTCTCTTTCTTTCTCTCTCTCTCTCTCTCTCTCTCGCTCTCGCTCTCTCTCTCTCTCTGTCTGTCTCTTTCTGTCTTCTGAGAGGAGTGCATCCCAGCCCCCGCGCCCACCAGCCATAAGCTCCACGCAGCTCAACAAGGACCCCTTGTACCGGCTGTCAGCTGAGGTCAAGAACCGCTCCTGTCCAAATATGACCCCCAGAAGGAGGCAGAGCTTCGCAGCTGGATCGAGGAACTCGCCAGCTTCTCCATGGGCCCCGACTTAGGGCCTGAAGGACGTGATTATCTTATGTACGCTCATAAACAAGCTATAGCCGGGCTCAGTCCCTAGGATCAACCGCTCCATGCAGAACTGGCACCAGCTAGAAAACCTCTCCAACTTCATCAAGGCCGTGGTCAGCTACGGCAAGAACCCCATGGACGCATTCGAGGCCAGTGACCTGTTGGAGAGTGGGAACTCGACGCAGGTGCCGGTGTCTCTTCCCGCCCTAAGGGGGAAGGCCAAGACTCAGGGTCTGCATCGTGGGGTGGACATTGTCATCAAGTACCCGGAGAAGCAGGAGCCAAACTTCCACGACGCTGCCTTGAAGGCCGGCCAGTAAGTCACCGGGCTCCAGATGGACACCAACAAATGCACCAGCCAGTCAGGTGTGACCGCCTACCGCCTACTGCGCAAGAAGGCAGCTCTACGACCCCCCATGGACCACTGGACCATCAGCCTCCGGATGGATACAAACAAGTATGTCAGTCAAGTGGGCATGACGGCTCCCGGGACCCAGGGTCACATCCACGACACCAAGCTGGGAACCTACAAGTGTGACAACTCCTCCATGTTCCTTGCAGATGGGCTACGTGCAGGGTGCCAACGAGAGCGGCCAGGTCTTTGGCCTGGGCCGGCAGATAGATGATCCCAAGTACTGCCTGCAAGGCACAGTGGCCGGCCGGGATCCCTCTGGCAACTGCGGGAGGTCCCTGAATATCCCCCTTACTATCAGGAGGAGGCGAGTTACTGAGGCTCCCAGCACGCTCTCTCCCCACATCGTCTCCCCATCGGGGTTTTTTGGTTTATCTGTGTTTTCATCTTTTTTTTTTTTTTTTTTTTTAAGCCTGTTCAGTGCTGCCAATCAACCGAGGGTCTGTGAGTGGCGGCATTGGATCAGGCAGCAAGGCTTTGTTCCCCCTTGCCTTGGTCCTTCGCAGGACTGAGCCACCGGGCTGTAGGGGAAGGGGTCGAGGCCGTATCCGGATACGTGTAGGGTGAGGGTCTCTGCTGGCATGTCCAGGTTGCGGGGCAAGCTGTGCTGGGGAGAAGAGACCTGGGCTTGGAGGGAACTGGTCCGCAAAGGTTTCCGGTTGCCTGCTTCTTCCCCTTTTGTCAGCTGATCAGTTTGTGGTTTCTGTATCTGCAAAAGTTTCAGGAAGTATTAACACAAGAAAAATACATTTTTTTCCCCGAAGTAGGAGCCAGGGACAGTGGAGACAGTGCTAGGAAATGAGTCCCCTGGGAAAGGGGACCTGGACACGATGCTAAATATCTCAGGCTCCCAAGTGGCTGGGTTTCCCTAGGACCCTCCGACCAACAGACCTCAGACCCTCCGACCTGTGCCGGGCCGGGTGGGGAAAGTGAGGCCGGTACAAGGAAGTGGAATTCTGAGTTGTTGGGGCTAAGCCTGACCCTCTCCACTCTAACGCCCCCCACCCCCAACCCCAACTGTGGCCTCAGTAGGTTTTTGTTGTTGTTGTTGTTGTCCAGGCTAGAGTGCAGTGGCCGATCTTGGCCTCCACCTCCTGGGCTCAAGCGACTCTCCTGCCTCAGCCTCCCAAGTAGTTGGGACTACAGGTGCTCCACCATGCCTGGCTAAGTTTTGCATTTTTAGTAGAGATGGGGTTTCACCATGTTGGTCAGGCTGGTCTCAAACTCCTGTCCTCCGGTGATCTTCGCGTCTTGGCTTCCCCAAGTGCTGGAATTGCAGGCGTAAGTCACTGCACCCAGCCCCTCAGTAGGTTTTAAGAAGCCCCCAGCCTGCCTTCTCCCCTTCTGGGCTGACTAGCTATACTGCTGTCTCCCCCGGCCACATGCCCTGCCAAGTACTGCACAGGGACACCCACCCAGAGTCCCTGCTCTATGAGATGATGTGAAATACAACTGTCGACCAAACACAATAAAACTTGTTTATAAGAAGGAAAAAACCAATATCCTGAGAGAAAATATATTTATAGTCATAGTTTATTGTTCCAATTATTCCAGTTTTTCTCCTTCTCAAATAAGAAGAGTGTAGAATAAGCCATGAACAGAAGTTAACTATTTAATATTTTCATTCTAGTGTCCTAATAATAATATCATTCTATGTGATTAAAAAAAAACACAGCACTTTGGGAGCAAATCACTTGAGGTCAGGAGTTTGAGACCAGTGTGGCCAACATGGTGAAACCCCATCTCTACTAAAAATACAAAAATGAGCCAGGCATTGTGGCGTGTACGCATAAGTTCCAGCTACTTGGGAGACTGAGGCAATAGAACCGCTTGAACCTGGGAAGCGGAGCTTGCAGTAAGCCAAGATCGCACTATTGCCCTCCAGCCTGAGCAATAGAGTGAGACTCCATCTCACAAAATAAAATAAAATAGGCCAGGTGCAGTGGCTCATGCCTGTAATCCCAGCACTTTGGGAGGTCAGGGTGGGTTGATCACCTGAGGTAAGGAGTTCGAGACCAGCCTGGCCAACATGGTGAAACCCCATCTTTACTAAAATTACAAAATTAGCCAGGCATGGTGTTGGTACATGCCTGTGATCCCAGCTACTTGGGAGGCTGAGGCAGGAGAATCACTTGAACCTGGGAGGCTGAAGTTGTGGTGAGCCAAGATCATGCCACTGCACTTCAGCCTCTTGCTCTTGCAACAAAGTGAGACTCCATTGCAAAATAATAATAATAACAAATTAAATTAGTTAAATTAAATGAAAAACAAAATAATTTTTACTCAAGATGTTAAAGGTGTTGCTCCATTGTCTTTAAGTTTCCAATGTTGCTGTTGAGAAGTTTAAGGTATTCTGATTCTTTATCCTTTTATTGTGACCTATTAAAAGTTAAAAAAAATTTTTTTAAGACAGAGTCTCACTTCGTTGCTAATTTTTGTATTTTTAGTAGAGATGGGTTTTACAATGCTGGCCAGGCTAGTCTCTAACTCCTGACCTCAGATGATCTGCCCGCCTCGGCCTCCCAAAGTGCTAGGATTACAGGTGTGAGCCACTGCACCTGGCCAGAAACTTATGTTCTTCTGTTCTGAAATTTTTTATTGTATTATTTCTTTGAAAATTACTTCCTTTCTTTTCATTTCTTGAACTCTTATTATCTGGATATGGGGACTCGTTGACTAATTTTCCTTTCATGTCTCTCCTGTTTTTCATCTCTGACTTGTCCAACTTTCTTGGAAAGTTCTTTAAATTTCTCTCTCACTTTAAACTTTCTGGGGTTTTTTTTTTTGAGACAGAGTCTTGATTTGTCACCCAGGCTGGAGTGTAGTGGTGTAACCATGACTCACCACAGCCTCAAACGTCTAGATTCAAGCAATCTTCCTTCCTCAGCCTTTGGAGTAGCTGGGACTATATGCAGGTGCCACCATGCTCTGCTAATTTTTTTGTAATTTTGTAGAGATCCAATTTTCAAAAAATCTCAACAATCCTAGCTTTAACTTCCTAGCACTCTTTTTTGTTCTTTGAATTCTCCTTATTCATAGTGTTCTGGTTTTATATGATTGCTCAGTTTGGTTTTTTTTTTTTTTTTTTTTTTTTTTTTGAGACGGAGTTTCGCTCTTGTTACCCAGGCTGGAGTGCAATGGCGCGATCTCGGCTCACCGCAACCTCCGCCTCCTGGGTTCAGGCAATTCTCCTGCCTCAGCCTCCGGAGTAGCTGGGATTACAGGCACGCGCCACCATGCCCAGCTAATTTTTTTTGTATTTTTAGTAGAGACGGGGTTTCACTGTGTTGACCAGGATGGTCTCGATCTCTTGACCTCGTGATCCACCCGCCTCGGCCTCCCAAAGTGCTGGGATTACAGGCTTGAGCCACCGCGCCCGGCTCAGTTTGGTTTTTATGGATAGAGTGTTTTCTCTTATTTGGATGGAGTATAACTATCGTCTTTTATCTTTAGAAGTTTACGTCTACTTCCTGCATTATTTCTGTTTCCTCTGATTTCCTTTTTTGCCTATTTACTTTTTTTGTTTTTGAGACAGAGTCTTGCTTTGTTGCCCAGACTTGAGGGCAGTGTTGAGATTTCAGCTCACTGCAACCTCCACCTCCCGGTTGAAGCAATTCTCCTGCCTCAGCTTCCTGAGTAGCTGGGATTACTAGCATGTGCCATCATGCCTGGCTAATTTTTGTATTTTCAGTAGAGATGGGGTTTCACCATGTTGGCCAGGCTGGTCTCAAATGCCTGGCCTCAAGTGATCTGCCCACCTTGGCCTCCCAAAGTGCTGGGATTACTGGCATGAGCCACTGCACTTGGCCTATTTACTTCGATTTCTCTCTTTTTTTTTTTTTTTTCGGAATGAGTCTCTGTCACCCAGACTGGAGTGCAGTAGCTGCATCTCGGTTCACTGCAAACGCCACCTCCAGAGCTCAAGCAGTTCTGCCTCAGCCTCCCGAGTAGCTGGGATTACAGGCGCTTGACACTGTGCCTAGCTAATTTTTGTATTTTTAGTAGAGACAGGGTTTCACCATGTTGGCCAGGCTGGTCTTGAACTCTTGACCTCAGGTGATTTGCCTGTCTCGGCTTCTCCAAATGCTGGGATTACAGGTGTGACCCACCACACCCAGCCTGATTCTGTTTTCTATAGTTACACATTAGATTTTGAGAAGGTAGGGTGTATACGCCTGATTTATCCAAGAATTTATAAATTACACTTTCTAAAAAACTTACTTCCTGTAACTCTTGACTTTAAAACTTACCATGCAGCACTTTCGGAGGCCAAGGCAGGCAGATCACGAGATCAAGAGATGGAGATCATTCTGGCCAACATGGTGAAACCCATCTCTACTAAAAATACAAAAATTAGCCGGGCATGGTGGCACGCCTGTAGTCCTAGCTGAGGTAGGAGAATCGCTTGAACCCAGGAGGTGGAGGTTTCAGTGAGCTGAGATTGCACCACTGCACTCCAGCCTGGCAACAGAGTGAGACTTTGTCTCAAAAAAAACAAAAAACAAAACAAAACAAAACAACAAAAAAACTTACCACGAGGCAGATGGTGTAACCTGGAGTGTCAGAAGCTCATTGAAGGCCTGGTGAGAGACAATGGCCAAGAACAAATGAAGAAGGCAGAAGTCCCCAGGAATGTGTTTCACACAGCCAGCCAAAAAAACCTAAAGGCCAAAAACAAAGCAAAACCAGTTGCCACTAATACATATATATATTTTTTGAGATGTCGTTTCACTCTTGTTGCCCAGGCTAGAGTGCAATGGCGTAATCTCGGCTCACTGCAACCTCTGCCTCCCGGGTTCAAGCAATTCTCTTGCCTCAGCCTCCCAAGTAGCTAGGAACAGGTATGCACTACCAAGGCTATCCAATTTTGTATTTTTAATAGAGATGGGGTTTCACCATGGTGGCCAGGTTGGTCTTGAACTCCTGACCTCAGGTGATCTGCCCACATTGGCTTTCCAAAGTGCTGGGATTATAGGCGTAAGGCACCACACCCAGCCTGAGTTACCACTAATTTTAAAAAGATGAACATTGTAAATGATGAAAAAATTAGCAGAGTACATAAAGCTTTTGTAAATATACAAAAGGAACTTGCACACTTCTCAAAAGGCCTTTTTTTTTGAGACGGAGTTTCGCTCTTGTTGCCCAGGCTGGAGTGCAATGGCGTGATCTCGGCTCACCGCAACCCCCGCCTCCTGGGTTCAGGCAATTCTCCTGCCTCAGCCTCCTGAGTAGCTGGGATTACAGGCACGCGCCACCATGTCCAGCTAATTTTTTTTGTATTTTAGTAGAGACGGGGTTTCACCATGTTGACCAGGATAGTCTCGATCTCTTGACCTCGTGATCCACCCGCCTCGGCCTCCCAAAGTGCTGGGATTACAGGCTTGAGCCACCGTGCCCGGCCATTCAAAAGGCCTTTTTTTAACCTCTCCAAAAAGAACTGATTCCTCAGCAGTGTCATGAAAGTAAACCAGTTAGTGTCGACAAAGCTACAAAATTAATGGCTCAGTTGTAATACAGTGATGGTGCATCTACCAAAAGACCAATAAATCATAAATGTTTTATTTAAAAAAACTTACCATTAGCAATAAACTCAGTAACTGAATTCGTATAAATATTTGTCCTCAGAAAACATGGGCTTTTAAATTTTAATCTGACTGATGTTTTGAGATAGTGATTGATGAGACCCCAGTCATGGGGTGGGACCCCAGTGATAGTGATTAATGGGACCTCCTAACTTTCTACCTTTGTCTATGAGTGGTCTAGAAAGACTAGGGAAGTATTAGGAGTTTTGGGGACTTCGAGCTTCGAGCTACAGCTATAAAAAGCGGTTAGAAGCTATAGTCAGGTTGGGTGTGGTAGCTCACGCCTGTAATCCAAGCACTTTGGAGGCCAAGGCGGGCGGATCACCTGAGGTCGGGAGTTCAAGACCAGCCTGACCAACATGGTGAAACCCCGTCTTTAAAAAAAAAAGAAGCTACAGTCAATAAATAATTTTGTAAACTCTAACTAGCATGACCCATAGACCCAGCAAGAGGGGCCCCTGCCCTTAACCCGGCATGTCACAAACCCCAAAATGCATTTCTTAAATAACACACAGACACCTTTGTTACTTGGAATTCAGCATACAGGCTGGCATTGTGTGACTTACAAACTTAAATATCCACTCCAGACCCCAGGGAAACACTTCACATCACTTGCTCTGTGTCTACAAAACAAAAGGCAACCGAATACAAATGACATAAAGCTTAATGGTTTCTGCTGCTGTCGAAGAAAGAGAAAGACCTTGCTTTGGAATGTGAGGAGGATTCCGAACAGCAGAAACAGATAAGAGAAAAGACAAAATAATTAGCTTGTCAAATAAATTTCTTCTTCTCAGTGTGAATGCAATAGCTTTTGGCCTAATAGAGTATCTTTTCCTAGTGTCAAGCATTTCTTGCTTCTCTTAGGACACTAGACATACTCACAAATTAGGGTTGAATTTCAGATGGGTAGCTGAGGAACATTTTGCAAAACTGAGCACTTTTATATTATTCCTAAATGTTTGTATAGATAAAGTGTGATATTGATTCTTTACATTTGTAGCAAAAGGGACATGGAACATTAGAATTGCAGATTTTTTTTTTTTTTTTTTTTTTTTTTTTTTTTTTTTTTTTGAGTCTCTGTTGCACAAGTTGGAGTGTAGTGGCACGATCTCAGCTCACTGTAACCTCTCCCTCCTGGGTTAAAACTATTTTCCTGCCTCAGCCTCCTGAGTAGCTGGGATTACAGGTGCCTGCCACCACGCCCAGCTAATTTTTGTATTTTCAGTAGAGATGAGATTTTACCTTGTTGGCTAGACTGGTTTTGAACTCCTGACCCCAGTTGATCTGCCCGTCTTGGCTTCCCAAAGTGCTGGGATTACAGGTGTGAGCTGCCATGCCTGGTTTTCATTACATTTTCAAAAAAATAAATTAAAAAACTTTAGCCTTATCTACATAATTTTAAGTTTTGTTATTAAACTTTAGTTCATGGCCAGGCATGGTGGCTCACACCTGTAATCCAAGCACTTTGGAGCCAAGGCGGGCGGATCACCTGAGGTTGGGAGTTCAAGACCAGCCTGACCAACATGGTGAAACCCCGTCTTAGAAAAATAAACTATGGACTGAGTGCCAGAACTTAAAGAAAAAAAAGAAAATAATAAAATAAAATAAAAATAAATAAAAAATTTTTAGTTCATTTATTGTTTTAAAGTTTTAGTAGATAATCATCATAGTTTTTATGATTAATCATTAATCATAATCTGAAAATAATTCGGTGATTATTTTACAATTTCTGTAAAATAATGTAAATGTAATATAAAATGTAAATGTAAAGTTTTGTTTACATTCGCTTTAATTCATATTTATATACTGTAGGGGAAAAGGCCTTCTGAAGGCTCACTGAAAATCACTGTCATAGGGCAGTTTAATAGAACAGGCATACAAATGTATTTAACAATTACACGATGAGCACCAGAGGAAAATCACAGAGTGATTGCCCACCCTCATTGTAGTTCAGAAGCTTATAAACCATACTAGCAAAACAGGTTGTGGAAGTAGGGAGAATTCTGTTACTAGGGAGAATGAATGGATTAGAGAACAGAGATTAAATTGTATATTATCCTGTGAAAAGCTCTGTTCTGGTGTAGTTATATTCTTGGTCATCCAGGGAGGAAAAAAATTGTTTGTTTGTTTGTTTGTTTGTTTTTTGATGGTCTAGATCTCTGGAAGATAAAGAAACTCCAATTTTACAGAGAGTGGAGGTAGGGAGGGGGGTAAGTCAGAGAGACCTTGAGGCTTCCTCAGTTCACCAAGCCATATATGGTGCTATTGGTTTCTGAGCTCCAACAACACTTTCATTTTCATTTTCTTTTTTTGAGACGGAGTTTTGCCCTTGTCGCTCAGGCTGGAGTGTAATGCTGCAGTCTCAGCTCACTGCAACCTCTGCCTCCCGGGTTCAAGCCATTTTCCTGCCTCAGCCTCCCAAGTAGCTGGGATTACAGGCCCCTGCCACCATGCCCAGCTAATTTTTTTGTATTTTTAGTAGAGATAGGGTTTCACCATTTTTGTCAGCTTGAACTCCTGACCTCAGGTGATCCACCCGCCTCGGCCTCCCAAAGTGCTGGGATTGTAGGTATGAGCCACCACACCCGGCCTCCAACAACACTTTCTAAACAATTACTTTTTGCTTTCCTTTTTTTAGAGACAGTCTCGTTCTCTTGCACAGGCTGAGAACAGTGAACTCAAGGCTGCTCTTGAGTACAGTGGCTCAATCATAGCTCACTGTAACCTCAAATTCCTAGTTTCTGAGCAATCCTCCTGCCTCAGCCTCCCAAGTAGCTGGGATGAGCCACCGTGCCAGCCCAATTACTGTTTAATCATTTAACTAACAGAATAAGCATAGTTGAGATTATAACATAAAAAGTAAATACAGGCTAGGTGTGGTGGCTCATGCCTGTAATCCCAGCACTTTGGGAGGCTGAGAGGGAGGATCACTTGAGGTCAGTAGTTCAAGACCAGCCTGGCCAACATGGCAAAACCGCATCTGTACTAAAAATACAACAATTAGCCAGGCATGTTGGCTGGTGCCTGTAGTCCCAGCTACTCCAGCAGCTGAAGCTAGAGAATCGCTTGAACCCGGGAGGAAGAGGTTGCAGTGAGCCAAGATTGTGCCACTGCACTCCAGTCTGGGCAACAGAGTGAGACTCTGACTCAAAAAAAAAAAAAAAAAAAAAAAAGTAAGTACAAAAGTAAAATTCCAAAAACAATTAAACAATTTCAAAAGAAAAAATAAATTTAAAAACATTCATAGAGGTTGTCTGATTAAATACTTTAAAGCTGAAATAATGAAAGTGTTCATGAATCACATAAAATTTGCAAACAGCACTTACAAATTTTTTGCTTACTGAATATTTAATTACTGATGAAAATGAGTAATTGCTGATGGAAAATTACATTGGCATATTTTGCCAGGACAATGGTCAACCACACTGCTTATAAATGGCCTTGTCCATTTCCATTAGGCTCATTGTTCATCTTTTCTTTTCTTATTTATTGTTTGTTTATAGAGATGGGGTCTGGCTATGTTGACCAGGCTGGCCTTGATCTCCTGGCCTCAAGTGACTGTTCTGCCTTGGTCTCTCAAACTGCTGGGATTACAGGTGTGAGCCACCACACCTGGCCTGTCTTTTCTCATTTTTAATCCTATATCTTCTGTTAAATATTTAATTCATCCTAGGAAACATTATCACTAAGTGTGTTATATTCTGAGCCTTTTATTCTCTATTAGTTTCACTTTCTTCTGTTACTTGTCTTTCACCTATGTCTGATAAACTGAAATACAATACTGAACATTGAGGAGAGTCATATCAAATAAAATTGTATTTTCACTTCTGGTATATCTCCTCTATCCACACTAGTTACACCAAAGAAGACAAACAGCTTTTGGGACAGGTTATACATAGGCACTTTTGTTTCATAGTTTAATTTAAAACTTACATTAACGTAATTCAATGTAATCTGAGGCATTACAGTGTTGTTTCTTTCTTCATTACTTTTGCTTCTGTTTCTTCTGTATTTTGCAGTAACAATACCGTATCTTTACATGGTGTTTTACAATTTCTAAAGCACTTTTCTCACTTATAATCTCTGAAGTCCCACAACAGCCTTGGGCAGTAGGACTTGCACTGACATTAGAGAAAACTATGTTTTCTTTTCCTTTCTCCTTTTTTAAATAGAGATGGCAGTCTCACTATGTTGCCCAGGCTGGTGTAGAACTCCTGGGCTTAACACAGTCCTCTATTCTTTGCCCCCCAAAGGGATGAAATTACAGGCATTAGCCACTGTGCCTGGCAAAGAAAACCATGTTTTCAATACCATCAATGTGACAGATTTGTAAAACCAAAGGCATACTAGTAAACTTTTAATAATCGGTAAATGTTTGACAATTACCTAGCTGAGGATATGGAGAACCCTGATTATAGAGTCTGCCGATTTCACTGACCTAAATACTCACAGCATGGCTAGTTTCAAACCACCACTGGGATGTCAACTGACTACCAAAATTTCTGAGAATGTAACAATTAGCTCTCACAAACCGGAGGAAGCCAGTTCTAGCACACTTCTTAATCACTTTAAATTGAATCTAAGGCCCGGTGTGGTGGCTCATGCTTGTAATGCCAGCTCCCTGGGAGGTCAAAGTGGGCAGATCATCAGTCCAGGAGTTCAAGACCAGCCTAGGGAACATGGTGAAACCAGGTGTCTACTAAAAATACATAAATTAACCAGGCATGGTGGCGCTTGCCTGTAGTCCCAGCTATTTGGGAGACTGAGGCGGGAGAATCACTTTAGCCCGGGGAAGTCGAGGCTGCAGTGAGTTGAGATAGAGCCACTGCACCCCAGCTCGGATGACAGAGTAAGACCCTGTCTCAAAACAAAAACAATAACAAAACAAAACAGTTTCCATATCTTGTTTTTATAATAAAAGTAGTTTTTGTCCCTTTCTTTTTTTCTTCTTCCAGGCTAGACCGTGGACAGATTAAGCCAGTTTTAACAATGAGAATAAAGATTTTACTCTATGGTCAAAATGGGTTAGAAGGGGGCCCAGCGTGGTGGCTCACACCTGTAATACTAGCACTTTGGGAGGCCGAGGTGGGTGGATCACCTGAGGTCAGGAGTTCAAGACCAGCCTGGCCATCATGGTGAAACCCCCATCTTAAAAAAAAAATGGGTTACAAGGAACCTGGTTCCCTGAATGATCTCATGGAACAGAGCTGCCCACTCGGCCCTAGACTACTTGCCTACCTCTGTACTGTTATGTGAGAGAGAAATAAACCTTAATCTTTGAGTTACTGTATTTGGAGATCTCTTTGCTATAGTAGCTCAGTGACCTCTCAGAAGAGGCAACATTTAAGCTAAGATCTAAATGCCAAGAATGAACAAGCCATACCAAGAGGAGAGAAAGAACATTTCAGATAAATGAAAATGACCTAAAGGCTGGAGTACAGAAAGTGAATGGTAGAGATAAGGTTGAAGGAGAATTAATTCAGGACCAAATCACTTAGGGATTTGAAGGCCAGGGTAAGAAATTTTGATTTTAAGTGTAATGAGAAACCGTTGGAGAATTTTAATAAGTGTCATAATTGGACTTACATTTTAAAATCATCATTCTATCTTGGGCTATGGAGACACTCAAACAAATAAAAACAAAACAAAAAAAACAATCACTCTAGCTGTTCTGTGTTCAATCAAGTGAGGTGGCAAAGTGAAGACAAAGACTACTATAGTTAGAAAGCTACTGCAGAAGTCCGGGGGAGCTAATTTTATGCTCTGAACCAGGGTGATGGTAGAAGTAAAGACAGAAGAAATTCTTGAAATGTTTTAGAAATATCAGCACAGCTAATGATAAGCTGGATGTAGGACAATGCAGGAAAGAGTGGAATCGTTGATGATTTTGAGTTTAAATAACTACTATTTAATGAAGTGATTTGTTGTGTAAAGGGTAGACCATAAAGAGGTAAGAAAAGATGAGTAGAGACAGAGAGGTCAGTGGGAAGCTTGAGTTGAGGATAGCTGGGTTTTTGTTAGTTTTTTTGTGTGTTTGTGGGGAGGAGGCAGATTGTGCTATGAAAAAGAACAGCTCTTTTCTAACAATAGTAACTTCTATATGCTTGTTAGGCGTTCAAATAGTGAGACAAGTCTCTCAAAGGACTGAAATTCAAGGATGATGTTTGGGCTGGAGATATAAATTTGAAAGTAATTAATATTACAGGTGGGTCATAAAGCCATGGACTGGATGAGGTAGGTCACCTAGGGAGAAAATGCATATAGAAGAGAGGAGTAGCCAAGAGCACTGCAGCATTGGGAAGAAAATTCAGATGTACAAGGAAAACCAAAAAAATAGATGTCAGGCCAGGCGCGGTAGCTCACGCCTATAATCCCAGCACTTTGGGAGGCCGAGGCAGGTGGATCACGAGGTCGAGAGATCGAGACCATCCTGGTCAACATGGTGAAACCCCGTCTCTACTAAAAATACAAAAAATTAGCTGGGCATGGTGGCGCATGCCTGTAGTCCCAGCTACTAGGGAGGCTGAGGCAGGAGAATTGCTTGAACCCAGGAGGCGGAGGTTGCGGTGAGCTGAGATCGTGCCATTGCACTCCAGCCTGGGTAACAAGAGCGAAACTCCGTCTCAAAAAAAAAAAAAGAGAGAGATGTCAGAAAAGCCTGGAGACTCATTTCCAGAAGGAAGGCATAGTTAATTGTGTCACAAGCTATTGAAAGATTGAGTAAATGGGGATTGAGACCGTTCATTGGTCTCAGTGGCTTTGGCAACCACTGGCTTTGGCAAGAAGTGGGCCTTGAAAAGTGCCATTTCAGCTAGGAATAAATACCCATTTGGAGAATTTGAAGGAGCGATAAGGAGGCAGAGACCATGAGTATAAACATGTCTTTACATCTTTTAGGGAGTTTTGCTGTTAAGGGAAGCAGAGAAATTGGGTGACAGCTGAAGGTAGAAGTGGGGTCAAGTAAGGATTTTTTAAAATGTGAGTAAGAAGGCCGGGCGCGGTGGCTCAAGCCTGTAATCCCAGCACTTTGGGAGGCCAGGGCGGGTGGATCACGAGGTCAAGAGATTTTGACCATCCTGGTCAACATGGTGAAACCCCGTCTCTACTAAAAATACAAAAAAAAATTCGCTGGGCATGGTGGTGCATGTCTGTAATCCCAGCTACTCAGGAGGCTGAGGCAGGAGAATTGCCTGAACCCAGGAGGCAGAGGTTGCGGTGAGCCGAGATCGCGCCATTGCACTCCAGCCTGGGTAACAAGAGCGAAACTCCATCTCAAAAAATAAAAATAAAAAATAAAAAATAAAATAAAAAAAATAAAATGTGAGTAAGATCTTAATAGGAATGATTACTGAAGAGAATAAAGGGAAGGGGTACAATCAGAGATAACTTAAGAAGGCCTAGAGGATGGGAGTACTTTTAAGTGTTTTATGTGTGCAAAGTGCTATGTCCAATGAGCCATTTTAAAAAAACTGGAAATGTGGGGAAAAAATGGTCACTCTTGATATAAATGGGGCTGAGAAAGGAAATCAGTTTAGAAATAATGATAAATGTATTTCAGACATATTGAGTTCAGGAAAATATTCAAGCAAAGATTAACTAACCAACTTAGTACAAGGGATTTTTATTTTTATTATTTCTACAATCTGAAGAGAAACTAGAGTATACAAGAAATTTTGAGCTTCAAGATAACAAGAAAAATGATATATTTTACAAAGGACCAATCCAGTTGGTAGAGTCTATTTAAATTATCCCATATCAAATTAACAAGGATTTACTTTGCCAAGATTCTTGGCACTTTTATATTAACTTAAATTGCACTGGGAAAAAGCATAATAGTAGTTGAGAAGCAACTAATTATAAGCAATTATAAGCCAAATTATGTTTATACCACAATTAGTGTTTGAGGTGGTTTAGTAGGCAGATTCTTCAATAAGCAACCGTCAAATAATTGAACAGCTTGTAAAACACAGAAATACTTTATCTTTATTCCAAGTAGAGTAACCACATTCTTTTATCGTTATAAAATAAGCAACATTTATTATCTTTTGTCCTAATCCGCAGTTTGAATTGGATGCTTATAGAACATGGCAAGAGTAGTACATGTGCCTAGCTCACAACATAGCTTCTTTCAACAGATTTCACCGACGCATGAATCCACGTTATTGTAAAACGGTGCTGTTATGCAGGGTATCTAGAGTACAAACCCAAACCATGTCTTTTTCAGTGGATTTTTCCTGTTGACATTATCTTATTGCACTTTGGGGAAGTTGTTTTCTAAGGATGATAATGAAAATTCTTTTTGCCTTGTAACAATAGCAATTTTTATGTCAGCTTGGGTTTTTTTCTCCCATAATTCAAAGTAAAAGTCATAACTTTGTTACTGCAATTTTGCCATCTGAGGTTAAACTGTTTTCCATGGCTTGACAACTATTTTATACTCAATATTGATTAATGAAATATTAGACTGACAGTTTTTTAAGTTACCATCAGGAATCCCTGTTATATTAATTTTCAGGTAAATCCTTCTTAAGTACATGAGAAGACAGCACTGTAAATTTTGGTGGGGGGTGGGTAAGGAGAACTTCTATCAATTAATACATCAGCTTGATAAAATTCAAAGAAAAACATGATCAAATGAGTTCAGATTATATTTAGCACATTCAGTTTCTAGAAGTAGTAGTTTTGCTGAAGAAATTCCCACCAGTTGACCTAATGGAGCAATACAATTGCCAGTGCTTCCCGGCGGCTGCTGCGCTCAGCCAACTGCGGGGCACGGCGAGTCACACGGTGGGAGGTGGGTAGAGCCGGAGCCCTCCAAGGCTGGGCGCCACGTTGCTTTTCTCTTCTGAAATGGGAAGACAATGCTTCTGGCTATTGTATAAACCAGCCAAGGACTGCATTCATTCGCTCATCAGCCAAGGCGTGAGCAGAATTAAAGCGCTTTCTTGTTCGACCCCTGGCAACGTGCGCGTCACGGACAAATGTTTAGTTTTAACGCCTGACTGCGTTCGCCTTGGGAAAACACACTTTAAAGAATGGCCAACTATCTCAGCAGTCGCGGTGAACTGCACAAGATCAAAACCACAACGCCAACCCAGCGCTGGCCACCGTCCCCGCTGAACCCCACCAACACCCCTAAGGACCCACCCATGTTTTCTGCTAACCATTTTTTTTTTTTTCTAAACAAGCTCTGCAGAGCCTTTCCTTATTCCGTTCCCGCTCTCCCCACCCACTCTGCATTCGATCCGAGGTTACCAGTCCCCAGCCGGACATCACAGCACCGACTCCCACTTACGGGCCAGGGACAGCCCGAGCCGCAGCGCAGTGGGCAGCTCCCGGCGCTCTCCACAGGCCCTCGGCCAGCCAGCCACCACTCGACCGCGAGTGATTGACAGGTGGCGGCACCTATGGGCTATGAAGGCGGGACTATGCGTCACTTCCTGGCTCTTTGGGGCTGCTGGGGTATATAAACTCGGTGCTCACGCAGCGCCCTTGCTTACACAGTATGGCCGGCGATATTAGCTAGCGCTCGCTCTACTCTCTCTAACGGGGAAGCAGCAGCGGAATACAAGAGACTGAACTGTATCTGCCTCTATTTCCAAAAGACTCACGTTCAACTTTCGCTCACACAAAGCCGGGAAAATTTTATTAGTCCTTTTTTAAAAAAGTTAATATAAAATTATAGCAAAAAAAAAAAAAAAAGGAACCTGAACTTTAGTAACACAGCTGGAACAATCCGCAGCGGCGGCGGCAGCGGCGGGAGAAGAGGTTTAATTTAGTTGATTTTCTGTGGTTGTTGGTTGTTCGCTAGTCTCACGGTGATGGAAGCTGCACATTTTTTCGAAGGGACCGAGAAGCTGCTGGAGGTTTGGTTCTCCCGGCAGCAGCCCGACGCAAACCAAGGATCTGGGGATCTTCGCACTATCCCAAGGTGGGTCCCCAGGGCGCTCGCTGACATCCGGGCCTGGGGACTGTCGCCGCCGCCGAGGCACCAGTCACGGGCGGGGCCCGGGTTCCCGCAGCCTTCAGGTGGGGGCAGGTCTGCGGGTAGGGATCCCTTCGGCGGCCTTGGAAGGTGCGCGGTTTGGGGGAGATCGGCCGTGTCCACGCGGGCCGGATCCGGCTTCTCCCGCCGTAGTTGCCGCGCCTAGCACTGCCCTGGGGGAGGGGAGGAGGCCGGCGCGGCCGCGTGCTCAGGTAACGTCCCGCGCGGGGCGGCGGGCGGCGCGGCCCGGGGTGGTTTTGCGGCCCGCGCCTCCGGACTTGCCCCTTGGTAGTAGTTGGCGGCAGGGGCCCCAGGTGGGGGTCGGGGGCTCCTGCGCGGGTTCCCTCCGGCAGGTGTGGCTCGGCGGGCTTAGTCAGGCGCTAATTCGGGCGTGCCCGCCTCGGGGAATGGAGGGCGGGAGTGGCGCTCGTTCTTGCCGCGGGCGCGGACCGAAGGGGCCCCCCCGGCCTGGTTTGAGGGGCTAGCGAGCAGGCCTCCCACCGGCGGTGGCCGCGAGCAGCATGTGGCGCTCGAGCGGCGGGGATTGGGCGGGAGCAGTCGTGTCGCAGTGGCTGGGCCCCACCGCTGCCCTAACGTGCTCTGCGCCAGAGCCTTTTCGGGGCGGCTGGGCAGACGGCGCAGTCCCCGGGGCGGCCCCCGACACGGCCGCGGAGCCCACCGAGGGTTGCTCACCAGTCTCTTGACCTTGGTTTGAGTAACCTGCTCCGGAGCCGGCGGGAGCGGGGAGAGCGGGGCTGGAGAGGTTCGGGTGGAGGGAGGCCCGCCTAGCCCAGGACATAATGCCTTAAGCTTGAGCAAAGGAATCTGGGGCCCACTCCCACCGCGGGCCATCAGGCGGGAGAGAATAAGCTGACGGCGCCGAAGAGGCGTTTTAGTTGGTATTACTGTGGAAATCCAAACTTAAGTGAAAACACAGAGATCCCCTGGCTGCCTGGGCCTTGTTCCCGGCGGCGGTCGCACCAGTAGCCACCCATTGCCTGCCTAGGCCCTGCCACCGGATCCTCGGCTCCTCTGCGCACAAGTGCGGCGAGAGTGGCCGTGTGGCCGAGTAGCCGGCGTTGCCTGCTTCATTGAGAGGCGGCGACCAATGAGCTCCTGGGCTCGACCCAGAGCCTGGCCCCAGGGTGTGGGCCAATGGGCGTTTTAGGAATGTTGGCTGCTCTCGGAGCTGTCCCTTGACAAAAAGCAACTGGAAAAGGGAATCCAGGCAGACACGTGCTACCGAGACTTTAAGGCACGATGGGAAGCCCAGTTTCTAGCAGTACATCTTGAACGATTCCATTGTAGAAAATGGAATAGGTCTAATTTTTCAAGCTTCGTGTGACACTGAAATTCTCTGCAGTGCTTGCTACGTGCGAGGCTCACGTGTAGATTATAGGAAGCGGTGCTTTGGTCATGGAGAAGCTTAGTATTCGTTTCGCTGATGAGAAGCTAATATTTTTGATAGGCGTTTGGTAAAGCGATTGTGATCAGGATTATTACCTAGAAAATCTTGGCAAGGAAGAAAATGGGTAATTAATAACAGTCCTAGAAAATGAGTTACAGAAATTGTCACTTCGGCTTTTTAAATGTTTGAGCCCTTAAATAATTAGTAAGTACGTGTTCTTAATAAAGGGAAGAAGTTTGTGTTCTCCCCAAGTTCTTGGCGGTTTGGCTCTTTAGAGTTTCCTGAGTCAAAGCAGAGGGAGGGGGGAGAGGCTTTTGAAAAAGCAGCCTGCTCTCTTTAAATGTTTAAGAACCATTTTTACTTTACTTTAATCAGCCGAAATTGTTTTTCAGTGTGGCTCCTAAAATCATGGCCGAAGTTAAACCTTGAAGGATAAAATATTTCCTTGAGTAGAGTTCATGATTTAGTGCCATCCATGTTGTGGACATGTAACATTCATTGTAACTGTTGTAGATAAAGCAAGTTAAGCAAGAACTGAAGAATCTCTTGATTTAACGAAGAGGTCCAGTGGTGACCTTTGTAGGAACATTTTTCAGTGACCACTCAAGTCGTTATTTATTTACCAGGTTGTTAAACAAACAAAAAAACCCCTGAAATAGATGTTCGATGAATCACCTAAAATCAACAGCCTGGCAAAGAGAGTATCATCGATGGAGTCTGGTTTGTGGGGACGTGGGGTGCCAGCCCGAGACCCCAGGAAAGGATAATCGGTCATCTACAAGAATAAAGCGTGACATGTTTTACTCAAATGACATGATTAAGTGCACAACCTCTGGAATAACAAGACTTGAATTCAGCATTTAATAGCTGTGTAAGCTGTTTCCTCGTCTCTAAAATGGAGGCAATAATGGTACATAGCTCCTGGAAGAAGTGTTACCAGTCTGTTTATAAAGCATTATAAACACATGGACATAGAAGGGATTAAGAGAGTGAGAGCCTTAAATGTCCAAAGGGAGCATTAGTATCCATGCTATAAGGCAAGGATAACAAGATAGGGATATTAGGGAGAAAAAAAATCCTGGAAAAATAGCTTTCTAAAACTAACGCAGGAAGAAATAGAAAACCTAAAATAGTCCTAGAGCACCTAAATAACTTGAATCAGTCATTAATCATCTAGGCCCAGATGGTTTTTATGGAGTGTTCTAAATAATTCAAGGGAGAAAATATCCAACCCTTTTCACTCATTCTTCTGAGAAGCAGAGGGAACGTACTTCTGTTTGCTCATCCCAAAGTCTGAAATACTTTTTTCTCCTAAACGATATTTACCTTTCATATTTAGATTTGCAATCCATCTGGAATTGATTTTGTGTGTGGTATGAGGGAATAAAATTCACTTTAAGCAAACTTGGCTCATCAGTCCGAGCTTTAATGCCAAGTTAAGCTGGAATCCTTTCTGAATGTACACCTTTTACTAAACACTGCTTCCCTCTTGAAGACCATTTAAGATAATTTATCTTAGTAAGTGAACAAATTATGTAATACTGAGAAATTTAACAAAGAAAAATCGTGTATGATATAGCTTGAGTTAAACAATACTGTTGGTGAAAAGCAGCAGTCCAGGTGTATCCAGATGAATAAAGGACAATTAAGGGAGAGGCAGTTTCTTAGGGGTAACTGGCAGTTTTCTCTAATTTTTCGGATTTTAGGCACGTTGAATAAAAATCAGTGACCATTTAAAAAATTGTTTGGTTATTATATCAAAGTGCTGTACCAAACAAAAGCTTTTTATAAGAAATGGCAGCTTTAGGGAGGGTGAGAGTATTAAGGAGGAAGTCTGTTAGAAAATAGAAAATTTTGCTAAGAGTGATTTTTCAGGACTGGAAATCCTTTTTGCTTTAGACAGCATCACAGAGCTGAGCTATTTTTAGTAGTTAGGTGGGTTTAGATGGGAAATTGTAATGGAGGTGGAAAGGATGAAAGGTTAGAGGTTTTTTATTTTTATAGTTCTACATGAACATATGAAAACTAGAACTGGTGGGATGTACAGCTGTTACTGTGTTTTACTCAGATTTTATAAACTAAAACATAATTTTTCGTAAAGGATTGGGGCAGTTGCAAAGATAGTCATACCTCAGCGTAACTTTCCCCAAACTCATGCCTTATTTGACTACATCGTCACGCAGTATTACACTATCAATAATTTACATTGAAGGAATTTACCACCCATTGCCAAAAAACCTTTTAGTACAATGTTTTGGGGTGTAGAAATGCTTCCTACTAAAGAATTAAGCTTCTCATTACATTCCTCCTAGCAGTTTCAAAAAGGTTTCCGGGCTGGGCTTGGTGGCTCATGTCTAATCCCAGCACTGTAAGAGGCCAAGGAGTTTGAGACTAGTCTGGGCAACATAGTGAAATCTTGACTGTACAAAAAAATTGAAAAATTATGCGTGCATGGTGGTCTATCCTGGTGCATGTCTGCAGTCCAGCTACTCAGGGGGCTGAGGTGGGAGGATTTTTTTTGAGCCATTGGGAGGCCAAGACTGCAGCGAAATGAGATTGCACCACTGCTCTCCATCTGGGTGACAGAGTGAGACCCTGTCTCAACAACAAAAAGATTTCAACTGTTTACAAACCATGTGTCTTTAAGAAGCACATATTGAGAGTAGCAGAAAACTGAGAGGAGTAATTATACTGATTGGGGGTAAAAATTTGAGATAGAGAAACAATAATGTGATTATAATAGTGTAGCTGCATTCTGGGTTCCTATCTTTGCACAAAAGGAGGCTTATTTCTCTGGGTATCTGAATTGACTGACCCAGGAAGGCATCCTCAGAATCGTAACTTGTGGTCAGTCTAGCTTTACTCAAGAATAATTTGGTTTTAGGATGCTTTTGGCCCAAAGACTGCTTACTACCTGGGGTAGAGGCACCCTGATGAATGTACCACATGTAATGAGAGTCTCTAAAACCTAAAAATATGAGGTAAGATCAGAATTGGGAAACTGCAGTGACTTTGAATAAATGACACGAACTCTGAAACCAGTCAGTTTTACATTAGGGAGTAATCAGTAATCTAATAACCTGGAAGCTTTTTAAATAAAAATCTCCTGGTATCCTCAGAAGGTGTCTGACCTAACTGGATATGGGGATAGGATCCATGTATTTACTTTTCAGGTGATTAGAGCATAACCCTGCACTAATGGATTCCTTCTATATTTAAGTCCTTTGTCTTATTTTTTGGGGGGGGACAGTCTGTCACCCAGGCTGGAGTGCAGTGGTGCCATCTCTGCGCACTGCAACCTCCACCTCCCAGGTTTAAGCTATTCTCCTGCCTCGGGCTCTCTAGTAGCTGGCACTACAGGTATGCACCGTCACGCCCAGCTAATTTTTATATTTTTAGTAAAGACAGAGTTTGGCCATGTTGGCCAGGCTGGTCTCAGATTTCTCCTGACTTCAAGTGATTGAGCCATCGTACCTGGCTCTTTTGTCTATATTTTAATTACTTTTGTTGAGTTGTGTGTAGGTGTTTCTTTTACTTTAAATATTGACCCCGTAATGTTTAGGTCCTTGATCCATTTTGAGTTAATTTTTGTTTATGATATAAGGTTAAAGTCCAACTTAATTTTATTTGGATGTGGACATCCATTTTCCCCAGCACCATTTTTGGAAGAGACTGTTTTTCCCTGTTATGTAGTCTTGGGACACTTGTTCAAGATACTTGACCTCAGTCATTTACTACTACTTTTTTTGAGACAGAGTTGCTTTGTCTCCCAGACTGGAGTGTAATGGCATGATCTCAGCACACTGCAACCTCTGTTTCCTAGCTTCCAGTGATTCTCCTGCCTCAGCCTCCCAAGTAGCTGGGACTACAGACCTGTGCCACCATATCTGGCTAATTTTTTTTTTTTTTTTTTTTTTTTTTGAGACAGAGTTTCGCTCTTGTTACCCAGGCTGGAGTGCAATGGCGCGATCTCGGCTCACCGCAACCTCCGCCTCCTGGGTTCAGGCAATTCTCCTGCCTCAGCCTCCTGAGTAGCTGGGATTATAGGCGTGCACCAGCATGCCCAGCTAATTTTTTGTATTTTTAGTAGATACGGGGTTTCACCGTGTTGACCAGGATGGTCTTGATCTCTTGACCTTGTGATCCACCCGCCTCGGCCTCCCAAAGTGCTGGGGTTACAGGCGTGAGCCACCGTGCCCAGCCGAATTTTTGTATTTTTAATAGAGATGGGGTTTCAATCAGGCAACATAGAGGTCTTGTTATAATTATCTTGTCCCTTGCTAAGTTTTATTTTTATTAGACCTCAGCCTCTAAGAAAACATTTTAAATATAAAATGTAGCATGCCACCAAAGTGTTGCTTTTCAGACATACAATTCATGTGCTGTTATTAATACAGAACATCGATTTCTTTGGGATCATTTATCATGATCTCTGATTATATTTAATATTTTAGTACCTACTCTTTAAGTGAAATTAGGGTATCTCAACCTCAGCATTCTTGACATTTTGGTTCAGATAATTTATTGTTGTTAGTGATTATCCAGTTAATTCTAACCTGTGTAGCAGTGTCCCTGGCCTCTATCCACTACATGCTGGCAACACCACTACCACCCCAGTTGTAATAAAAAAATGTCTCCAGGTGTTGCCACATGTCTCCTGGGTGGCAAATTATCACAAGTTGAGAACCACTGAGTTAGATCAAAGAAGTGGCATTTAAGATGAGAAAAAGGGGTGGGAGGGAGGAACGAAAAAAATAAAAAGATGAGAAAAAGGAATTCAAATCAGAAAATACTCGTTTTACATATTTCTTTGTGTTTTTATGAGCACCTAAGAATCTCGTGGTTGAGGCCAGGCATGGTGGTGCAGACCTGTAATCCCAGCACTTTGGGAGGCTGAGGCAGGTGGATCACTTGATGTCAGGAGTTTGCGACCAGCCTAGCCAACATGGTGAAACCCTGTCTCTACTAAAAATAAAAAAATAAGAAAAATAGCTGGGCATGGTGGCACATGCCTGTAATTCCAGCTACTCGGGAGGCTGAGGCAGGAGAAGCGCTTGAACCTGGGAGGTGGAGGTTGCAGTGAGCTAATACCGTGCCGCTGCATTCCAGCCTGGGTGACAAAAGAAAGAAAAAGAAAAAAAAGAATTGTGTGCTTAAATAACTTTATGATAATTTCTAATGACTAGATCAGTATTTTGTGGTCTTTAATGTGAACAAATCCCAAAGTCACCTTGCTATCTTGCTTGTCTTGATTCAACTTTATAACCATCACCTGGATTTACTGAATTCTGTTTAAATAGCAAGGATTGCCAAATTGATCTATTTGAATAGAATAGTATGGTTTTTGTTTTTGTTGTTGTTTTTGTTTTTGAGACAGAGTCTCACTCTCACCCAGCCTGGAGTGCTGTGGCACAATCTCAGTTCACTGCAACCTCCACCTCCCAAGTTCAATCAATTCTCCTGCCTTAGCCTCCCAAGTAGCTAGGATTACAGGCACGTGCCATCACTCTCAGCTAGTTTTTGTATTTTTAGTAGAGATGAGGTTTTACTATATTGGCCTGGCTGGTCTCAGAACTCCTGACCTCCAGTGATCCACCCACCTCAGCCTCCCAAAATGCTGGGATTTACAGGCATGAATGAGCTACCGCGCCCAGTCTTAATATTGTCTAGTGTTGTAATTATAGATATGTGATTTAGAAAACAGCTCTGTCAACTGTATAAAGTACTTTGTCTTTTCCATGATTAATTTGATCAGAAAGCAGAGCACTGAAAATCTTTCCACCAAAACAAGAGTCCGAAAACTTTTTGTAAAGGACTGGAGAGTAAATTTTAAATTTTGCAAGGCAGACAGTCTGTGTTGCAGCTACTCAACCCTGCCCTCATAGGAAGAAAATAACCATAGACAATGTATAAATGAATGAGTGTGGCTAGGTTCCTAAGCTTTATTTACAAAAGCAGGCCATTTTTCCCACAGAAATGTGATAGAAATAATTTATGCTGAAATTTTCAGCTGTTGCAGAGTTGGTTTTTCACCTATTTTATGTACACCTATACTATTGTATTGACCTGTTTTTCTTTTGCTGGCTTTTTTTTTTTTTTTTTTTTTTTGAGATGGATTCTTGCCCTGTTACCCAGGCTGGAGTGCAATGGCACGGTCTCAGCTCACTGCCACCACCGCCTCCTGGATTCAAGCAATTCTGCTGCCTCAGCCTCCACAGGTAGCTGGGACTACAGGCACATGCCACCACGCCTGGCTAATTTTTGTATTTTTAGTAAAGACAGGGTTTCACTGTGTTGGCCAGGCCGGTGTTGAACTCCTGACGTCGTGATCCTCCCGCCTCAGCCTCCCAGAGTTCGGATTACAGATGTGATCCAGCCATCTTAATCATTTTTCTTACTGTCATCTTTCTTGCCCTCTGATTTGTTTTTGCTGACCCTAGCAACTCTGTTAAGATATGCCTTTATAATCACTAGGTTAGTTAATCTGTTTGTCCTAAGGTGCTTAAACAAATTGCGTTCTTTGATACTACGACTGAAAAATTGACTACTGGAGCATTATTATTAGTTGGAAAGGTTTGGATGGAGAATTTTATTAACTGATGATGAATGGGTGTAAGAGTATTTTGAAGCCAGATGGGTTGGCATGTGCCTATAATCCTAGCACTTTAGAAGGCCAGGGTGGGAGGATCACATTAGTCTAGGAGTTTGAGGCCAACCTGGCCAAGATAGACCTCATCTCTCCAAAAAGTTAAAAGAATATTAGCAAGGTATGGTGACACGTGCCTGTGGTCCCAGTTACTTGGGAGACTGGGGTGGGAGGATCTCTTTGAGCCTGGGAGGCCAGGGCTGCAGTGAGCTGTAGATTGTGCTGTTGTTCTCCAGCCTGGATGACATCGAGACTGGCTCAAAAGACAAAAGTTAAGGTTATTTCTTTCTGCCATTATAGAAAAAGCATGCTACACTGTCTTCACTTATTAAAATGCAATTAATAGGCCGGGCGCGGTGGCTCAAGCCTGTAATCCCAGCACGTTGGGAGGCCGAGGCGGGTGGATCACGAGGTCGAGAGATCGAGACCATCCTGGTCAACATGGTGAAACCCCGTCTCTACTAAAAATACAAAAAATTAGCTGGGCATGGTGGTGCGTGCCTATAATCCCAGCTACTCAGGAGGCTGAGGCAGGAGAATTGCCTGAACCCAGGAGGCGGAGATTGCGGTGAGCCGAGATCGCGCCATTGCACTCCAGCCTGGGTAACAAGAGCGAAACTCTGTCTCAAAAAAAAAAAAAAAAAAAAAAAAAAAAAAAAAAAATGCAATTAATAAACCTTGGACAGATTGCATTGTTGAGCAGCTATCGAAGGACTCTGAGAAGTAAATTTTAGCAGGTGCATTGGAAAGCTAGAACTTTAAATTCCACTGAACCAGCAGTGAGTTTCCTGTTTTTTTTCCTCTCTGGTATCTCCTGGGCTTGCCAGAAACCCAGAATTGAACAGTAGGGGCAGGCAAAAATAGTTCTAAGAAAGGCTCTCTAGTTCTGGTCTGCAAAGAAAGAGAGGCCCCGTTTTAGTCAGAGGGGGGAAATCTCTTTTTTGCTTTTGTTTTGTGTTGTTCTGTTGCCCTAACCCCCTTGTGGGTCTTCAGCAGCTGTGGTAGTTAGGCAGGTGCCTAAAATGACAAGAGAAGGGAATCCCTTTTTAAACTAGAGGGGCTGGGCGCAGTGGCTCACGTCTGTAGTCCCAGCACTTTAGGAGGCCAAGACAGGCGGATCATGAGGTCAAGAGATCAAGGCCATCCTGGCCAACATGGTGAAACCACGTCTCTACTAAAAAATAGAAAAATTAGCTGGGCATGGTGGCGCGCGCCTGTAGTTGGACCTGTAGTCCCAGCTACTAGGGAGGCTGAGGCAGTAGAATTGCTTGAACCCAAGAGGCGGAGATTGCAGTGAGCTGAGATTGCGCCACTGCACTCCAGCCTGGCGCCTGGCGACAGAACAAGACTCTGTCTCAAAACAAAAAGTAAACTAGAGGACCTATGGTCCCAAGAGCAAAGAGTATCACAGTGGAATCTCTAGGTGGTCCTCTCTTTATCTTGCTCCTCTCCTCACTTGGCCCTAGAGGGAGACACAGTCACATGCAGTCTGCTGTAGAGTAGAGATACTAAATCCCTGTTTTTTGTTTGTTTTTTGTTTTTTGAGAGGGTCTCTCTGTTGCCCAGGCTGGAGTGAGGTGGTACAGTCATATATCTTACTGAAGCCTCAAAGTCCTGGGCTTATGGAATTCTCCTACCTCAGCCTTCTGAGTAGCTGGGATCACAGGCATGCGCCACCACACCTGGCTAATTTTTTTATACTTTTTTTTGTAGAAACAGGGTCTCACTATATTGCCCAAGCTTAAAGCCCTGTTTTTATAGATAGTGGATGAAGAAGAGTCCTTCTCCTATTCCCTATGTGAATCAGGCATTGTCAGAGACTATGGCAAGTTGAAGAAAGCAAATCTAAAAGTTTAATATGAACATTCCTGGGCCGTTTTGCGTGGATCTCACCCCAAACAGCACATCAGAAGCTTTGAAACTACAACATACGATAGACTGCCTCTCTAGGGCCAGCCTGGCCATTGGGTGGCAAATAAGTGGGGCAGATGCAAATAGCATAGCAAAGGATTTCATAACAAATCTGACATTGGAACTGTAACACAACCTACAAAAGTTGAGTAAAAACTTGAAGCCTGAACCAAACGAGATTGATTGTCTGCTAAAAGTTTTTAAAAATCAAGACCTAGAATGGTGTAACATGATCAAAATATCCAGGATGCAATCCTAAATTAATTAACATACCAAAAACCAGGAAAATCTCAACATCTCAAAGGAAAAGACAGCAGACATCAACCTCAAGGGGACACAGACCAACATTTTAAAGTAGCTGTGTCATAATCATTCTACAAGTTGTAAGGGGTGAATACTTCTAAGAGAGTCTTGCTCTGTTGTCTTGGCTGGAGTGTAGTGATGTGATCATGGTTCCCTGCATCCTCTACCTCCTGGGCTCAAGGAATCTTCCCACATCAGTTTACCAAGTAGCTGGGACCACAGGCCTGCACAATTAGCCCAGCTACCCCTTTTTAAATTTTATTTTTAAGAGACTGGGTATTGCTGTGTTTCCCAGGCTGGTCTCGAACTCCTAACCTTGTTGTCCCTCCTTCAGGGGATCTCTGAACCACGATGCCTGGCCATAACAGCCTTGAAAAAAAAGGGAGAGAGAGAGAGGCCGGGCGCGGCGGCTTACGCCTATAATCCCAGCACTTTGGGAGGCCAAGGCAGGTGGATCACGAGGTCAGGAGATTGAGTCCATCCTGGCCAACATGGTGAAACCCTGCCTATCTCTACTAAAAATACAAAAATTAACTGGGTGCATAGCTGGGAGGCTGAGGCAGGAGAGTCTCTTGAGCCCAGGAGGTGGAGGTTGCAGTGAACTGAGATCCTGCCACTGCACTTCAGCCTGGTGACAGCGCGAGAGTCTATCTCAAAAAGAAAGGAAAAGATTGTTTAGTTCAGCCATGGGACATGTTTAAAAGTCTTAATAGAAATGGTGAATATAATGGAGAAAGGGAGGGTGGGATTTGCTAGTGTCCACTGGATAAAAAAATATATGCAAGAATGCTGACTTGTACTTGGAAGTCAGTAGGTGATTATGCAGGTTGCATTATCGATAGATCTGAATTAGATAAGCTCTTAACAAAAAAAATCTTAAATTTTACTTAATGCTTCTAATACTTAATGATAGTGAGTATTTTTATTTACTTTCTTTTTTTTTTTTTTTTTGAGACGGAGTTTTCACTCTTGTTACCTAGGCTGGAGTGCAATGGCGCGATCTCAGCTCACCGCAACCTCCGCCTCCTGGGTTCAGGCAATTCTCCTGCCTCAGCCTCCTGAGTAGCTGTGATTACAGGCACGTGCCACCATGCCCAGCTAATTTTTTGTATTTTTAGTAGAGACGGGGTTTCACCATGTTGACCAGGATGGTCTCGATCTCTCGACCTCGTGATCCACCCGCCTCGGCATCCCAAAGTGCTGGGATTACAGGCTTGAGCCACCGCGCCCGGCTTTATTTACTTTCATATTCAGGATTTGGACTCTATAGTACATAATTTTTGTACAAATTTTGTAAATTTATCTTAGTCAAGTGAAGCAGGATTTCATTCCCACCAATAAAGTTATTTATTTTTGAGATGGAGTTTTGCTCTTGTCACCCAGGCTGGCGTACAGTGGTGTGATTTCAGCTCACTGCAACCTCCATCTCCCATGTTGGATCTCCTACATGCCTCAGCCTCCCAAGTAGCGGGCATTACAGGTGCCTGCTACCATGCCTGGCTAATTTTTGTATTTTTAGTAGAGATGGGGTTTCTCCATGTTGGCCAGGCTGTTCTCAAACTCCTGACCTCAGGTAATCTACTTGACTTGGCCTCCCAAAGAGTTGGGATTACAAGCGTGAGCCACTGCTACCAGCCAAATTTTTTTTTTTTTAAGAGGGAGTCTCCCTCTGTTGCCCAAGCTGGAATGCAGTGGTAAGATCTCAGATCACTGCAACCTCCACCTTCCGGGTTTAAGTGATTTTTCTGCCATCAGCCTCTGGAGTAGCTGGGATTACAGGTGTGTCCCATCATACAAGCCATGGGTAATTTCAAGGGTTGTCACAGTATATGTCCCGCATATGTATTCTTTCCATATATGAACAAATTGTTAGCACTTTTTTTAAAGAACTTTACAGTTTTTTAATAGCTCTTTTTAAAAAGTTGCTTAGTAATGTTAGTCAAACACAGGAACTCAGCTCTGTAATCATTAGCAAGCCTAACACATTAAAGATTTTTGAATGGGTATGGGTATGCAGATGGGTCAGATGGGTCAATAAGAGTTTCTTACAGCAAAGTGGTGAGACAGACACAAAATTCTACCAGACTTGTTTGCTTTTTAATACAAACGAATAAAACATTCTGCTGTTGGATTTCTCTTAAAAGGTCTTACCTGGTTAAGAAATTATTTGCTGGCTGGGCACGGTGGCTCACACCTGTGATCCCAGCACTTTGGGAGGCTGAGGTAGGCAGATCGTTGAGGCCAGGAGCTGGAGACCAGCCTGGCCAACATGGTGAAACCCTCTCGCTACTAAAAATAGAAAAATTAGACGTGGTGGCATGTACCTGTAATCCCAGCTGCTTGGGAGGTGGAGGTTGCAGTGAGCAATATCATGCCACTGCAGTGCAGCCTGGGTGACAGAGCCTGACTTAGTCTCAAAAAACAAATGATTTGCCATTTTTGTGAAATGGCCTGTTAGATATCATAGGGCTTAAAATTTTTTCTTCTTTTTTTAAAGACCAGGGTATTCCTCTGTTGTCCAGGGTGTTGCTTGAACTCCTGAGCTCAAGCCATCCCAATCCCAATGCTAGGATTACAGGCGTGAGCCTCCATGCCCAGCGTTAAAAATTTCTTTTTCTTTTCTTTTCTTTTCTTTTTTTTTTTTTTGATATGGAGTCTTGCTCTGTCCCCCAGGCCGGAGTGCAGTGGCACAATCTCAGCTCCCTGCAACCTCCGCCTCCCAAAGTGCTGGGATTACAGGTATGACCCACCACGCCTGGCCTAAAAAATGTTTCTGCTAACCTGGCAAACAGCTCGGCATGGTGGCCACATGCTTGTGGTTCTAGTTACCTGAGAGACTGAGGCAAGAGAAATGCTTGAGCCTGGGAGGTCAAGGCTGAAGTGAGCCATGATTGCACCACTGCATTCCAACTGGGCAACAGAGTAAGACCCTGTCTTAGAAAATAATGACAATATCTGGTCATGTTAAGCTGTTGCATGGAATGCATTGCCTTTTTATAATGGGCACACTAATGAAACAATCAGCACTTTCCTAATTCTAACTCAAGCAAATTTAGTTTGTTCGTGTCTATATGACCTCCATTGCTATGGTTGCTTGTACTGCACATTTCCTTTTAAATGGGCTTTCTCGTTGCATTTGGAGAGCTGCATAGTATTCCCAAAATCTTCTAGGTGTGCTTGTAATTGGCAAAGTCATTCTAGTGTTTTGTGAATGCTACAAGAGTAACACCACTCACTCTGTCCAGACAGGCAGACAAGCTTTTAAATCTCTGTGGCAATTAGATTGGTAAAATTATGCTCCTCTTTTAAGTCTTTCTTAAGGTTAAAAAATTGCAAATTTTATAGACAAAGTATACCATTGAATTTCTATAATCATTGATGAGTTAATGGCTTACCTTGGTTTATGGACCTTTTAACATTCTCTTGCCTGTTTTTCTTTTAGTAATTTCTAAATACATAGTATAATGACCTATTGTTTTTTCATGTATAGCATAATATACCTATCCTTTATCTGGATATGCCAACATAGACTATTTTGCAACAAACTAAATGTTGGTCTTCATAAAAGAAGCTGGAACAATATTAATTAAAAATGTGGTCTTCATGGGAGAATGTGAGCTTTGAAATTTTTATGAGTAGGCAGGTACTGTTGTGGATTAATCATACTTTTTTTGTTGAATGATAGATCTGAGTGGGACATACTTTTGAAGGATGTGCAATGTTCAATCATAAGTGTGACAAAAACTGACAAGCAGGAAGCTTATGTACTCAGGTAAGTCCTGTAAAATAAGTGTTAGGTAGCTAATTTCAGTCCTAATGTTATGTGAAACAGTAAATTCTTCTCACTTGCAGTTATTTTTTTTTTTTACATTATTTTTAAGAACATGGTATAAAAGGAAATGTTCAGTGTAACGTGGGTGTTTCTAGGAAGTAGGTTTTGAAGCCTCACCAGATAGTTCAAGGTGGTTGCCATCTTTTCCTCCCAGTTAGTAAAGAAGGACCTCTTAATCAGAACAGTTCCGGCAGAGGGAAAGTTAGCTTCACTATACAAATATAGTTGCCTAATTGGTATGTAAAAGCTCATCGCCTTTTTTACAGTTGCAGAGTTAATTTATTCAACAAATACTTTGAATATTTACAGTATATATTGTGATAGGCCTTGCAGGGGGAGATACTGGATTAAACAGACCCTTCTTTTCCCTCTTTTTTTGGGGGGTAGGCCAGCCCTGGAGACCACAGTTGGGCAAGGGGGTAGGGCTGCCATGTCCCCGGCCTCGTCCCCTGCCTGGGCCGACTTTGGAGACAGGGTCTTACTCTGTACAGGCTGGAGTGCAGTGGCGCAGTCTTGTCTCACTGCAACCTCTGCTGCCCGGGTTCAAGCGATTCTTCTGCCTCAGCCTCCCAAGTAGCTGGGATTACAGGTGCCTGCCAATGCACCTGGCTAATTTTTATGTTTTTAGTAGAGATGGGGGTTTCACCATCTTGGCCAGGCTGGTCTTGAACTCCTGACCTTGTGAGCCATCGTGCCCAACCTCTTTTTTTTTTTAAACTAAGTTTGTATTATGAATATATGAATGTTCATCAAAATGCTTACTCTGTCAAGTCCAGCGGTAGTTTTGTGTAATAGAAAAAAGAAAAGAATAGTGATAATTGCTTTCTTGAGATCCTGATATTTAAAAGTACTAGCCAAAATTGTAAATGATAATTCAATTTGTTGATTGCACCTTCAGTAGTACATTAGTATTGTTATAATATTGTGACTTTTTTCAACTGCAGTGAGAGTAGCATGTTTGTCTCCAAGAGACGTTTCATTTTGAAGACATGTGGTACCACCCTCTTGCTGAAAGCACTGGTTCCCCTGTTGAAGCTTGCTAGGGATTACAGTGGGTTTGACTCAATTCAAGTAAGTAAGCAAACATTTAAATATATTTTCAGGCGTAAATGTTAAAGTTCTTATCCTGTAAAATATCAAGTAAATTTATGTACTTACTGCCTTTGTTAAAATGCATGCAAACACATAGTAAGGTGTTCATACCTTAGAGGTCTGATTCACAGGAACAGCAGAAAATATGAAGCAAGCAGATAATGAATTAGGATGAAATTCAAATGGGAGAAAGAAATGAAGAAGCCAGATACTTCAGTAGTTAATTTCTTGACATGGTTACTTATAATAATAAATAAATGGTAAGAAAAAAAGGAAAAGCAAGAAAAATGTTACTACCGAAATTGTCCAATCTTTATAATGAAGAGTTATGTTGAAGAGCAACAGTCAGTATTGAGTTAAATTCTCACACTTTTCAAGAACTAATTATTTTTTATTTTTTAAATTTTTTATTTTTTTATTTTTTTTTGAGACGGAGTTTCGCTCTTGGTTACCCAGGCTGGAGTGCAATGGCGCGATCTCGGCTCACCGCAACCTCCGCCTCCTGATTACAGGCATGTGCCACCATGCCCAGCTAATTTTTAGTATTTTTAGTAGAGACGGGGTCTCACCATGTTGACCAGGACAGTCTCGATCTCTTGACCTCGTGATCCACCCGCCTCGGCCTCCCAAAGTGCTGGGATTACAGGCTTGAGCCACCGTGCCTGGCAGAACTAATTGTTTTTACCTAGGGTATACTTTTCTGAGACTAGCAGTTATTGAATTTTAATCTTTTTTTTTTTTTTTTTTTTTTTTTTTTTTTTTTTCTTTTTTTTTGAGACAGAGTTTTGCTCTTGTTGCCCAGTTCCATGCAATGGCGCGATCTCGGCTCACTGCAACCTCTGCCTTCCGGGTTGAAGCAATTCTCTTGCCTCACCCTTCGAAGTAGCTGGGATTACAAGTGTCCACCATCATGCCTGGCTAATTTTTTTGTATTTTTAGTAGAGACAGGGTCTCACCATGTTGGCCAAGCTGGTCTCAAACTCCTGACCTCAGGTGTTCCACCTGCCTTGGCCTACTAAAGTGCTGGGATTACAGGCATGAACCACCACACTCAGACTGAAATTTAATCTTTAACTTCATAAGGAAAGGATGGATTGTCAGTACTCAATAGTTTTTGTTGTTACCTGTTGATCCTTGTAAGGAATCTAAAGCAATGTGTGCTTAAAAAAGATAGATGGGGCCTCAGTATGTTGCCCTGGCTGGACTCCCAGGCCAAGTGATCCTCCTACCTCAGCCTCCCAATAGCAGGGACTACAGGCATATGCCACCATGCCTAGCTAGACCTAACATATTTCCTGTTACAGAATTTCTAAATGTTGCGGTCTCAAAAATGTACATTAATGTATAGCTATATTAGAATCAGCTCAGGTAGCTAATTTGTGTACTTCAGAAGTGAAATACAGGGAGAAATAGTTGAGTTTTGATTTTGCCCAGTTTTGATATGTGGGAAATAGTGGATTCGTTTAGAAAAAATGATTGAATTCTACATGTAAAAGTTAATCTAAAAGTTATTTTATTTTTTTTATTTTTTTTAAATAAAGAGCTTCTTTTATTCTCGTAAGAATTTCATGAAGCCTTCTCACCAAGGGTACCCACACCGGAATTTCCAGGAAGAAATAGAGTTTCTTAATGCAATTTTCCCAAGTAAGTTTAAATAAAATATAAACCTGTTGTCTTCTTTATTTTTCTTTTATTTTATTTTCCCCCCTCCCCAATGTTGTCTTCTTAAAGATAGAAAGTGGAACCTCTAAGAGATCTTTCTATATATGAGAGCATACATATGCAGACATAGCACTCTACATACACTAATATTTGCTTTCCTTGTGGGTTTTTTGGTTTGTTTTAGATGGGGGTATTGCTCTGTCACCCATGCTGGTTCAGTGGTGTTAATCACAGCTTACTGCAGCCTCAACATCCCAGGCTCAAGTGATCCTCCAACCGCAGCCTCCCAAGTAGCTGGAGCTACGGGTGCACACCACCACACCTGGCCAATTTTTTTTTTTTTTTTTTTTTTTTTTTCTGTATTTTTAGTAGAGAAGGCTTTGCCATGTTGCCCAGGCCATTCTTGAACTCCTGGGCTCAAGTGATCCCACCTGCCTTGGCCTCCCAAAGTCCTAGAGTGTATCACAAGTCAGTGCTGTTTAAATGATGGATTTTATTTTATTTTTATTTTTTTCCATATAGGAATTGCTTGAGTTGGAATTTTAAAATGTAGGATTGATCAGCTGCTACCTCTGGGTTTTCATATAGCATAGAAGAGTTCATCTTCATTTGGCTGTCACCCTACTTTCTGTCTCACTCAGTGGTTCTGTTTGTGTTTTTGTTTGAGACAAGGTCTCACTCTGTCTGCCAGGCTGGAGAGCAGTGGCATCATTATAGCTCACCGAAATGTCAAATTCCTGGGTTCAAGCACCCATCTAATTTTTATTTTATTTTATTTTATTTTATTTTATTTATTTATTTTTGAGACGGAGTTTCACTCTTCTTGCCCAGGCTGGAGTGCAATGGCGCGATCTCAGCTCACCGCAACCTCCGCCTCCTGGTTTCAGGCAATTCTCCTGCCTCAGCCTCCTAAGTAGCTGGGATTACAGGCACGCGCCACCACGCCCAGCTAGTTTTTTGTATTTTTAGTAGAGACGGGGTTTCACCATGTTGACCAGGATGGTCTCGATCTCTCGACCTCGTGATCCACCCGCCTCGGCCTCCCAAAGTGCTGGGATTACAGGCTTGAGCCACCGTGCCCGGCCCTTTTTTTTAATTTTTAATAGAGACGGAGTCTCATTACGTTGCCCAGGCTGGTCTTGAACTCCTGACCGCTGGCAATCCTCCAGCCTCAGTGGTCCTTAACATATAGATCATAGTGTCCTTTGACAATATGAAGAGGATATGATTTCTTCCAGAAAAATGCCCAGTCCTCTGCTCCAACATTTTCTATAACAATTGACCTGGCTTTTTAAAAATTACTCAGTGTAAATTAGTGTTTCTTGAATGAAATTGGTAAGGGTTTCTTTCATCCTTTTAATAAGCTTTTATTTATAGAAGTCAGGGAACTAAAGGTTATCTAATAACATCCTTGCTTCCTATATAAGGCTGAAAACCTAGGATAATTTGGTAACTTTGCACAAAGTCACTCACAAGCATGAAAATCTAACTTAGTACATCTACTAATATGAAACCAAACTAGGCTAATCAGAGGGTTCGGTGTTTAGTGCAAATTATCCACCAAGTCAGTTGATTCTGCTTATCTGAGAATGCACCTACTGTTTCCTTTTCTTTCACTGATGACTTTTTTTGAGAAGGAATTTTGCTGTGTTGCCAGGCCGGAGTGTAGTGGAGCAATTTCAGCTCACTGCAACCCTTGCCTCCCAGGTTTAAACAATTCTCCTGCCTCAGCCTCCTGAGTAGCTGGGGCTACAGGCGCGCCACCATGCCCAGCTAATTTTTGTATTTTTAGTAGAGATAGGGTTTCATCATGTTGGCCTGGATGGTCTTGATATCTTGACCTTGTGATCCGCCCACCTTGGCCTTCCAAAGTGTGTTGGGATTACAGGTGTGAGCCACTGCACCCAACCCCTTTTTTTTTTTTTTTTTTTTTTTTTGAGACGGAGTTTCGCTCTTGTTACCCAGGCTGGAGTGCAATGGCGCGATCTCGGCTCACCGCAACCTCCGCCTCCTGGGTTCAGGCAATTCTCCTGCCTCAGCCTCCTGAGTAGCTAGGATTACAGGCACATGCCACCATGCCCAGCTAATTTTTTTTGTATTTTTAGTAGAGACGGGGTTTCACCATGTTGACCAGGATGGTCTCGATCTCTCGACCTTGTGATCCACCCGCCTCGGCCTCCCTAAGTGCTGGGATTACAGGCTTGAGCCACCGCGCCCGGCCTTTTTTTTTTTTTTTTGAGATGCAATCTCGCTCTGTCGCTCAGGCTGAAGTGCGGTAGCTTGAGATCTTGGCTCCCTGCAGCCTCTGCCTCTCAGGTTCAAGCATTCTCCTTCCTACCTCAGCCTGCTAAGTAGCTGGGATTACAGGCATGTGCTAACACGCGCAGGTAATTTTTGTATTTTTAGTAGGGACAGGTTTTCATCTTGGCCTTCCCCAAAGTGCTGGGATTATAGGCATGAGCCACTCCACCCAGCCCTCTGATTGGTGACATTTCCAATAGGTGGCAAATAGTATCATTGTGCTTACTGTGGGAGGGTAACCATCCGGTTAAATGGATGTGTTATATTTATTTTACATTGTCTTCCCTCAACAGATGGAGCAGCATATTGTATGGGACGTATGAATTCTGACTGTTGGTATGTTTAATGCAATATGCAATTTTGTAGATTTTTGTTGTCCTATGTAAGATTTAACTTACATTGCCAATTGTCATTCTTAGGAACTATTTTTAACTTTTATGTAGGTACTTATATACTCTGGATTTTCCAGAGAGTCGGGTAATCAGTCAGCCAGATCAAACTTTGGAAATTCTGATGAGTGAGCTTGACCCAGCAGTTATGGACCAGTTCTACATGAAAGATGGTGTTACTGCAAAGGATGTCACTCGTGTAAGCATTTTTAGTAATCATTGTTGCTAAATTCTTCTTCATGGGGACTAAATTTTATTTTTCGTTTTTTAAGTTCAGGGTTACAAGGGCAAGTTTGTTACATAGGTAAACTTGTGTCATGGGTGTTTGTCATACAGAGTATTTCATCACCCAAGTGTTAAGCCTACTACCCATTAGTTATTTTTCCTGCTCTTCTCCCTCCTCCCACCCTGGGACTAAATTTTGAACTCATTTGTTTTGATTTGTCAAACCAGGCGGCCCCAAACTACGGGCGCATGCGGCCCCCTGAGGCCATTTATCCGGCCCCCCTGCAACACTTCAGGAAGGGGCACCTCTTTCATTGGTGGTCAGTGAGAGGAGCACAGTATGTGGCGGCCCTCCAACGGTCTGAGGGACAGTGAACTGGCCCCCTGTGTCAAACCTTTGTTAAACTCAGTCTTTTTTCCCTTCAGGAGAGTGGAATTCGTGACCTGATACCAGGTTCTGTCATTGATGCCACAATGTTCAATCCTTGTGGGTATTCAATGAATGGAATGAAATCGGATGTGAGTAGCTATATATTGCTTCAATAATTATTTAAATATTTAAATGTGTGATACTCTTTCCATTCTTAACACTGTGAACTGTTTCTCTCAGGGAACTTATTGGACTATTCACATCACTCCAGAACCAGAATTTTCTTATGTTAGCTTTGAAACAAACTTAAGTCAGACCTCTTATGATGACCTGATCAGGAAAGTTGTAGAAGTCTTCAAACCAGGAAAATTTGTGACCACCTTGTTTGTTAATCAGGTAATTTGATTTTTTATTGACCATAAAATCTTTTTTTTTTTTTTTTTTTAACCCACACATCTATTCTCTGATGACCATAAAATCTTAAAGGAAATGAGAACAGTAAGGCCTAAGATGTATTCTAAGATAGCACATATACCCAGCCACTCAGATATCCAGAGGTAATATAATACTGTTTGAGGTTACTGGTAAATGAGAAGGTTTACGTGTTTCATCAGACTTCTATCAGTCTTTGTTTTCTATCTAGCCAAATTGATGGGTTTCTCCTGTCTTGCTAGTGACAGACCTGGTGGGAGGACCATAAGATGCCCCAGTCCCTCCAGCACATAAGAAGGCAGATAAAATAAGTCACATACCTTAGTTTCATTTAGATAAAAGTCTGTTAGTTAACTGTTTTGTTTGAAAATACTTCTGGATTGCAAACACTAATGATTATTTAATTTTCTCCCCAGAGTTCTAAGTGTCGCACAGTGCTTTCTTCGCCCCAGAAGATTGAAGGTTTTAAGCGTCTCGATTGCCAGAGTGCTATGTTCAATGATTACAATTTTGTTTTTACCAGTTTTGCTAAGAAGCAGCAACAACAGCAGAGTTGATTAAGAAAAATGAAGAAAAAACGCAAAAAGAGAACACACGTAGAAGGTGGTGGATGCTTTCTAGATGTCGATGCTGGGGGCAGTGCTTTCCATAACCACCACTGTGTAGTTGCAGAAAGCCCTAGATGTAATGATAGTGTAATCATTTTGAATTGTATGCATTATTATATCAAGGAGTTAGATATCTTGCATGAATGCTCTCTTCTGTGTTTAGGTATTCTCTGCCACTCTTGCTGTGAAATTGAAGTGCATGTAGAAAAAACCTTTTACTATATGAAACTTTACAACACTTGTGAAAGCAACTCAATTTGGTTTATGCACAGTGTAGTATTTCTCCAAGTATCATCCAAAATTCCCCACAGACAAGGCTTTCGTCCTCATTAGGTGTTGGCCTCAGCCTAACCATCTGGGACTGTTTTATTGCTGCCAGAATTTTACATCCAGTTACCTCCACTTTCTAGAACATATTCTTTACTAATGTTATTGAAACCAGTTTCTACTTCATACAGATGTTTTTTGAAACCGCAATTAAAATTCTTCTTCCATGAGTTGAGTCCTTAAGAAAATGATTCCAGTTACTTATTTTGCATATTTACTATTTTAACATTATTGGACCCTGCATTTGTAGTGCTTTGATTTCTTCCCTCTCCCTGGTGTCTCCCCCAAGACCCCAAATAAAGCAATACACTGTTAACACTGTGGGTTTATATACTAATTCTGTACCCCAGATGAGGAATGGGGGAGATGGTCCCTGGGCTTAACATTCTTTAAAGGGCATGGGAATTTAGCCTTATTTTTATTGTAATGTGCTCTTTTGGAAAGTAGTTGATTAGCAGGGATGACTCAGAGTCGTAGATTGAGATTAGAGTGTACTGGCTGAACTGTGGAAAACATAAACAATTCTGTGTTCCTCGGTAAATGAGATCAGTGTCTAATGAGTAGCACGCCTTTACTAACTTACTAAGTAGTGGTATAAAAGGATTTTTATTTAGTTAATTACCAGAGAGATTTAACATAATTTTGTTCTGGATTCAGTAAATCAAGTCAGCTTGGATCATTCACCTTAACTTCTCCTTTAACAACCGTTTCCATTAGTTTCCATTAAGTAGTGTTCTGTAAACTTTGATCCAAAGCAGAATCAACGTCTTTTCATCTTGTGACTTAAAGTTCTGTGACTGTGATGCATGTGAGTGTTCTGACTTCATCTGTTCCTCTAACTATGGTGTTTTCCTCACCATGGCATTCATAGGATGAAATGTGAATGACCAGAATGTGAATTGTCCAAATTCAGGTAAACATGAAGCAGAATACATGAATAAATAAGTAAAACATAACAAAATTCTAAAATACTCAATGGAAAATGTCTAGAAATACAGACTTTCAAGAGTTGGTATCTTTTAGGTATATTTGCAGATACTCTGGGATTTTAAGGAACTGAGAAAACAGCAAAGTTAACTGAATTTTATATTTATTGTCCTCTAAATATTTTGATAATTTCTGGATTGATGCAGTGATGTTTTTGTTCCTTCCGTATTTATAAATGAAACACCTTTTTTTAGTGTTTCTAAACCTAAAATCTACTTGGTTTGAAATCAAGTGGTTGGAACACTGTTTGACTTTTTATTTGAAGCATGTTGTTGATTGAAAGTTTCATTGAGGAAATTTTCAATCAGTGTGATCAATTTGATTCTGTAATGAGCACAGCATCTAGTATTTTGAGGTGCTGTTTTGAGGACCAATGCTCAAGGTGGACTTTGTTGATACATGATATCCCAATAGATTTGTTGACTTGAGGTCTGGAGGGTTTTTTCCTTTTTTTTCTAATAGAATTAAGAATTCTAATGTTGAAAAACTGCACAAAGTTGTGTGGGACAAAGCCTAGAAAGCAGAAATGTAGATTGAATCACCATCTAAAGCATGATGTGATAGAGGAGGGAAAGTTTGGTGCCATAATTTCTCCTTTCACTGGTGTTGGACTTTAAATCAGTTGAAATGTATTTCTGTACCACAATTTACGCTTCAATAAAAGTTTAATTGTCTAGTGACATTCAGAAACTTTTTCTTTTGCCCTGTTTTTTAAAGTAACCTACTTGACCAAATACTGTATATCTGAAGTTTAAAATCAATATAGCAATGTATATTTGTGAGTTTGGAGATAAAAGGTTGAAAGGGTTAGGTCCTAACCTTTATTACAGATTAGACTCTTGAAACATTGGTTGAGGATGATCAAACTAAGTTTCCTTATTTCATTCATGGCTATTTCCGTTAAGTAGAAAAGAATTATCAGCTCGATAATTTTTTTTATTTTTCTAACTTAAGGTCTTGTTCTGTTGTCCAGGCTGGAGTGCAGTGGCTTTTCACAGGTGCAGTCATAGCATATACTGCTTCCTTGAACTCCTAGGCTCAAGCAGTCCTGCAGATTTCCAAGTAGCTGGGACTGGGGCTTCTGCCATCATGCCTGACTTATTTTCTTTATTTGGCAACATTTTAGTTCTGCTGTCAAATAGGTAATAAGCTGAAAATCTTAAGAAAATGTATATTCTGATCTTTTTCAGAATATGCTTCAGTTAGAAAATATTTCCTCAATTTTCATTAAAAACAGATGGTGTTCTCAGAAAAGCAAAATGTCATATATCTGTGCAATAGGTATTTGCAAGATTCATTTGCCAAAAACAGGTGAGTGAAGGACGTCAGGAGTTCATTAATGAGCAGTCATGAAGTTTCCATCTTAGACACGTAAGTGAAAAATGTGATGATATTTTATTCTGGATGGACAATTGTGATGGATTTTTTGGGTTCCAGGCTTCAGGCTTTACATTCGCATCCACCTTGCCCTTCCTCTTGTCATAATGGAAGAGGTGCTGCTCATTTGGATTCCATCCTTTCCTGCTTTCAGAGACTCCTGTGATTTCCTAAAACATTTCCATTAGTTTGTTTTACTTTTCTGATTTTCTTCACTTAGGGCCCTCCACAGGCCTCGTTGCTAGTGCCTTGAATGATGGCAAGGGTCCCCCCAAAAAATGTTGAGATGTTCTTGCTCTGTCACCCAGGCTGGAGTGCACTGGCGCAATCTCAGCTTGCTGCAACCTCCGCCTGCTAGGTTCAAGTGATTCTCATGCCGCAGTCACCCAAGTAGCTGGGACTGGGACTACAGTGATGTGCCATCATACCTGGCTAATTTTTGTGTTTTTAGTAGAGACAAGGTTTCACCATGTCAGCCAGGCTGGTATTGAACTCCTGACCTCAGGCAATCTGCCCACCTTGGCCTCCCAGGGTGCTAGAATTACAGGCGTGAGCCACTGCATCTGGTCAAGTGTCCAAATTCTTATTCCAAAACTGAACTTTGGATCAGACACTATGGCTTATACCTGTAATCCCAAAAGTTTGGGAGGCCGAAGTGGGAGGATTTCTTGAGCCCAGGAATTTGAGGCCAGCCTGAGCAACAAAGTGAGCTCCCATCTCTATAATAAATAAGAGATCGAGGCTGCAGTGAGCTGTGATCACACCACTACTACAGCTCGAGCAAAAGTAAGACCCTGTCTCAAAAACAAAAAGCATGACCTTTGTGCAGTAGCCACCATTTTCCCAAATTCTCAACAGAACCCTATGGTGAAATTTGAAGCACAAAGCTAGAGGTCTTTGACTTCAAGGTGGCAAGAGAAGCTTCAAATAGATGTCAAGGGGTGTCTGGTAAATTGTTGGATATATATGGAGCCCAGACAGATTTTAGATTTGTAAACAACATCTTAATTTGGAGATTGTTTTTTGAATTGAGATAGTCTCCATCGCCTAGGCTGGAGCGCAGTAGCGCTATTTCGGCTCACTCTGCAACCTCCACCTCCTGAGTTAAGTGATTCTTCTGCCTCAGCCTCCCGAGTAGCTGGGATGACAAATGCCCACCACCATGCCTAGCTAATTTTTTGTGGTTTTAATAGACGAGGGGTTTCACCATGTTGGTCAGGCTGGTCTAGATCTCCTGACTTCAGGCGATCCACCGGCCTCAGCCTCCCAAAGTACAGGGATTACAGGCGTGAGCCACCGCTCCCAGCCTTAACATGGAGAATTTTCAAACATACAAAGTACAATAAACCTTTATATACAAGTTTCAACACCATTCTAGTTTGGCCTATCTGTCTACTAACTACATGCCCATCTTCTTAAGTAAAATTTATTTGAATTGAAATACATAAATCCAGCTAGGTGTGGTAGCTCACGCCTGTAATCCTAACACTTTGGGAGGCTGAGGCAGGTGGATCACCTGAGGTCAGGAGTTTGACACCAGCCTGGCCAACATGGCGAAACCCTGTCTCTACTAAAAATATAAAAATTAGCAAAGCATGGTAGTATGTGCCTGCAATCCCAGCTACTTGGAAGGCTGAAGCAGAAGAATCACTTGAACCCGAGAGGCGGAGGTTGCGGTGGAGCCAAGATTGTGCCACTGCACTCTAACCTGGGCGGCAGAGTGAGAAATCTCAAAAAAAACAAAAACCTAAGTTATAATTATACGGTAAACGGTTCTCCTTCGCCCACACGTTACCAGGACAAAAGCTCACTTATCTCTACCCAGGCAATTAAGCAATACCCCCACCACCACACTGAAATGTTTTCATCATGGACTGGGGTTCATTTATTTTCTTTCCCTGGAACTTTGTAATTCAGCATAAATATTGTTAAGGTTCAATGATCCCTATTACTGAGTAGGAGTCTATTGTATGAATATACTATAATTTGTTCAACTGTTTTCCCTTTAGTGAACATTTTATTGGTTTCTAGTTTTTGGCAAGTGTGAGTAAAGCTGCTATGAATATTTGCACACAAGTATTGTGACTTCTGGGTGTGTCGTGGTATCTTTTGTGGTTTCAGTCTACATTTCTTGATGACTAATGAACATATTCTCATGTGTTTATTGGCCATTAATGTGTCTCTGAGTTTGAGTGTATATTTTTAAATTAGGTTGGTTTTTATTACCAAGTTATAGGAACTCTGTATTTCAAATAAAATTTCTTGTCAGTTATTTTGCAAATATCTTCCCCATTGTGTGTGTCTTCACTCTTGGTTTTTTGTGTGTCTTAAACAGAAGTTTCCACTGGAGTCTATTTATCAATTTTTTAAATGGACTTTTTTTCTAAATAAATCTGCCTACCTCCAGATTGTTATGGTGGTATTATTTTCTCATAAAATGTTTAAACTTTTATGTTTAGGTCTATTATCTCAGGTTTCTGCATGTATTGTAAGGTAGGGTTTGAGGTTCATTTTCTTACCCCATCAAGTCATTCTAACGCTGTGGCAAAGACTCTTCTCCATCTACTTCTGGAGTGTTTTTTGTTTTGTTTTGAGACAGAATCTCACTCTGTCACCCAGGCTGGAGTGCAGTGGCTCACTGCAACCTCTGTCTCCCCGGTTCAAGTCATCCTTCTGCCTCAGCCTCCTACGTAGCTGGGGCTCCAGGCACATACCACCGCACCCGGCTAATTTTCATATATTTTTTAAATTTTATTTTTTGAAGCCCAAGACCAATAATTTTCTTTTTTAAAAAATTAGAGTCAGAGTTTCGCCGTGTTGGCCAGGCTGGTCTCCAACTCCTGGCCTCAAGTGATCCACTTGCCTCAGCCTCAAAGGGCTGGGATTACAGGTGAGAGCTGCTGTGCCCGGCCTCCTGGAGTGTATTCTCTTTCATTGATTGACTTTTATCTGTCCATTTGCCAATATAACAGATTGCTAAGCTTTAAAGTCTTGAAGTCAAGTGGTCTACTTTTGTTTCATTTACAGATTACTTTGTCCTTTAGACTGAAATAAATACAATAATAAACCTGTCAATTTCCATTTTTTTAAAGCCTGATGGGATTGATATTAGAATTGAGTTGAACTGTTTCTTTGGGTGTTTTGGGTTTTTTTTTTTTCCCCTCCCCTGAGAAGGAGTCCCGTTCTGTCACCCAGGCTGGAGTGTAGTGGCACAATCCTGGAATCTCAACTCATTGCAACCTCTGCCTCCCGAATTCAAGCAATTCTCTGCCTCAGCCTCCGGAGTAGCTGGGATTACAAGCACCTGCCACCACACCCGGCTGATTTTTCCAACTAATTTTTTGTATTTTTAGTAGAGATGGGGTTTCACCATGTTGGCCAGGCTGGTCTTGAACTTCTGACCTTGTAAGCCAACTGCCTCTGCCTCTGGGATTACAGGTGTCCACCATCACACCTGGCTAATTTGTGTGTGTGTGTGTGTGTGTGTGTGTATTTTTAGCAGATACAGGGTTTCATTCACCATGTTGGCCAGGAGGGTCTGGAACTCCTGACCTCAGGTGATCCACCCTCCTTGGCCCTCCTAAGTGCTGGGATTACAAGCACAAGCCACCGTGCCCGGCGAGTTTGTTAATTCCTAAGCAGTTTTTGGATGCTAGTCTAAATGGAATTGGTTTCTTTTTCCAACTGTTGCTAGTTTATAGAAAAGCAACTTAAAAATTTTTGACTTGTATTCTGAGACCTTGCTAATAGTGGTTGGTTGGTTGGTCCTTCCCCTATTCCACTGGTTAGGACTTCCAGTACGTGGTGAGTAGAAGAGGTCACAGTAGACTGTGACTAAGATGAGGTATGTAGTAAAATGTAAGGAGGCACTGTCAGGGCAGTGAAGCAGAGTGGGCATCTGAGTGAGAGTACATCCTTGAACCTGCTCCCTCCCTTGCACTTGTACCTTACTTGCTTGTGCTGTTCCTATATTAAGGCCTTACATCATTGCCCTGTTCCCAATTTTAGAAAGAAAGCATTGAATATTCCATCAAGAGTGTTTGCTAGTTTGATTTTTTGAGACAGGGTCTTGTGCTCTCACACAGGCTCGAGTGCAGTGGTGAAATCATAGAGGTGGGTTTTTTTTCTTTCTTTTTTATTACATCAAAGGGCATTTCAGTGCTAGAGGTGGGTTATATTTAAGAGACAGGATCTTGCTCTGTCACCCAGGCTGGAGTGCAGTAGTACAGTCAGCTCACTGCAGCCTCAACTTCTCCAGTTCAAGTGATCTTATCTAAGCATCCTGAGTAGCTGGGACTACAAGCACACACCATCACACCCGGCTAATTTCTGTATTTTAGTAGAGACAAGATTTCGCCATATTGCCCAGGCTGGTCCCCACCTCCTGGGCTCAAGCAGTCTGCCCACTTCAGCTTCCCAAAGTGCTGGGATCACAGCAGTGAGCCACCTCACCTGGCCTCTACTGGTTTTATGTAGATGTCTAGATCAATGCTGCTTATTAGATTGAGGTAGTCCTCCTCTAGTTTGCTGGGTTCTCATGAATGGAAGATGTCACATCCCTACCCCCACTTTTTCTCATCCATTGAGATGATCATGGTTTGTATGCTTTATTCTATTAGATACTGTTTCTGTCCTCAGAATGAAATGAGTTTAGTAGTGGAAACTGATGACTGAAACAGGTCCTCTAACACTGGGGGCAAAAAGCGAAGTGTATGGAGTAGCCATTATTTTATTCATTTACTTTTTTAATAAACTTGTTTTCACTTAAAAAAAAAATTGTAAAGGCACCTGGGTAGTTCACTGTAACTTTGTGGCCGGGTGTGGTGGCTCATGCTTGTAATCCCAGCACTTTGGGAGCCTGAGGCAGGCGATCACGAGGTGAGAAGTTCGAGACCAGCCTAGCCAACATAGTGGAACCCTGACTCTACTAAAAATACAAAAATTAGCCAGGCATGGTGGTGCATGCCTGTAATTCCAGCTACTCGGGAGGCTGAGGCAGGAGAATCAGTTGAACCTGGGAGGTGGAGGTTGCAGTGAGCCAAGATCGCACTATTGCACTCCAGCCTGGGCAACAGAGCGAGACTCCCATCTCAAAATAAAAGTAACTGCCCAAGGTTAGAGAAGCTAGAAATGATAGAGCCTAAATTAAAGCTCTGGCAGTCTAGAGTTCATTGTTTATTCACTGCTATCTCTCAGCTCAATCGTCCTTTTAATCTACTTAAAACTTAAGAATTCAATTATTTCATCTCCTATTTTATTTGCCATTTAAGAATTTCTCATCCTTGGTAGCATGTTTGGTTCTGGTGACTTCAGCCTCACCTTTAGCATTTTATTTTATTTATTTTTATTATTTCTTGAGACGGAGTCTTGCTCTTTCACTCAGGTTGTAATGCAATAGCGTGATCTTGGCTCACTACAGCTTCCATCTCCCAGGTTCAAACAATCCTCCTGCCTCAGCCTCCTGAGTAGCTGGGATTACAGGCACTCACCACCATGCCTTGCTAAATTTTTGTATTTTTAGTAGAGATGGGTTTCACCATGTTGGCCTGGCTGGTCTTGAACTCCTGATCTCAAGTAATCCACCCACCTCGGCCTCCCAAAGTGCTGGGATTTCAGGCATGAGCCACCATGCTGGCCCCCTTTAGCATTTCATATGTAAGAGATACTGAGATGAAGCCTGCATCCTTTCACAAACAGACTCACCAAAGCTCTGAAAAAAAAAAAAAAAGCCTGCAAACATGTAAGATAGATTCTAGTTAATGTGTTCTTAAGTTCTATGCAATTCTATATAATTGTGTGCTGAGGAGGAGGAGGTGGCCTAGAAGCTTCCTTTTCTGGGTAAAGGGGGGAAGTAGTGTTGATTCTTCAGTGTGTACTGATAGCCATGTGTTACTATGCATTCGTTCTTTTTATCTTCACATCTCCTCTTGCATTTTAAAGCATTTTTATAAAATGTAGTTTCGCTTAATAAAGCATTTTCATAGCAAAAAAAAAAAAAAAAAAAAAAAAAACTACATGGGCTGGGCACGGTGGCTCACACTGTAACCCCAGCACTTTAGGAGGCCAAGGTGTGCAGATCACCTGAGGTCAGGAGTTCAAGACCAGTATGGCCAACATGGCGAAATCCCGTCTCTACAAAAATACAAAAATTAGCCTGCGGTGATGGCACACGTCTGTAGTCCCAGCTACTCAGGAGACTGAGGCAGGAGAATCACTTGAACCTGGGAGTCGCAGGTTGTAGTGAGCCGAGATCACGCCACTGAACTCCAGCCTGGATAACAGAGCAAGACTCTGTCTCAAAACAAAAAAAAAACTAAATGGATTTTCAGTTGAAAATAACTGGATGAGTATGAATTAAATGCTGGTCTTACTGGTAGATGCTGAGAATATAAACAGAAATGAGCTGAAGTCTCTGACCCTTGGAGGAGGTTAGTCTAGTCTCTACTTATAGAGGAATTAGATATGTTAACAATATGAGGGGTTACAGAATGTTGGAAATAGAGGCTCGGTCCTGCAAAAAAAAAAAAAAAAAAAAAAAAAAAAAAAAAAAAATTAGCGCTGAGACAAAGGATCTTTCAGCAACGCAACTTTTACTTCCTGGACTGCAGGAAGGGTACTCCCGGTGGCCATGGTGCCATGAGAGTACAAAGAACAAAGGGACATATACAAATTTATTCCTTATGCATTTGAGGTCGTCCTTACTGCTGTCTGATCTCCATTGGCTGGAGTCAGACCTCACAATCTAAACTAAAACCCAGTTGGTTAACATCTTAAAACTTTTCTAAATGGCTAAAGCAATGGAGAACTGGGACATGCCTGTGAGCAGGTCCAGCACAGATAATCTTGGTTAAAGTACAAGGACATAGAATGTACTATGTGCCAATAAGCACAGCATATCTAACAGCTACATAGGATAGGGCTTAACAAAGTTATTAGCACACTTATGATTTAACAAGAAAGGAAACTTTTAAAAGGAACTTTTCTACTTTCCACAAGAAGCATGTACAGACGAGAGCCTCTGCCCAAGGAGTTTAGAAAAGGTTTACAGAAGGGGTCATCTTTGACATGACTAAAAACAAAATCCACAAGATGACAAATAAGGGTGTGGTGTTCTAAGGGAGATCTTTTTTTCTGAAGAAACCAGTAAATTCCTTGCTCTACTAACTGCATGTAATTGGTATGGGGAGGGAGAGGGAGAGTCAAGATGGGGTAGACGCTATGCTGCCACACCAAGATCGCCCCCAGGACTAAGGTGTTCATTCTCGGACTTAACAGGAATATTGGTTACCAGCAGCTCACAGCCAGGTCCCTCTCTAGAAACTTCTCAGCAAAAGGTTTCTGTATAAGAACACAAATACTTGAATAACTTTCAAGTATTTGAAGTAGTTTGGGGAAAATTTAAGAGACCGAAAAAGGTAGTGCTGGTGCAGCTTACAGTGGGATTGCAGGAAGTTAGTTTGGAAGCCAGGAGGCCTGTTAGACTAGAGAGATAAGAAATCTTAGGGCTGATGTGAGAAAGTGGGAGGGGCGGAAAGGGATGAGACAAAGGATGTAAAGGATAGACCTAAAGAGTTTCCTGACCTCATTCCACTGACAACTCCGGAGAGGGAGGAGGATGGGGATAGAAGGAGCTAGACTGGCTTTGAATATGTTGAGTTTAATGAAGCAAAGTGTGCATAAAGAAACCCACATTTGTTATGCTACAACTGCGGGGTTATGAGCACCTTCAAAAAGAATGCTTAATCTTTTCAACATGTAATTTTTATTTTTTTAAAGATGGGGTTTCACCATGTTGGTCAGGCTGGGCTTGAACTCCTGACCCCAGGTGATCCGCCCACCTTGGTCTCCAAAGTGCTTGGATTACAGGTGTGAGCCACCGCGCCCGGCCTAGTAATTTTTTTTTTTAAGATGGAGTCTCGCTCAGCTGCCCAGGCTGGAGTGCAGTGGCTCGATCTCGGCTCATTGCAACCACCATCTCCCAGGTTTAAGCGATTCTCCCGTTTCAGTCTTCTGAGTAGCTGGGATTATAGGCACCTGCCATCATGCCCAGCTAATTTTTGTATTTGAGTAGAGATGAGGTTTCACCATGTTGGCCAGGCTGGTCTTGAACTCCTGACCACAGGTGCTGCCCGCCTCGGCCTCCCAAAATGCTAGGATTACAGGCTTCAGCCACTGCACCTGGCCTCAACATTAATTTTTAAATAATTTTTAAAATTTCACATTGAGATTGGTTGAATAATTATACATTGAAATATGAAGCTATTAAGACTGCATACAGATCTATATTGGCATCATAATTTTTTAAATAACATTAAGGAGGAAAAGTAAGATAGAAAAATGGCCGGGCATAGTGGCTCACACCTGTATTCCCAGCACTTTGAGAGGCTGAGGTGGTTGGATCACTTGAGGCCAGGAGTTGGAGACCAGTCTGACCAACATAGCAAGACACCCCATCTCTACTGAAATACAAAAAAAAAGTAGCTGCGCATGTGGAGCATGCCTATAATTCCAGTTATTTGGGAGGCTGAGGCACGAGAATCACTTGAACCTGGGAGGCAGAGGTTTGCAGTGAGCTGAGATCTATGCCACTGCGCTCCAGCCTGGGAGACAGAGCGAGACCCCATCTCAACAACAACAACAAAAGACTCTGAATAAAACTAACTTAAAAACAAACATAGAGGCCAGGTACTGTGGCTCACACCTGTAATCCCAGCACTTTGGAGGCCAAGGCGAGTGAATCACCTGAGGTCATGAGTTCCAGACCAGCCTGGCCGACGTGGTGAAACCTTGTCTCAAAACACACACACACACACACACATGAAAAAATATCCATTGCCAATCTGGAAGAAAAAAAATGTATTCCTGTAGATATGAGGCAGGCAAATAGCAAATGATCACTGTAAGCTTATTGCTGAGTTTAAAATGAGGAAACTGAGACCAGCATAAGAAAATTAAATGCCAATTTATTTAACTCCCGGGCAAGGTTCCATGGTCTGGGGGAAGGGGCCAGGGAAGTCGCACCAACTTCCTGGGGCTTGGGGTTTTTATGGCTAGGAGGACCGAGCAACAGCTGGGTGCTCTGATTGACTCCAGGGGAGCGGGATTGAGACGGGGCGGGCCACTATTGGTTGGCGGGTTGTTGGGCGGGTTTTCCAGTGGGAGAGCCGGCCAGGAGCCCTGCATCAGCTGGAGCCTTCCAGGAGAGCCATGCGGCAGAGGTAGGTGCCAAGTGCAGAGCCTGGTGCCGGGTGCAGAGGTGGGTGTATCCAACCTCCCGGCGAAGCAACCGGCCTTACAATCACCTTTGTCATTTTAAATAGTGGTACAATAGATACAGGAAATCAAAAGTATCCGGGTGATGGAATTGTGGGTGTGCTTTTGCTTATCTATTTCTATAATCTATGTGGACTGTTTAGTAGCAAATAGAAATATCTTAACAAAAACACTTTCCCGCTGTTGCTCACCCATTCCACCCTAAGCCACCTACCATAAGTCTAGCCCATGCAGGGACTCTATTTTGTGAAGTAGAAGGTTGCTCCTTCAGGGCAGCCACAGACCAGTGGGGTGACGTGGAAAGTGGAGCTGAGAGTGTGCTGGGTTTCAGCCCTGGCCTGAAAACCGACCTTTAGGCAGTGCAAATTATATCACTGTATGTAGCTGCCCTGATTGCAGGAAAAGAATGGAGACCAAGGTTAAGGTAAGACCAGGTAGGGTCAGAGATAGAGGCCAATGGCATATAGGCAATCAAAAAGACAAGGCTTCCATCCTAGTCAGCATAGCTCGATCCCCATCTCTAATGTGGCAGACCCCTGTAGTACCAGTACTTGGGTGGCTTAGATGGGAGGATCACTTGAGTCCAGGAATTTGAGGCTGTAATTCAGAAGAGCTTCTTAAATGTTTGCTGTTGAAGGACCAATTTTTTGTTTTTTGGGGGTTTTTTGTTTTGAGAGGGAGTCTCACTCTGTCACCCAGGTTGGAGTGCAGTGGCACGATCTTGGCTCTCTGCAACCTCCACCTCCAGGTTCAAGCAATGCTCCTCCCTCAGCCTCCTGAGTAGCTGGGACTACAGGCGCATGCCACCATGCCTGGCTAATTTTTTATATTTTTAGTAGATACGGGGTTTCATTGTGTTAGCCAGGATGGCCTCGATTTCCCGATCTTGTGATTACCTGCCTTGGCCTCCCAAACGCTGGGATTACAGGCATAAGCCACCATGCTCGGCCGAAGGACCAGTTTTTATTTCCAATCTGCCACAGACTGATGCTTTTGTAAATGACAGGAAAAGTCAATTGCTATTCAAATGAATTTTTTTAAAATCAAAAATATCCCATTTAGAAAATTAATATAGTCAAAATTGCCAAATATTTATAAAACTAAACATGTATTTTAATTTCTGTGCTTATTTCATTGCAAACTGATAGGATAGGGCTTAACAAAAGATGGTGAAACCCCATCTCCACTAAAAACACTAAAAAAGCTGGGCTTGGTTGTTCACGTCTGTAATCCCAGCTACTCAGGAGACTGAGACAGGGTAATTTTTAGAAGTACGTATTAGACATAAAATATGTTTAAATGCATGTGAAATAAAGTATAATTCACAGTAGAACAAAGTTTTGGTTTCTTAGGGCTGAAATGTAGATCATCCTGTTTGAAGTCATTACTGTTACTACATAGGAGCAAGACTCCTCAAGAACATAGAAATTAACTGAAGCAGTTGATTCACAATTTGACCTTTCTTACAGTAGACACTTAGATCGATAAATCCCTAATCTAGTAACTAACTATTCTTTGCTCTGGCAAGAAATGTGATAAATTTCTGCTTACCAAAATATCCTATATTGACATTGTGAATTATTTCACAATACTGCATTGTGAAATGGGAATACATATTTGTTATGTGCTGTTTGACATAACGTAAGAAATCCAGAGGCCGGGCACGGTGGCTCAAGCCTGTAATCCCAGCACTTTGGGAGGCCAAGGTGGGTGAATCACGAGGTCAAGAGATCGAGACCGCCGGGCACGGTGGCTCAAGCCTGTAATCCCAGCACTTTGGGAGGCCAAGGTGGGTGAATCACGAGGTCAAGAGATCGAGACCATCCTGGTCAACATGTTGAAACCCCGTCTCTACTAAAAAAATACAAAAATTAGCTGGGCATGGTGGCTCATGCCTGTAATCCCAGCTACTCAGGAGGCTGAGGCAGGAGAATTGCCTGAGCCCAGGAGGCAGAGGTTGCGGTGAGCCGAGATCGCGCTATTGCACTCCAGCCTGGGTAACAAGAGCGAAACTTCGTCTCAAAAAAAAGAAAAGAAAAGAAAAGAAAAAAAGAAATCCTCAAGTGTTATCAGTAAACAAAACGAAGCCTCCATTCCATTCAAAAGAATGAGTAATTCAGTGGACTAGAGACTTCAAAATGTCTTTGTAGAGGTGGAGCCTCTGTGTTGCCTAGGCTGGTATCCAACTCCGGGGCCCCAGCGTCCTCTCGCTTTGGCCTCCCAAAGCTCTGAGGTTACAGGAGCGAGCCACCGCGCCTGGCCTAGACTTCTGTTTTTAAGTATTAGAGGCAGTTTATGAAGATAAGAGTTCCAGCTGTAAAAGGTTTGTGTTAAATTACTTCACAGTTTTTCTTTTTTAAAAAATATTGGTGCACTCTTCACCTGGACTTCATATTTTTTCAAAGTATTCTTGTGAACTATCTTAATTCAGTCAGCTCTGATCCAGTTATCCATCTGAGAATATTTGGGATTGTCTGGTCATATATGGGTAATACAATGTCAAGCCCTGATTTTACAAGCTATCACGTCAAATTCATCTTTTTTTTTTTTTTTTTTTTTGAGACGGAGTTTCGCTCTTGTTACCCAGGCTGGAATGCAATGGCGTGATCTCGGCTCACAGCAACCTCCGCCTCCTGGGTTCAGGCAATTCTCCTGCCTCAGCCTCCTGAGTAGCTGGGATTACAGGCACGCACCACCATGCCCAGCTAATTTTTTTTTGTATTTTTAGTAGAGACGGGGTTTCACCATGTTGACCAGGATGGTCTCGATCTCTTGACCTCGTGATCCACCCGCCTCGGCCTCCCAAAGTGCTGGGATTACAGGCTTGAGCCACTGCACCCGGCCAAATTCATCTTTTTCTGTTTCCATGTAGTTGTCTGATTCGCTTGTCCCCAAGGCACGTGATATTTAGCTCTACTCCAATTTTAGCCCTAAAAAAAAATTAAATATGCTTGTGTTTAGGTGGAATGCAAGATTACAACTACATCAGGGCCCAGTGTTTTGACATTGTATTGAAGCGGCCACACTGTAAATATCCTCGTGAGGAGAAGCTTCCATCCTTTTGGAATAAAAGCCTCATTAATTGAATATGTGAAACAGGTGCACCTAGGTTTGTACAATTTTCTTGTTAATTCCCTGTTCAGCCGGGCGTGGTGGCTCAAGCCTGTAATCCCAGCACTTTGGGAGGCTGAGGCGGGTGGATCACGAGGTTGAGAGATTGAGACCATCCTGGTCAACATGGTGAAACCCTGTCTCTACTAAAAGATACAAAAAATTAGCTGGGCATGGTGGCGCATGCCTATAATCCCAGCTACTCAGGAGGCTGAGGCAGGAGAATTGCCTGAACCCAGGAGGCGGAGGTTGCGGTGAGCCGAGATCGCGCCATTGCACTCCAGCCTGGGTAACAAGAGCGAAACTCCGTCTCAAAAAAAAAAAAAAAAGAAAAAAAGAAAAATACTATGTGTGCTTGTTACTCACCACACAGTACCAAGGACCCTAGAACACTGGACATACCACTTTGCATTTTTTCCAGAACTGGAGTGGTGAACTAGCACCATTACCTTCAACCCCTCCCACTTCTGAACTCTGCCAGATGTCCTGGTGCTAGGAATCTTGCCAGCCTGGTCCTTGTCACAGGTGGACAGACTAAATGTGGCAGAGAATGGTAGCTCTCAAACATGCAGCGGACTCACCGGGTCCCCAGGTGACAGCTGCAGTCTCTAGGCCTGAGGTCATCGTCCACTTTCCCATTCTTAGCCCACTTCACCCATCGTGAAGCCTGGTCAGGATTGCCAGAGACTGGAGTGCGCAGGTGCTGATATTTCTGTGTTTGTTTCCTAAATTAAACAAGAAACCTGCTGTGTGCCCACCTTTCGGGTCCCTCCATCTTTCCAGACAAAGGTTTCGTGAGCCAGGGCCCCTGGGTTTGCTCACAAGGCAGCCCCTCACCTAGTAGGTGGGATCCCATCCCAGCTGCACTGTGACTCAGGGGACTGGGGCAAGTCATTCACCCGCAGAGCCTCGGCTTTCTCCTCTGTAAAGTGGGGGTGATAAGGGCCAGAATGACCTTGAGCAGGTGCAGCTCTCAGCACAGGGCGCCTGGCATCTGTGGGCAGTGCCCTCTGGGCGCCTCCTCCCTTGGTGGTGATGGATCAAGATCTTTCAAGGAACAGTGTTGGGAACATGTACATGAGGAATTCCATTTGCTATGACAATGATTACTCAATGGCTTCCCGAGTCTGAGGAATGTAGGTCCTGCCCACACAAGAGGTGGGTCTCCCGTGTGAGCTCCAAGGGTCCCTCCATCTCTGCCCTGCACATGTGGCCAGGAGATCTGAGCAGGGCTTGTTTTTCAGCAGTCCTCCCACCGTTTACTGGAGGCTTCTCCGATATCCACAACTCCTTCCTGAGCACCTACTGCGTCCCAGGCATGGAGAGGCACCAGAACTCCCCCAGAAATGGGCTGGTTTTAAGTTCTCATTTCCACAGTTTTCATTAGTAGACATATTTTCTTTGTAGAATTAAAATTATTTTTGTATTTTTGTTATTTTAGGAAATTTGAAAATTCAAAAAGCATTCAGCAGAAACCAATCACCCTTCATCCATCTTCCTACAATCAAAACAATTAATTCATGGCAATTTGACATTTCTTCTAGTTTTTTCCACCCTATTATCTACTTTAAAAAAAAATTACATCTGGGGCCAGGCACAGTACTTCATGCCTGCAATCCTAGCACTTTGGGAGGCAGGCAGATCGCTTGAGGCCAGGAATTTGAGACCAGCCCGGCCAACATGGTAAAACCCCATCTTTACTAAAAATACAAAAAGATTAGCTCGGCATGGTGGCACGTGCCTATTGTCCCAGCTACTCACGAGGCTGAGACATGAGAATTGCTTGAAGGGCCTTCTCCATAATGTGCATTATATATAGCTCCCTTTTTTGCTCTAGCTCCACCTACTAGAGCATGATGAATTACACTGTACTAGAATGTAAGCTTTCTGCTTCATTTCTATTTCCCAAGCCTGGAGGTCCAAGATAGCCCTAATAATTCCCACTAACTGTGCTGTGTTCACACCCTCTGTAGTCCCTTCCTACACTGCTAGGCCAGTAGGTTGTTGCAGAAATTAGGGAGTATGATTCCAAAGATAAGTCCTCTAGACCCAGTCAAGCCTTTAAATGATCTGGCCAACATCTCTGTATTTTCCATGCAGTCTTTTTCCCCCATTATCTTTAATTTTTTGTTTCCTGAGAGCCATTATAGGTTTACAGCAAAACTGAGCAGAAGGTACAGAGATTTCCCATACATTGCCTTCCCCATACACGCATAACCTCCTTCATTATCAACATCCCCCACCAGAGTGGCACGTTCGTTGCAGTTGATAAGGGGGAGGTTGCACATTGATGGGTTTGGATGAATGTATAATGTCATATATCCACCATTATAGTATCATGCAGAGTATTTTCACTGCACAAAAATCCACTGTGCTCCATCTATTCGTCTTTCCCTCCTCCTCAGAAATATTTGTAAGACTCCAAAAACACAGGACAGGCATTACAACATTTTAACATAGTTAGATAAAATCTCAGCGGACGGGTGCGGTGGCTCATACCTATAATTCCCACACTTTGGGAGGCTGAGGAAGGCAGATCACTTGAGGCCAGGAGCTGGAGACCAGCCTGGCCAACATGGCAAAACCCTGTCTCTACTAAAAATACAAAAATTAGCCAGACGTGGTGGCACATGTCTGTAATCCCAGCTATTTGGGAAGCTGAGGCAGGAGAATTGCTTGAATCTGGGAAGTGGAGGTTGCAGTGAGCTGAGATCATGCCACTGCACTGTAGCCTGGGTGACAAAGTGAGAGGCCGCCTCAAAAAAAAAAAAAACCTTGGCTGGGCTCGGTGGCTCACACCTGTAATCCAAGCACTTTGAAGGCCAAGGCAGGCGGATCACCTGAGGTCAGGAGTTCAAGACCAGCCTGACTAACATGATGAAACCCCATCTTAAAAAACAAAAACAAACAAACAAAAAAAATCAACAATTGGGACGGGCTTGGATCAATCCATGGTTCTGAGGATTATTAGCTGTGTTTCCTCAGGCAAGTTCTCTTAAACTGACTAAACCTCATCTTCCTTGGCAAACCTCATTATCCTTCTGCAAACAGGATAAAATGAATGAAGGCTAAAATGAAGTAAAATGAAGAGGTACTATTCACTGCACCTGCTTTAAACACTGTGAATATTAAATACAATAATTCAAATATAGTGCTTAACAGAGTCACTGGCAGATTATAAGCACTTTATAAATATTAGTTAATACTGTCATTTCGCCAGGCACGGTAGCTCATGCCTGAAATCCCAGCACTTTGGGAGGCGGAGGTGGGTGGATCACCTGGGTTCAGGAGTTCGAGACCAGCCTGGCCAACATAGTGAAACTCTGTCTCTACCGAAAATACAAAAAATTAGCTGGGTGTGGTGGCAGGTGCCTATAATACCAGCTACTAGGGAGGCTGAGGCAGGAGAATCACTTGAACCTGAGAGGGGGAGGTTGCAGTGAGTGGAGATCATGCCATTGCACTCCAGCCTGGGCAACAAGAATGAAACTCCAACTAAAAACAAACAAACAAACAAAAAACCACTGTAATTTCCTTGTAGATTTACTTGCTTTTATTGATTTTGAGATTGAGTTTAAAAAAAAAAAAGAACCACTAGGACATTCAACATATCTAACTAACATGATGGCTCATTTCTAACAAACATTTTTTTTTAAAGACAGAATAAAAAAATAATAAATAAAGAAGGTCTCACTGTAACTCAGGCTGGAGTGCACTGGCATGGTCATGGTTCACTTCAAGATTGAACTCCAGGGCTCAAGGGATCTTCTCGCCTCACTTTCCTAAAGTGCTGGGGTTCAGAAGTGAGCCCCATCTTGCCCTGTCCTTTGTGGTTTGGTTATTATTATGATTTTTTTTAAGACAGCCTTGCTCTGTTGCCCAGGCTAGAGTGAAGAGGTGCAATCATGGCTCACTGCAACCTCAGCCTCCCAGACTCAATCAGTCCTCCCTACCTCAGCCTCCTGACTAGCTGGGACCACAGGCACGTGCCACCACACCACACCTGGCTAATTTTTATTTTTATTTTTTTGTAGAGACAGAGCCTTGCCATGTTGCCCAGGCTAGTCTCGATCTTCTGGGCTCAAGCAATCCTCCCGCCTTGGCCTCTCAAAGTGCTGAGATTACAGGCATGAGCCACTAAGCCCATCCATTAACATAATTCTCTACCCAACAATAATATCTTTCAAAAATCTAAGGAAGTTAAAGGTTTTTTTCAGACATACGGCATCATTAATAATTAGGGAAATACAAACTAAACCACAATGGGATATCACTACAAACCCATTAGAATGGCTACAATTTAAAAGATGGGAGTGGCCGGGCGCGGTGGCTCAAGCCTGTAATCCCAGCACTTTGGGAGGCTGAGGCGGGTGGATCACGAGGTCAAGAGATCGAGACCATCCTGGTCAACATGGTGAAACCCCGTCTCTACTAAAAGATACAAAAAAATTAGCTGGGCATGGTGGCACGTGCCTGTAATCCCAGCTACTCAGGAGGCTGAGGCAGGAGAATTGCTTGAACCCAGGAGGCGGAGGTTGCGGTGAGCCGGGATTGCGCCATTGCACTCCAGCCTGGGTAACAAGAGTGAAACTCCGTCTCAAAAAAAAAAAAAAAAAAGATGGGAGTGTAGAATCAACTCAAATGTCCATCAACTAATGAGTGGATAAACAAAATACCCATTCAATTAAATATTATTCAGGCTGGGTGCAGTGGCTCATGCCTGTAATCCCAGCACTTTGGGAGGCTAAGGTGGGCAGATCACAAGGTCAGGAGTTTGAGACCAGTCTGACCAACATGGTGAAACTCTGTGTCTACTAAAAATGCAAAATTAGCCAGGTGTGGTGGCACACGCCTGTAATCCCAGCTACTCCGGAGGTTGATGCAGAAACATTGCTTGAACCCAAGAGGTGGAGGTTTCAGTGAGCTGAGATCATGCCATTGCACTCCAGCCTGGAGTTTTTTTTGAAACTCCATCTCAAATAATAATAATAATACAGAGAGCTCTTCTGTACCATTTACCCAGTTTCCCACAATGGTAACATCTTACAAAACTATAACCAGGATATTACCCTTGATACAATCTTTTGTAACATCTTACAAAACATTGCAACCAGGATATTCCCTTGATACAATCTACTGATTGTATACTCTTTTTTTTTTTTTTTTTTTGAGACAGAGTCTTGCTTTGTCACCCAGGCTGGAGTGCAGTGGCATGATCTCGGCTCAGTGCAACCTGTGCCTCCCAGGTTCAAGCCATTATCCTGCCTCAGCCTCCTGAGTAGCTGGGATTACAGGCACCTGCCACCACACTTGGCTAATGTTTTTTTTGTTTTTGTTTTTGTTTTTTCTATTTTCAGTAGAGGCTAGCTTTCACCATGTTAGCCAGGATGGTCTTGAACTCCTCACCTCAAATTATCCACCCACTTCGGCCTCCCAAAGCACTGAGACTACAGGCATGAGCCACCACCACACCTGGCCCTTGGATTTTATACTCCTGAATGTTTTCGTTCTATACAGTTTTATCACATGGATTCATGTATACCGCCCGACTTGGCCGCTCAAGCCTGTAATCCCTACACTTTGGAAGGCCAGGAAGATCAATTTCGGCCAGCGGTTTGAGACCAGCCTGGGCAACAGAGCAAGAATCCATCTCTATTTAAAAAAAAAAAAAAAAGGCAGGAGAAAATTTTTAGAGGTGATGGATATGTTCATTATCTTGATTGTGGTGACAACTGTACACATACAAAATTTATTAACTTGTAAACTTTTCATATGTGTGATTTATTGTGTGTCAATTATACCTCAATAATGCCGTTTTAAAACATTCCTGGCTGGGCACAGTGGCTCGCGCCTGTAATCCCATCACGTTCAGAGGCTGAGATCAGGAGTTTGAGACCAGCCTGGCCAACATGGTGAAACCCCATCTCTACTAAAAATACAAAAGTTAGCCGGGCATGGTGGTGGGTGCCTGTAATTCCAGCTACTTGGGAGGCTGAGACAGGAGAACGCTTGAACCCAGGAGGCAAAGGTTGCAGTGAGCTGAGATCCTGCCACTGCACTCCAGCCTGGGCGACAAGAGCAAGACTCTGTATACACATATATTCCAAAAGTGGCTAGGTGTGATGGTTCACACCTGTAATCCCAGCACTTTGGGATGCTGAAGTGGGAGTATAGCTTGAGCCCAGGAGTTTGAGATCAGCCTGGGCAACACAGGGGGACCCTATCCCTACACAAAAGATTAAAAAGTAGCTGGGTTAGTGGTGGTACATGCCTGTAGCTGGGACTGCTTGGGAGGCTAAGCAGGGAGGATCCATTTAGCCCAGGAGTTCAAAGCTTCATTGAGCCATGGTCATGCCACTGCACTCCAGCTTGGGTGACAGAATGAGACCCTGTCTGAAAAAAAAAAAAAAATCCTGAAAGTTAAAATATCTCCAGAAATACAACTAAATGTTCTAATCATGGTTCAACTAAACTGGCCCTCATTCCACAAAAAAGAATAATAGGTTTCATGATCCAAATTTTGTTTGAAACGGAGGGGATCAATTCCGATTTAAAACACAGTACAAACTGTCATGTCAGGATTAATTATTTCAACAAGAAAGCACAAAAACCCTGCAGCCTATGGGTGGAGATTGGCCACCACCTGAACCTGTTTCAACACAGTGTCTATTGTAAGAAGTGAAACTGCCTTAGGTGTTTTTTGAAAACTTATCTAGAGAATTCTAACAGCTGAGGAGTTTTTCCCACATTAGCCAAATGCCAAAATATTTTAGTTCTCTTATTTCCATAAACACCAAAATTTGATTGGTTTCCTTCCACTGCACATGCACACACATACTTTTTCTTTGAATGTTAATTTTGGTAAAAATTATAACTTAAAGAAAAGCACGCTGATATGTAAAATATTTCAAACTTATGAGATTCTTTCTCCATAAACCTCTATTAATTCCTAGGTTTCTGATTGCTATTTTTTTCCCCTTGAGACAAAAGTCTCATTCTGTTGCCCAAGCTGGAGTGCAATGACGTGATCTTGGTTCACCACAACCTCTGCCTCCCAGGTTCAAGTGATTCTCCTGCCTCAGCCTTCCAGAGTAGCTGGGATTACAGATGCACACCACCAGGCCCAGCTAAATTTTTTTTTTTTTTTTTGAGTCAGAGTTTCGTTCTTGCTGCCCAGGCTGGGGTGCAATGGTGTGATCTCGGCTCACCTCAACCTCTGCCTCCTGGGTTGAAGTAATTCTCCTGCCTCAGCTTCCCAAGTAGCTGGGATTACAGGCATGCACCACCATGCCTGGATAATTTTGTATTTTTAGCAGAGACAAGAGTTTCTCCATGTTGGTCAGGCTGGTCTTGAACTCCCGACCTCAGGTGATCTGCCCACCTCGGCCTCCCAAAGTGCTGAGATTATAGGTGTGAGCCACCATGCCTGGCCTAATTTTTGTATTTTTAGTAGACACCAGATTTCACAATGTTAGTCAGGCTGGTCTCGAACTCCTGACCTTGTAATACGCCCACCTCCACCTCCCAAAGTACTGGGATTATAGGGGTGAGCCACCACACCTGGCTGACTCTGATTGCTATTTTTGAAAATCATTTGCTTTTCTTAAGTAATATTTGTACACAGTATATTCAACAATCGAATTCATGAAAACACAAATGATACAAAAGGGTAGAATAAAAAGTCACTCTCTCTCATATCTCTATTCCCACCCAATTCCCTTCCTCAGGGTGTCCAGTTTGCCGGTTTCTTGTCAAAAAGTCTATGAATATACAGGCGTGTGTGTGTATGTGTGACTATACAGAACACAGTCTTAGTATCTCACTTAAAACAGTTTGGAGGCTGGGCGCGGTGGCTCAAGCCTGTAATCCCAGCACTTTGGGAGGCTGAGGCGGGTGGATCACGAGGTCAAGAGATCGAGACCATCCTGGTCAACATGGTGAAACCCCGTCTCTACTAAAAAATCCAAAAAAATTAGCTGGGCATGGTGGCGTGTGCCTGTAATCCCAGCTACTGAGGAGGCTGAGGCAGGAGAATTGCCTGAACCCAGGAGGCAGAGGTTGCGGTGAGCCGAGATCGTGCCATTGCACTCCAGCCTGGGTAACAAGAGCGAAACTCCGTCTCAAAAAAAAAAAAAAACAGTTTGATATACATATATATATTAGCCATTAAAAAAAAAAAAAAAAAAAAAAAACAACTCACACTTGTAATCTCAGCACCCAGCACTTTGGGAGGCTGAGATGGGTGGATTACCTGAACCCAGGAGTTCAAGACCAGCCTGGACAACCCGATGAAACCCCATCTCTACTAAAACTACAAAAATTAGCAGGTAGTGGCGAGTGCCTGTAGTCTCAGCTACTTGGGAGGCTGAGACATGAGAATCACTTGAACCTGGGAGGTAGAGGTTGCAGCCAGCTGAGATCAGACCAGCCTGGGTGACAGAGTGAGACTGTCTCAAAAAACAAATAATCCATACATTTTTTGCACCATGAAATATTATATTTTTTAAACTCTATTTTTAAAACAGTTAACACATTCGTGTGTTAAAATTCAATGTTTCCTTTGTTCCCTCCCTGTCTAGGAGGAGAAAATCCGTTGGACAAATTCTAAAAGAACTGTAAAATTCAAGTTTTCTCTTCTACGTTCTTGCTTCCATCTGGTTCTCCTAAAAAACCAGCGTTTCCAGTTTGTTGTGTTTTCTATGCATATATACAGCTTGTTTTCCACTAATAACACAATCTTGCTCCATAAATGCAGGGACTCTGTCTATCTGGTTCACTGTTTCTTAACTAAATACAGTACCTAACACAGTTCCTGGCACATAGTAAATGTTCAATAAATCTTTTGGGGGGCTGGGAGCAGTGGCTCAGACCTGTAATCCCAGCAATTTGGGAGGCTGAGGCAGGTAGATTGCTGGAGTCCAGGAGTTGGAGGCCAGCCTGGGGAACATAGTCAGATCCCATCTCTGCAAAAAGTAAAAAAATTATCTATCTGTCTTCCGCACAGAAAAAAAAAAAAAAAATTAGCCAGATTTGGTGCTACGCAACTGTTTTCCCAGCTATCTGGGAGGCTGAGGAGGGAGGATTGCTTGAGTCCAGGAGTTCAAGGCTGCAGTGAGCTATGACTGAGCCAGAGAACTCCAGCCTGGGTGACAGAGCAAGACTCTGTCACTAAATAAATAAATAAATCTTTTTGGAATAAAATAATATATTTATCTTCCTATACGTTACCTCCATTTCCAAATATCTCTAGCAAGTCTACTTCTCTCATGTGAATTTTCTCAGCTTCATCCCTTTCTTGCTTTTTCTGTGATTGCAGTCCCAGTTCAGTCTAATCACTACATGCCTTAGACCGTTACTACGTCCTGATGAATCTCCTGTCTGTCTACCACACACATACATAGCTCTGTGGAAAGAGAAGCCATGTCACATGATGGTTAGAAGAGACACCAGGTTTAGATTCAGACAGCCTGAGTTTGTATTCCAGGTCTGCTATTTAGAAGCAGTGGGACATTGGGAAAACAAGTTACCCAGGATCTGTGCCTCAGTTTCCTTGCCTGTACAACAGAGATGACAGCGTCTTCTTTATGGGGCAGTTGTAAGATTAAATGGGCTAATATGTAAGGCACTTACCTATAAGACATATAAGAAGTGTTCAATAAATATTAATTATGGCAAGAATATTCTTCTTCAAACACTGAATACTAAGTCCTTTTTCATGAACCTTTTATTGCTTCTAGCAGCTCTTCATAGAAACTTTATTTAAATTATTTACACTAAAGTTCCTTATCAATTTAGCTCCTTCTCCTACTTACTCAACCAGTTTTTTTCTTTTTTTTTTTTTTTTTTTTTTTTTTTTTGAGACGGAGTTTCGCTCTTGTTACCCAGGCTGGAGTGCAGTGGCAGGATCTCAGCTCACCGCAACCTCCGCCTCCTGGATTCAAGCAATTCTGCCTCAGCCTCCTGAGGAGCTGGGATTACAGGCACGCGCCACCACGCCCAGCTAATTTTTTGTATTTTTAGTAGAGACGGGGTTTCACCATGTTGACCAGGATGGTCTCGATCTCTTGACCTCGTGATCCACCCGCCTCAGCCTCCCAAAGTGCTGGGATTACAGGCTTGAGCCACCGCGCCCGGCCAGTAAATCACTTATTATTGATCATCAGGATCCTCATCAAATATTTATTTAGCAACTTTGTTATGAAGGCACCATGCTTACAGGATACAAGGGAGACATTACATGCTTCTTCCCTGTGCTCAACTAAAAATCTAATGTGCTGAGGTGGGAGGATTGCTTGAGCCTAGGAGCTCTAGTCCAGCTTGGTCAACATAGGAAGACACTGTCTCAGATAAAATAAATAATAAGTAAATAAATAAAAATCTAATGTGGTGATAGAGAACCCACCCAAAATGCTAAGCCACCTGAACGGTACCATAAATAAGAAAATGACATCAATAAGTGCTGCAACAACCAACTGGTACTTCATAGAGAAGAATGACTCTCATGTGACTCCTGAAGAAAGGATCAAATATTTTCTTATTTTTATTTGCTTTATTTTTGAGACAGAGTCTTGCTCTGTCGCCCAGGTTGGAGGTCAGTGTCGCAATCTTGGCTCACTGCAGACTCTGCCTCCCAGGTTCAAGCAATTCTCCTACCTCAGCCTCCTGAGTAGCTGGGATTACAGGTGCATAATCCACAGCTAATTTTACCACACCCAGCTAATTTTTGTATTTTTAGTAGAGAAGGGGCTTCTCCATGTTGGCCAGGATGATCTTGATCTCTTGACCTTGTGATCTGCCCGCTTCGGCCTCCCAAAGCTCTGAGATTACAGGCATGAGCCACCATGCTCAGCCTGAGGATCAAATATTTAATGAGCATAAGGAAAACCAAATATTTTAGGTGATGGGCACTATATAAATATTATATTCTATTAAAAATTATATTATTTAATGTGAAATGCCATTTAAAAACCAAGTTTCTCAATTATTTACTAGACAAAGAGATCATCAAATGACATTTATTGAGTACTCACTATCTGCAAAGTATTAGGCAAGGTACAATGGGGTATACATATGAAGAGGATGTGATCCCTGCCCTCCTGGAGATTACAATATAGTAAAGAATACGAGGGCCGGCCGCGGTGGCTCACGCCTGTAATCCCAGCACCTTGGGAGGCCGAGGCAGGTGGATCACGAGGTCAAGAGATCGAGACCATCCTGGTCAATATGGTGAAACCCCGTCTCTACTAAAAATACAAAAAATTAGCTGGGCATGGTGGCGCATGCCTGTAATCCCAGCTACTCAGGAGGTTGAGGCAGGAGAAGTGCCTGAACCCAGGAGGTGGAGGTTGCGGTGAGCTGAGATCGCGCCATTGCACTCCAGCCTGGGTAACAAGAGCAAAACTCCGTCTCAAAAAAAAAAAAAAAAAAAAGAATACAAACAAACTCCTGCAATGTGTACTATTTTATGCTTGACGTCAAAGAACACAATAAGAAGACTGGTCCTGCACTCTCATGTTGCTTATCAGATAGTGGGCACTGTTTCATGGAACACAATGTTCATGACAGACAAATAGATCCTGTTAGTTTACTGTAATGCAGATTAAAAAAAATTTCTTCTTCCTAAAGTACATCCAAAGTTATCAGGGGCTGGCCAGGTATGGTGGCTCATCCCTGTAATGCCAGCACTTTGGGAGGCCGAGGCCGGTGGATCATAAGGTCAAGAGATAGAGACCATCTTGGTCAACATGGTGAAACCCTGTGTTTACTAAAAATACAAAAATTAGCTGGGCATGGTGGCGCATGCGTTTAGTTCCAGCTACTTGGGAGACTGAGGCAGAGAATTGCTTGAACCCAGGAGGTGGAGGTTGCAGTGAATCGAGATTGCGCCATTGCACTCCAGCCTGGGTAACAAGAGTGAAACTCTGTCTCAAAAAAAAAAAAAAAAAAAAAAATTAGCTGGGCGTGGTGGTTAGTACCTGTAATCCCAGCCACTCAGAAGGCTGAAGCAGGAGAATCACTTGAACCAGGGAGTTGGAGGTTGCAGTCAGCCAAGATCATGCCACTGCACTCCAGCCTGGTGGGGTAACAAGAGTGAAACTCTGTCTCAAAAAAAACAACAACAAAAAAAAAAATTAGCTGGGTGTGGTGGTTAGTACCTGTAATCCCAGCCACTCAGAAGGCTGAAGCAGGAGAATCACTTGAACCAGGGAGTTGGAGGTTGCAGTCAGCCAAGATCATGCCACTGCACTCCAGCCTGGTGACAGAGCAAGACTCCATCTCAAAAAAAAAAAAAAAAAAAAAAAAAAAATTGGGGGGGAATTTAGTTAATTTTGCAATTCACAACATTGCAAGAGACAGAGGTCGTGCTATGTTGCCCAGGATGGTCTCAGACTCCTGGGTTCCAGCAATCCTCTTACCTCAGACTTCTGGGTAGTTGGTATTACAGGCATGTCCACTGTGCCCATCTAAAGCACTTACTCTTTAGTAAATATCTATTGACCTAAAAGACTATATCAATTATTCTTATAGCTAGATTTTCATCTACCATTGTTCATGTTAGAAGATGCTACAATTTGAAAATGATGCTATCAACAATGATGATTATCTGAGTGGGTGTTGCCAAAAAGACCGATACTTAGATTACTCTATAGTTAATTGGGTGTTGTATATTTTTTCCAGTTAAGGATTAAGGTTAGAAGGGCATTATGTCTGCAACTTACTCTTAAGTCACTCAGAAAAAAAAAAAAAAAAAAAAAAAAAGAAAGACATATATATGTAGAGTTTAATCTGTATAAAATCTATAGATGAGATTTTCTACAATAAGATAGGCTTTATAAAGAAATGTAGAGCCGGGCGCGGTGGCTCAAGCCTGTAATCCCAGCACTTTGGGAGGCCGAGGCGGGTGGATCACGAGGTCAAGAGATTGAGACCATCCTGGTCAACGTGGTGAAACCCCGTCTCTACTAAAAACACAAAAAATTAGCTGGGCATGGTGGCACGTGCCTGTAATCCCAGCTACTCAGGAGGCCGAGGCAGGAGAATTGCCTGAACCCAGGAGGCGGAGGTTGCGGTGAGCCGAGATCGCGCCATTGCACTCCAGCCTGGGTAACAAGAGCGAAACTCCGTCTCAAAAAAAAAAAAAAAAAAAAGAAATGTAGACCATGTTATAATGTGAAGACTATGTAGAAATTGATTGTACTGTTCCTGCAATGTTTCTGTTTTTTTTGTTTGTTTGTTTGTTTTTGTTTTTGTTTTTGTTTTGAGACGGAGTTTTTGCCCTTGTTACCCAGGCTGGAGTGCAATGGCGCGATCTTGGCTCACCGCAACCTCCGCCTCCTGGGTTCAGGCAATTCTCCTGCCTCAGCCTCCTGAGTAGCTGGGATTACAGGCACACGCCACCATGCCCAGCTAGTTTTTTGTGTTTTTAGTAGAGACGGGGTTTCACCATGTTGACCAGGATGGTCTCGAGCTCTCGACCTCGTGATCCACCCGCCTCGGCCTCCCAAAGTGCTGGGATTACAGGCTTGAGCCACCGCGCCCGGCCCCGTCTTTTTTTTTTTTTTTTTTTTAAAGATAGATAATTCATATACCATAAGTCATTTTTTTTTTTTTTTTTTTTTTTTTTTTTTTTTTTTTGAGACGGAGTTTCGCTCTTGTTACCCAGGCTGGAGTGCAATGGCGCGATCTCGGCTCACCGCAACCTCCGCCTCCTGGGTTCAGGCAATTCTCCTGCCTCAGCCTCCTGAGTAGCTGGGATTACAGGCACGCGCCACCATGCCCAACTAATTTTTTGTATTTTTAGTAGAGACGGGGTTTCACCATGTTGACCAGATGGTCTCGATCTCTTGACCTTGTGATCCACCCGCCTTGGCCTCCCAGAGTGCTGGGATTACAGGCTTGAGCCACCGCGCCCGGCCCCGTCTTTTCTTTTTTTTTTTTTAAAAAGATAGAGAATTCATATACCATAAGTCATTATTTTTAAAAAGAATCAAGATTCATTAAAACATCAGCAAAAACTGTTATGATCCTGATGGGCATGGTGTGCCCACCTGCAGTCCTAGGTACACAGGAGGCTGAGGGGCGATCTTTCAGCCCAAGAGTTTGAGGCTAGCCTGGGCAAAATAGTAAGACTTAATCTCAGAGAAAATTAATATGATCCAAAATAATTATGAAAAATATTAGATAAGCAGAGTATGTATGGTAAAAGAAAAAAACAAAAAAAATGTATTCACAGGTGCTTTATTAATTCTATATCTTATGTTTAACAGCAAAGCTTCTATTATACTTTCATTAGATAAAACACTAGAGAATTATACTTTGTGGGCTTTTTGTTTTGACTTTTGAGACAGGGTCTGGATCTGTTACCCAGCCTGGAATGCAGTGATGTGATCTTGGATCACTGCAACCTGTGGTTTCCAGGCACATGCGATCCTCCTATCTCAGCCTTCCGGGTAGCTGAGACCACAGGCATATGCCACCATGCTGGCTAATTTTTTGTATTTTTGGTAAAGATGGGGTTTCACCATTTGCCCAGGTTGGTCTCGAACTCCTGAGCTCAAGAAACCCGCCTGCCTCAGCCTCTCAAAGTGCTGGGATTATAGGCATGAGCCACTGCATCCGACCACTTTGTGTTTTTTATTCACTAGCTAGATTGTCAGAAAAATAAGTAATATCAAAAATAAAATATCAATGGCATTTAAATGTTTGGCCTTAAGGCAAAAATTTCAGTAATTCTCCAGTTTCAGCTTCAACTCTGTGAATTGCAAAATTAACTAAATTCCCCAAGTTTTATTCCTGGCCCTATCACTAACAAGCTCTTTGGACCTTGAATAAGTCCCTCAACCTCTCTGGGATCTAGCCTTTATAAAATGCAAGGAGTCATATTAAGTTGGCTTTAAAAGTCCCTTCAGCACTAACATTCTATTGTAAGTTCTTTTTATAAATAGGGAAATAGAAATTCTAATTTTAACTAACTTTGAAGAAGTCACATGATTAGAGGAAAGACGAATTTTAAAAGCGTGAATTATTAGCTTCAAGTCAGTGAAAAGTTAAAAAAAAGAAAAAAAAAAAGATAAAAGAGTCAATTAATCATATCCAGACTGGATTCAGACACCAACAAGGAGCCCATTGCAGAAAAACTGTCTTCAACTTCCCAGGCACACCTGCTCTCAAGGATCCATCCTCGAGTGATCAGTTGCCAAAGCTCATCTCACTCTATAAGGGGTGGGGATGGAAGTGCTAAACCTTCTAGTTTGGTCTTGGGAATGTTTTCCATCTATAAGAGGCTCACAAACCTCCTGGACACAGGAGTAGGAAGGAAGAAGAGGCCGTGGAGTCAACACAGTCTCCACAGAGACTTGGGACAGGGGGTGACTTGGCCAAAGGGTTGTTGCCACAATAGGCTTTGTGTTTCGTTATCCTTTCATTAACCACTCGAAAACTTTCTGGTGAGTGAGAAAACACGTTAGGCTCATTTGAATCCCTGCCCTTTTTATGTGATCTTAATTATGGAGAAGCTGTACAAAGACTGAGTTCTGATCCTCTGGCTCATCAGCATTTGGTAATCATCTTAGCTTTCTTTGTGTAATTTGACTCCACAATAAGGAAATATCATGGTTTGAAGTGTCCACTGCTCTAAAACAGAAAAGGAGAAAAGAAGAAAGGACAAAATCTATAGGTTGAGTTTTCTACAGTAAGATAAGCTTTATAAAGAAATGTACATTTTTTTTTTTTTCTGAGATGGAATCTTGCTCTGTCCCGGCTCACTGCACAATCTTGGCTCACTGCAACCTCCACCTCCCAGTTCAAATGATTCTCCTGCCTCAGCCTCCAGAGTAGCTGGTATTACAGGCATCTGCCACCATGCCCTGATAATTTTGGTATTTTTTTAGTAGAGACGGGGTTTCACCATATTGGCTAGGGTGGTCTTCAACTCCTGACCTCAAATGATCTGCCTGCCTTAGCCTCCCAAAGTACTGGGATTACAGGTGTGAGCCACCATCCCAGGCCTGAGAAATGTACTATTTTGATGGAAAGTGGTTACTTATAATTTTGATTTGCCGGGCGTGGTGGCTCACGCCTGTAATCCCAGCACTTTGGGAGGAGGAGGCGGGCACATCACGAAGTCAAGAGATCAAGACCATCCTGGCCAACATGGTGAAACTCTGTCTTTACTAAAAACACAAAATTTAGCTGGGTGTGGAGGTGCATGCCTGTAGTCCCAGCTACTCCAGAGGCTGAGGCAGGAGAATTGCTTGAACCCAGAAGGCGGAGGTTGCAGTGAGCCGAGATCTGGCTACTGCACTCCAGCGTGGCCCCTGGTGAGACAGTGAGACTCTGTCTCAAAAAGAAAAAAAAAATTCTGATAATGGCAAATATATACATTGAGCTTACACTGTGTCAGGCTCTGTTCCATGCACCTTACATACATTGACTCACTTAATGTTCACAACAACCTCATGAGGTAATTATGCTGTTTTGCCCATTTTGTAGATGAGAAAACTGAGGCACAGGGAGATTAGGGTGATCAGATCATACATTTAGTAAGTGTAAGTTTTTGGTTAGATGAATCTAAGAAGTCTAGCTCCACTGCCTATGCTCTTAACTGCTGAGCGGCTACCCTCCTGAGCCTTATTTATTAGTCTTACCTTATATTTAGGGCAATGGTGCTCAAACTTTAAAAAGCATCATAATTACTTGAAGCATTTGTTTAAAGTGTATATTTCTGGTCCATATACCAGCCCTCCCTCTGCATTCCAATTCTAGTAGGTCTGTGGTGTAACTGAAGAATTCATATTATTTTAATATTTTATTTTATTTATTTATTTATTTTTAAGAGACGAGGTCTCGCTATGTTGCCCAGGCTAGAGTGCAGTGGCTATTCACAGGGACGATCCCACTACTGATCAGCACAGGAGTTTTGGCCTGCTCCATTTCTGACCTGGGCCATTACACCCCTCCTTAGGCAACCTGGTGGTCCCCCACTTCGTCACCATACTGATGCCGAACTTAGTGCGGATACCTGATTGGCATAGCACACTACAGCCCAGAACTCCTGGACTCAAGTGATCCACAAGCCTCAGCCTCCTGAGTAGCTGGGACTACAAACACGCACCACTGCACCCAGCTATTTTTTATTTTTTCGAGACAGGGTCTCACTTTGTCACCCAGGCTGAAGTGCAGTGGTGTGATATTGGTTCACTGTAGCCTCAACTTCCTGGATCCAAGTGATTCTCCTACCTCAGCCTCACAGGTAGCTGGAACTACAGGTGTGCACCAACACACTTGGCTAAGTTTTGTATTTTTTTGTAGAGACAGAGTTGCATCATGTTGCCCAGCTGGTTTTGAACTCCTGAGCTCAAGCAATCCCACCACCTTGGCCTCTCAAAGTGCTAGTATTATAGGCGTAAGCCACCATGCAGGGCTGGATCTCTCTCTCTCTCTCTCTCTCTCTCTCTCTCTCTCTCTCTGTGTGTGTGTGTGTGTGTGTGTGTGTGTGTGTGTGTATTTTTAATTTAAATTTAAATTTAAAATTTTTTTTGAGATAGAGTCTTGCTCTCCAGTCACCCAGGCTGGAGTGCAGTAGGGCAATCTCGATTCACTGCAACCTCCGCCTCCCAGGTTCAAGCAATCCTGCCTCAGCCTCCTGGGTAGCTGGGATCACAGGCATGCACTACCATGCCTGGCTAGTTTTGGTATTTTTAGGAGATAACGGGGTTTCACCATGTTGGTCAGGCTAGTTTCGGACTCCTGACCGCATGATCCACCCATCTTGGCCTCCAAAAGTGCTTGGATTACAGGCATGAGCCACCGGCCAGCCGGGATCTATATTTTTAACAAGCATTTCAGTGATTGTATTACAGGGTGTCTAGTACCACACTGAGAAATACTGACTTAGGCAAAGAGGGTTCTTTCTTGTAAGAGAAAAAAATTTTTTTTTTTTTTTTTTTTTTTTGAGACGGAGTTTCGCTCTTGTTACCCAGGCTGGAGTGCAATGGCGCGATCTCGGCTCGCCGCAACCTCCGCCTCCCGGGTTCAGGCAATTCTCCTGCCTCAGCCTCCTGAGTAGCTGGGATTACAGGCACGCACCACCATGCCCAGCTATTTTTTTTGTATTTTTAGTAGAGACGGGGTTTCACCATGTTGACCAGGATGGTCTCGATCTCTTGACCTTGTGATCCACCCGCCTCGGCCTCCCAAAGTGCTGGGATTACAGGCTTGAGCCACCGCGCCCGGCCACAAAAATTTTTCTTTGTAAACCCACTATAAACTTAAAATTGCATTAATTGTAAAGTTGGTATGTGTAGACTGAAAAGAACTTTTGGACAAAACTGTTGGCAAAATACAAAATAAAGCAGAGTGCACAGTACCTCATGCCTGTAATCCCAGCAATTTGGGAGGACAAGATGGGTGGACTACTTGAGGTTAGAAGTTCGAGGCCAGCCTGGCACACATGATGAGATCCTGTCCATACTAAAAATATAAAAATTAACCAGGGATGGTGTATGTCTGCAGTCCCAGCTACTCGGGAGGCTGAGGCTCAAAAATCGCTTGAACCCAGGAGGAGGAGGTTGCAATGAGCCAAGATCGCGCCACTGCACTCCAGCCTGGGTGACAGAGGGAGACTCCATGTCAAAAATAAAAAAAAAATAAATAAATAAAGCAGATTGTAATCTGAGCCTGGATACCAGGTTGTTTACATCAGTGAGTTAACTAATGAGACAAAGCATCAGAGGAATATAACAAAGCATGCTGGATTTGGAAGAAGAATCTTCAGCATGAAAATCGCTTAGCACCAGCCCTTCCTCTGAGGCAATAATCAAGATGTACATTGAGTTATAGCAGAAAGTTAGCTTTTAGGGTCAGCAAGATCAGGATTAAAATTTAGACCTTTTGGCTGAGTGCAGTGGCCCATGCTTGTAATCCCAACATTTTGGGAGGGCAAGGCCAGAGGATTGTTCGAGGCCAGGAGTTTAAGACCAGCCTGGGCAACATAGTGGGATCCCTGTATCTATAAAAAATTTTAAAAAATTAGCCAGGCATGGAGGCATGCACCTGTAATCCCAGCTACTTGGGAGGCTGAGACAGGAGGACTGCCTAAACTATCATAAACCAGGAGTTCAAGGCTGAGTAAGCTGTGATCCTGCCACTGTACTCCAGCCTGGGCAACAGAGCAAGGATACTGTCTCAAAAAAAAAAAAAAATTAGACTTTGTCATGTATTGCCTATGTAAAGCCTTGGACAAGACATATTTGTCAGCCTCCATTCCTCCATCTGTGAACTGGGGATGATAATAATCTACCCTCAGGCTTCCTGTAAGAACTGCAGAAAAAAATGAACATCAAGGATTTGACAAACTCCCTGGTTTATGACAGTTACTTAATGGTGGTCATTATTATTAGGTGTCTTACTGGGAAAATAATGAAGTAAACCCACACCCCCCAAGATGAATAGGAAGAGACTGGAAGGCCAAGCAAGGTGACTCACCCTGTAATCCCAGAACTTTGGGATCACTTGCATGTGATCCTCCCACCTCAGCCTCCTGAGTAGCTGGGACTACAAGCAAATGCCACCATGCTTGGTTAATTAAAAAAAAAATTTTTTTTTTGTAGAGATGAGGTCATGGCATGTTGCCCAGGATGAGCTCAGACTCACTTGAGCAATCCTCCCACCTCAGCCTCCCAGTGTCCTAGATCACAGGTGTGAGCCACTGTGTCCAGACTGAAAATTTTTTATTTGTAAAGACTGGAGCAGACACTACTAGCTACCTTCCCTCTATTCATTGTCCCTTTATTTATTTATTTATTTATTTATTTTGTAGAGATGAGGTTAGTTATTTTTTTCTTTCTGAGAGAGCAGCAATATTGCTAACTATAGAACTACATTTTCCAACTTCCTTCACAACCCAGTGTTGGTCAACGGGACTTATATGAAAGTCTACTGGATTCTCTTTTTAAAATTTAATTTCTTTTTCATTCTTTTTTTTTTTTTTTGAGACAGAATCTCACTCTGTCTCCCAGGCTGGAGTGCAGTGTTGCAATCTTGGCTCACTGCAACCTCCGCCCCCCAAGGCTCAAGTGATTTTCCTGCCTCAGCCTCCCAAGTAGCTGGGATTACAGGCATGTGCCACCATGCCTGGCTAGTTTTTGTATTTTTAGTAGAGACAGGGTTTCATTGTGTTGGTGAGGCTGGTCTTGAACTCTTGACCTTAAGTGATCTGCCCATTTTAGCCTCCCAAAGTCCTGGGATTACAGGCGTGAGTTACCATGCCTAGCCTCTAATGGACTTTCTTTTCTTTCTTTCTTTCTTTTTTTTTTTTTTTTGCGATTGAGTCTCACTCTGTCTCCCAGGCTGGAGTACAGTGGTACCATCTCGGCTCACTGCAACCTCTGCCTCCCAGGTTCAAGCAAAAGCAATTTTCCTACTTCAGCCTCCCAAGTAGCGGGGATTACAGGCGCATGCCACCACACCCAGCTAATTTTTCTGTTTTTAGTAGAGATGGGGCTTTGCCACGTTGGCCAGGCTGGTCTTGAACTCCTGACTTCAGGTGATCTGCCCTCCTCAGCCTCCCAAAATGCTGGGATTATAGATGTGAGCCAGCATGCCAGGCCTGGACTTTCTATTTCATTTTCTCCTTACAGCTTTCTTCTACGTGCCTGGCACAGGACATGGGCTGGGGTACAGAGGCCATCTTTTGATCAGAAGAGACAATGAGCAGAACAGAAGACAGAAAACATAAGATACAAGAAGAAGAAACCCTGGTGTCATGATGGAGACACTGCCCCTCGAGACTACATACTCCAATTACCTGTGTGAGAAGATTAAACTCACGTGGTGAAAAAAAAGGAAAAGAGAGACACAATCGCCAAAGACTGAGAAGCAAAAGTCAGCCTGGTGAAGAAAATGGCATTAGCAAAGGTTCAGTGGCAAAAAGAATAATAAGGCAGGATGTAAAGTGTCAACAGATCATCTTGGTTGGAACGAAAAGGGCCATTTGGTGGGTGAAAAGGAAGAATGTGAGGTTTGATAAGATGTCGTGGGTTCTGATACAAGTCAAATTGTCCTAACAAATGAAAACACTGGTAACACCCTAAGTACAACAGTTTTGCTCCTGTACTTTTACTTCCTTTCTTGAAATGTGTTGGTAATAAAACATTAACTCTACAAGACCAAGCTATTTATTATTTTTTTATTTTTATTTTTGAGACAAAGTCTTGCTCTGCCACCCAGGCTGGAGGGCAGTGGTGCAAACACAGCTCACTGTAGCCTGGGCTCAAGTGATCCTCCTGCCTCAGCCTCCCGAATAGTTGAGACTACGAGCATATGTCACCATGTTCAGCTAATTTTTAATTTTTTGTAGAGATGGGGTTTCGCCATGCTGCCCAGGCTGGTCTCAAACTCCTGAGCTCAAGCAATCCACTCCCCTTGGCTTCCCAAAGGGCTGGGACTATAGATGACAGCTTTCACGCCCAGCCCTAGACCAAGCTATTTAAATAAGTTTTTTTTGTTTTTTTTTTTTTTTTTTTTGAGACGGAGTTTCGCCCTTGTGACCCAGGCTGGAGTGCAATGGCTCGATCTCGGCTCACCGCAACCTCCGCCTCCTGGGCTCAGGCAATTCTCCTGCCTCAGCCTCCTGAGTAGCTGGGATTACAGGCACACGCCACCATGCCCAGCTAATTTTTTGCACTTTTAGTAGAGACGGGGTTTCACCATGTTGACCAGGATGGTCTCGATCTCTCGACCTCGTGATCCACCCGCCTCGGCCTCCCAAAGTGCTGGGATTACAGGCTTGAGCCACCGCGCCCGGCTTAAGTTATATTTTTTTAAACAGACTAAAGGGCAATGCCATCAAGATGACAAAGCAAATAAAATGGCATAGGCAATGTCAGGGATGGAAGGGAATTTAGAGAGATCTCTTTTAATTCAACCTCTCTTTTACCAGATAAGAGGTTAAGAATCCTGGCAGTATAGGATCCTGTCTGAAGTTTCGACAATGCCAGACAAGGCTGCTGCCTTGTTTACTAACAGTTGATGGTATCTTTATGTTTACAACTCTACCCGAATTGCACAATTCGGGTCAAGAGATCAAGCCCATCCTGGTCAACATGGTGAAACCCTGTCTCTACTAAAAATACAAAAATTAGCTGGGCATGGTGTCACACGCCTGTAGTCCCAGCTACTCCAGAGGCTACGGCAGGAAAATCATTTGAATCTGGAAGGCAGAGGTTGCAGTGAGCCGAGATGATGCCACCACACTCTAATCTGGGCAACAGAGTGAGGCTCTGTCTCAAAAAAAAAAAAAAAAAAAAAAAAGAAAAAAAAAGAAAAAGTAATTATTTTGCAAGATGAAGTAGTTCTGGAGATTGGTTGCACAATGTGGCTATACTTAACATTAATGAACCATGTACTTAAAGTTGGCTAAGATTGTAAACCTTGGCCGGGTGCGGTGGCTCAAGCCTGTAATCCCAGCACTTTGGGAGGCCGAGGCGGGTGGATCACGAGGTCGAGAGCTCGAGACCATCCTGGTCAACATGGTGAAACCCCGTCTCTACTAAAAATACAAAAAATTAGCTGGGCATGGTGGTGCGTGCCTATAATCCCAGCTACTCAGGAGGCTGAGGCAGGAGAATTGCCTGAGCCCAGGAGGCGGAGGTTGCGGTGAGCCGAGATCGAGCCATTGCACTCCAGCCTGGGTAACAAGAGCAAAACTCCGTCTCAAAAAAAAAAAGATTGTAAACCTTATTTTTAAAAAGAACTAAAAAGTGCCCATAATTTTTTTTTTTTTTTTTTTTTTTTAGACAGGATCTCACTCTGCCACCCAGGCTGGAGTGCAGTGGCACCATCTTGGTGCTGGTCTCAAACTCGTGAGCTCAAGTGATCCTCCTGTCTTAGCCTTCTGAGTACCTGGAAAGAAGTCTATTTTGAGGATACACATGACAAGAAAGATGAGAATATCACAAGAACTTAAGGACAGCAATGTTTTAAATGAAAGTTGCCAGGAAATAAAAGAAAAAAAAATGAAGGACAGTAATGTGGTTAGATTGCAGCTGGGAACTAAAATAAACGTGGAAGTGGACACCAAATTCTACACACACGTACAGACTGGGTTAAGTGTTACTCTCAGCTGTAGCAGTCATGCAGTGCTCCCCAGCCCCGAGGGTGTGTACCACCATTTCTCTCTGTCTCTATGACTATGATATGACTAAGCTTCTGCTTAGTCATAATTCCAGTTTACTCATATCATAGTCTTTCTATAACCACTTAAAACCACTTTCAGCTTCTCTCCCCACATTCCACAGACTGATTCTATCTGTATATTCAACTTCAAATTCCTTTTTTCCTTTCTTTCCTTCTTTTTTTGAGACAGAGTCTTACTCTGTCACCCAGGCTGGAGTGCAGCGGCATGATCACAGCTCACAGAATCCTTGACCTCCCAGGCTTAAGCAATCCTCCCACTTCAGCCGCTTGAGTAGCTGGGACTACAAGTGTGCCACCATGCCTGACTAATCTTTTAATTTTTTTGTAGAGACAGTGTCTCACTATGTTGCCCAGGCTAGTCTTGAACTGGTGGGCTCAAGCAATCCTCCTGCCTCTGCCTCCCAAAGCGCGGGATCACAGGCATGAACCACCATACCCAGCCCAAATTATTGAAAGAAAAAAAAAACCTGGCTGGCCTTGGTGGCTCATGCCTATAATCCCAGCACTTTGAGAGGCTGAAGTGGGCAAATAACTTGAGATCAGGAGTTTGAGATCAGCCTGGCCAACGTGGTGAAACCCCGTCTCTACTAAAAATACAAAAAGGCTAGGCACGGTGGCTCAAGCCAGGCATCCCCCAATTTTTTACACAAGGGGCTAGTTCACTGTCCCTCAGACCGTTGGAGGGCCGCCACATACTGTGCTCCTCTCACTGACCACCAATGAAAGAGGTGCTCCTTCCTGAAGTGTGGCAGGGGGCCGGATAAATGGCCTCAGGGGGCCGCATGCGGCCCGCGGGCCGGGCCGTAGTTTGGGGACGCCTGCAAGCCAAGCCTGTAATCCCAGCACTTTGGGAGGCCGAGGTGGGTGGATCACGAGGTCAAGAGATCGAGACCATCCTGGTCAACATGGTGAAACCCCGTCTCCACTAAAAATACAAAAAATTACCTGGGCATGGTGGCACGTGCCTGTAATCCCAGCTACTCAGGAGGCTGAGGCAGGAGAATTGCCTGAACCCAGGAGGCGGAGGTTGTGGTGAGCCGAGATCACGCCATTGCACTCCAGCCTGGGTAACAAGAGCGAAACTCCGTCTCAGAAAACAAACAACAAACAACAAACAACAACAAAAAAAATCAGCTGAGTGTAGTGGTACGTGCCTGTAATCCCAGTTACCCGGGAGGCTGAGGTAGGAGAATCACTTGAACCTGGAAGGTGATGGTTGCAGTAAACCGAGATCCTGTCATTTCACTCCAGCCTGGATGACAGAGCGAGACTCTGTCCTTCCCCGCCAAAAAAAAAAAGAAAAGAAAAAAGAACAAAATTTGTCTGGCTTAGTTCAGTTTTCAAAAAAAAATTTTTCTTTTCCTGAGACAGAGACTTGCTCTGTTGCCAGGCTGAAGCGCAGTGGTGCAATCTTGGCTCATTGCAACCTCCTACTCCCTGGTTCAAGCAATTCTCCTGCCTCAGCCTCCTGAGTAGCTGGGACTACAGGCATGCACCTCCACACCCAGCTAATTTTTGTATTTTTAGTAGAAATGGGGTTTCACCATGTCAGCCAGGATGGTCTCGATTTCCTGACCTCGTGGTTCTCCCGCCTTGGCCTCCCAAAGTGCTGGGATTACAGGCGTGAGCCATTGCACCCAACCTCAGTTTTCAAAATTCTATATGCATCAGAACCTGGCCAACATGGCAAAACCCGTCTCTACTAAAAATACAAAAACTAGGTGGGCATGGTGGTACGTGTCTGTAGTTCCAGCTACTTGAGAGGCTGAGGTGGGAGAATCACTTGAACACAGGAGGTCAAGGGTGCATGCAGTATGCTGTGATTACACCACTGCACACCAGCCTGGGTGACAGAGCACGACCCTGTGTCAAAAAAAAAAAAAAAAAAAGTGCAACAGAATCATCTGGAGAATGTAAATCATAAGTTGCAGAGACCCTTCCTAGCGTTTCTGATTTAGTCATCTGGGGTACAGCTTGTGAATTTACATTTCTAACTAATCCCATGTAACTCTGACTACACTGATCTGGGGACCACACCTGAGAACCACTGGTCTGGTTAATCATCATTTTATGTGTTTGGACAGAGCAACTGGGGCAAGCTACCTCATGTTGTCAGTACCATATTTCTGAACTGACTCTCAGGCTCATAACTGGAGATTTTCTTCCTCCTCATTTAGGCAGTCACTCAAGTTTTATTGTTTATAACTGGAATGTCTCTGACTTCTCTATCTTCCTCAGTCACTGGCCTCATCCAGGGTCTCATTTCCCCATACCTGGATCACAAAAAAAGCTTCCTGTTCTAAGCTTCCCCAGACACACCGCTTCCAAATTACCTTCCCACTAACAGTCCTCAAAGGCTTATGGTTTCCCTGAAATACATCCATCAGCCACTTTTGGGGATCACGTTAAGTCAAATTGTGGAACACCTCTAAACTTTTGCTTTTGAGTCAATAACATGTATTTATTTTATTTTTATTTTTTGAGACAGAGTCTTGCTCTGTTGCCCAGGCTGGAGTGCAGTGGCACAGGCATGGCTCACTGCAGACTCAGCCTCCCGGGTTCAAGTCATTCCCCTGCCTCAGCCTCTCAAGTAGCTGGAATTACAGGTGCATGCCACCACGCTCAGCTAATTTTCGTATTTTTAGTAGAGATGGGGTTTTGCCACGTAGGACAGCCTGGTCTTGAACTCCTGGCCTCAGGTAATCCTCCTGCCTCAGCCACCCAAAGTGCCGGGATTACAGGCATGAGCCACCATGCCCCGGCCTTAAGTCAATAATATTTAAATGTTTGAATTTGTTTTTCCATGTTGACATTTTTTTTTTCTTTTTTCTCTTTTTTTGGAGACAAGGTCTTGCTCTGTCACCAAGGCTGGAGTGCATGGGTGACATCACAGCTCACTGCAGCCTCGACATCCCAGGCTCTAACGATCCTCCTGCTTCAACCTTCCAAGTATTTGGGACCGCAGGTGTGCGCCATCACATCCAGCTAATTTTAAAATTTTTTGTAGAGATGGAGGGGGAGTTTCACTATGCTGCCCAGGCTGGTTTTGAACTCCTGGGCTCAAGTGATCCTTCCACTTGGCCTCCCAAAGTGCTGTGATTACAGGCATTAGCCACCACACCCAGCCTTATATTTCCTTTCTACCATGACCTTCTACCCTTTCCCTTAAGGAACCCTATCTGAAATTCAAAACCATGTTTTAGGAAAAAGCTTCGACTTTTTTTTTTTTTTAAATATAGGTGACTCTGGAACTGAAACAAACAAACAAAAAATTTTTGGCCAGGTGCAGTGGCTCACACTATAATCCCAGCACTTTGGGAGGCCAAGGCAAGCAGATCACCTGAGGTCAGGAGCTCGAGACAAGTCTGGTCAACATGGTGAAACTGTCTTTACTAAAACTACAAAAATTAGCTGGGCGTGGTGGTGCGCGCTTGTAGTCCCAGCTACTTGGGAGGCTGAGGCAGAAGAATTACTTGAAACCAGGAGGTGGAGGTTGCAGTGAGCAGAGATTGAGCCACTGCACTCCAGCCTGGTGCCTGGCAACAGAGTGAGACCCTGTCTCAAAAAAAGAAAAAGAAAAAGAAAAAGGTTATGCAGATTTTGCAATCTTCTCCATCTATTTTTGCTTTAATATAAAATGTTAATGGGTGCAGTGGCTCATGCCTGTAGTCTCAGTACTTTGGGAGGCTGAGGCGAGTGGATCACTTGAGGTCAGGAGTTCAAGACCAGTCTGGCCAACATGGTGAAACCCCTTCTCTACTAAAAATACAAAAATTAGCTAGGTGTGGTGGTGGGGCCTGTACTTCCAGCTACTTAGGAGGCTGGGGAAGGAGAATCACTTAAACCCAGGAGACAGAGGTTGCAGTGAGCTGAGATTACGCCATTGTACTCCAGCCTGGGCAACAAGAGCAAAACTTTATCTCAAAACAACAAAAACAAAAACAAAAAAACTCCACTCACTGCAACCTCCACCTCCAGAATTCAAGCAATTCTCCTGCTTCCGCCTCCCACGTAGATGGGATTACAGGCATGTGCCACCACACCCAGCAAAGTTTGTAGTTTAGTAGAGATAGGGTTTCACCATGTTGGTCACACTGGTCTCAAACTCCAGACCTCAGCTGATCTGCCTCCCTCGGCCTCCTAAAGTGCTAGGATTACAGGCGTGAGCCATTGTGCCAGCCAAGTGCTTTCTTTTGAATTCAAGGCCTTCAAAGACGGTAATTCTCGTCTGATTTCTAACACTATGTTACTTTCTAGCAAACTGGAATATTTTAATTGGAGTTTTCTCCATATTTAATTGAATCAGATTATTGGCAACTGGTGTTTACTTCTACTATTATCTAGTACAGTGGTTCTCAAAGTGTGTTCCCTAGACCAGAGCATCAGAATCACCTAAGAACTTGTTAGAAAGGCATATTTTCCACAGTGGCTCATGCTTGTAATCCCAGCACTTTGGAAGGCTGAGGCAGGCGGATTGCTTGGGCAACATAGTGAGACCCCTGTCTGGGCAACATAGTGAGACCTGAGCAACATAGTGAGACCCCTGTCTCTATTAAAAATACACACACAAGGCGGGGAGTGGTGGCTCATGCCTGTAATCCCAGCACTTTGGGAGGCCGAGGCGGGCGGATCATGAGGTCAGGAGATTGAGACCATCCTGGCCAACATGGTGAAATCCTGTCTCTACTAAAAAATACAAAAATTAGCTGGGCATGGTGGTGCGCGCTTGTAGTCCCAGCTACTTGGGAGGCTGAGGCAGAAGAATTACTTGAAACCAGGAGGTGGAGGTTGCAGTGAGCAGAGATTGAGCCACTGCACTCCAGCCTGGTGCCTGGCAACAGAGCGAGACTCTGTCTCAAAAAAAAAAAAAAAAAAAAAAAAAAAATACACACACACACAAATAGCCAGGTATCGGCCAGGCATGGTGGCTCACACCTGTAATCCAAGCACTTTGGAGACCAAGGTGTGCGGATCACCTGAGGTCGGGAGTTCAAGACCAGCCTGGTCAACATGGTGAAACCGTCTTAAAAAATAAATAAATAAATAAATAAAAATAAAAAATAGCCAGGTATGGTGATACATGGCTAGTTGGGAGGCTGAGGTGGGAGGATCACTTGAACCCAGGGGATGGAGGTTGCAGTGAGCAGAGATTGCACCACTGTACTATAGCCTGGGTGACAGAGCGAGACCCGGTCTCAAACACAAAACATATTTTCTGTCCTATATCAGACCTGTTGGGACTCCATGAGCCCCACACGGGGTGCTAGAATGTAGGGATCCATGAGCCCCACATTGGGCACCAGAATGTAGGGAGCCAGCCCTACATCACCTGTGGGTACCCCGAGCTCGGTGACGACGAAGGAATGAGAAAAAGAGATTAAGAGAGACAGTGGGACCAGAGGGCCATCACTTATTACTTTGGAGGAAACAGTGAAGGCCCCAAACTCTGATCATCGACACTATTTATTGATTACAATCACTTTGATCTGTAGGGTACAGGTGGAGTGATGGTGGAGTGAATCAGTGAGCCAGAACTGGTGTGTCATTCTAACAACTGATAACAGTGGCAGTTTGGGAGTTTCACCAAATAAGAACCTTTAGCCTATTATCTATGTGCAGCTGATGGAACTTGGGCCTTCCAAGAACCCTACAAACCTGGCTACGTCATAGTGCTATGAAGGGGTTTTATGTCCTTGAGCACAATGTTTCTGGTAACAGAGTTGAGGTCACCCTGCACCAGAACATGAGGCATGGAGAGGCCTTCTTCCTCAGAGGCCTCCTGTGGCCTTCTGAAGTTTGTTGTTCCTTGTTTATATGTTACTCATAAACAGTTTATGTAGGCACTCTGTAAGTCCTTTCTCCTTTGCTGTGTTTCCCAACAAGATCTGCTCAATCAGAAACTCTGGGGATGGGGCTTGACCAGTCTACATTTTAATGAGCCCTCCAGATGATTCTGATGTAGGTAAAATTTGAGAACCACTGGATTAGCGTTTAGTTTTCAATCTAAAACAGAATAAGATAAATTTAAAAGCCCTTATTGCCCTTAAATTGACTATAAACTACTACATAAGTGTAAATTGTTGATTTTTCTTTTCTTTTTTTTTTTTTAAAGATGGGATTTCACCCTGATGGCCAGGCTGGTCTTGAACTCCTGACCTCAGGTGATCCACCCACCTTGGCCTCCCAAAGTGTTAGGATTACAGGCGTGAGCCACCACGCCTGGCCAAAATGTTGCCTTTTTTTCTTTTTTAAAAATTGTTTTTTTGTCTTTATTTATCAGCCCTGCAGAAAAACAAAATGTTGATTTTTTTAAGACCAAATGTTGGATTGGGCAAGATGGCTCACTCTTGTAATCCCAGTGCTTTGGGAGGCTGAGGCAGGAGGATTGCTGGATCACAGGAGCTCAAGACCAGCTTGGGCAGCATAGTGAGACTCCATCTCTATAAAAAATTTTTTAAAAAGTAGCTGGGCATGGTGGCATGAGCCTGTAGTCCCAGCGGAGCCTGTGGCAGGAAGATCGCTTGAGCCCAGGACATCAAGGCTTCAGTGAACTATGATTGTGTCTCTGTAGCAACACCCTGTCTCTGGAAAAAAAAAAAAGAAAACTCAAAAACAAGGCTGAGGCAAGAGAATCACTTGAACCCACGAGGCAAAGTCTGCAGTGGGTCGAGATGGTGCCACTGCACTCCAGCTTGGGCAACAGAGCAAGGCTCTCTCAAAAAACAAAGAAAGAAAGACAATGTATTCTAAAAGAACAGACTAAACAATTTTTAATTCATTTGTCTCCTCCTAGTGGCAGGCTTTTAAATATAGAGCACAACACTGTGCTTTATTTCTCATAAATTATGTTTCTAAAATATTTTTGTGATTCCTGTTTTTATTTGTTTGGTTTTTGTTTTTTCTTTTCTTTTCTTTCTTTCTTTCTTTTTTTTTTTTGAGACGGAGTTTCACTCTTGTTACCCAGGCTGGAGTGTAATGGCGCGATCTCGGCTCACCGCAACCTCCGCCTCCTGGGCTCAGGCAATTCTCCTGTCTCAGCCTGAGTAGCTGGGATTACAGGCACGCGCCACCATTCCCAGGTAATTTTTTGTATTTTTAGTAGAGACAGGGTTTCACTATGTTGACCAGGATGGTTTCGATCTCTTGACCTCGTGATCCACCTGCCTCGGCCTCCCAAAGTACTGGGATTACAGGCTTGAGCCACCACGCCTGGTGCTGGTTTTTGTTTTCTCTTTTGAGACAGAGTCTTGCTTGTTGCCAGGCTGGTGTACAGTGCCGCCATCTTGGCTCATTGCAACCTCTGGCTCCCTAGTTCAGGGGATTCTCCTGCCTCAGCCTCCGGAGTAGCTGAGATTACAGGCCCACACCACCACACCCAGCTAATTTTTGTATTTTTAGTAGAGACAGGGTTTCACCATGTTAGGCTGATCTTGAACTCCTGAACTCAGGTGATCCGCCTGCCTTGGCCTCCCAAAGTGCTGGGATTACAGGTGTGAGCCCGCCCAGCCCCTTACAGGATTTTGACACCACCCAAGCATTTGTCTTTTACACACTCACTGCCACTCCCTTTCTTGTGATACCCCAGGAACCACATAAGATCTCCAGGATACAATAGCCCACTCTGCCACCAAATCTCATTTTTTTTTTTCTCTCTCTTTGATATAGGGGCTCTGTGATCCAGGCTGGAGTTAAGTGGTGCAATCACAGGTCACTGCAGCCTCAACCTCCCGGGCCCAAGTGATCCTCTCAGCTCAGCCTCCCAAGTACCTAGGACTACAGGCATGCACCACCATGCCCAGCTAATCTTTTGTAGAGGCAAGGTTTTGCCATGTTGCCCAGGCTAAACTCCAGGGCTCAAGTGATCTGCCTGCCTCAGCCTTCCAAAGTGTTAGGATTACAGGCATGAACTTCTGCACCCAGCTCCAGATCTCTTTTCAATGAGCACTTTGAGGCCTCAAGCTTACAGGTGAGAACAAATCTTTTTGACTCTTTGGTTTTAGTTTTTAAGACACAGGGTCTCACTCTGTCACCCAGGCTAGAATACCATGGTGGGATCATGGCTTACTGCAGCCTTGAATTTCTAGGCCCAAGCGATCCTCCCACCTCAGCCTCTCTAAATAGCTGGGATTACAGGTGGGCGCCACTTCTCCTGGTTACCTTTGACTTTTCTTTACTTTTTTTTTTTTTTTTTTTTTTTAAAAAGAGTCTTGCTCTGTTGCCCAGGGAGTGCAGTGGCATGATCTTGGCTCACTACAACCTCCATCTTCAAGGTTCAAGCAATTCTCCTGCCTCAGTCTCCAGAGTAGCTGGAATTACAGATGCATGCCACCACACCCAGCTAATTTTTGTATTTCTTTAGTAGAGACGAGGTTTCACCATGTTGGCCAGGATGTTCTGGAACTCCTGACCTTGTGATCCACCTGCCTCAGCCTCCCAAAGTGCTGGGACGGCAGGTGTGACCACCACACCTGGCCACCTTAGACTCTTAAAACCAATATGATTTTTTAAAAACCCAACATGATAAAGGCTGGGCATGGTGGCTCATGCCTGTAATACCAGCACTTTGGGAGGCTGAGGCGGGCAGATCACTTGAGGCCAGGAGTTCAAGACCAGCCTGGCCAACCTCTACTAAAAATACAAAAATTAGCTGGGCATGGTGGTGCATGCTTGTAATCCCAGCCACTTGGGAGGCTGAGGCAGAACAGCTTGAACGCGGGTGGTGGAGGTTGGCAGTGAGCCAAGATTAAGCCGCTGCACTCCAGCCTGGGTGACAGAGTGAGATTCCATCTCAAAACAAACAAACAAAAAACCCAACATGATAAGGTTTAAATTTTTAAAAGGCTTTTAGTGATCCGGCAGGATAATTTAAGGAGACACAAATGTCCTATATTTTCCCCTTTATCCCTTCCAGGCAGGTAGGTAAGCAATTTGTATTCCTTGATCTGGACTATTTAAAGAATAGAATGCTAGGCTAGTGCGGCGGCTCACGCCTGTAATTCCAGCATGTAGGGGAGGCCAAGGTGGGTGGATTATGAGGTCAGGAGTTTTGCCAATATGGTGAAACCCCATCTCTACTAAAAATACAAAAATTAGCCGGGCATGATGGCAGGTGCCTATAATCCCAGCTACTCGGGAGGCTGAGGCAGAAGAATCGCTTGAACCTGGAAATGGAGGTTGCAGTGAGCCGAGATCTCACCATTGTACTCCATCCTGGGTGACAGACAAGACTCAAAACAAAACAAAACAAAGAAAGAATGAAAAGCAGTGGTTCATGCCTGTAATACCAGCACTTTGGGAGGCTGATGCAGGCGGATACTTGAGGTCAGGAGTTCGAGATCAGCCTGGCCAACATGGTGAAACACCGTCTCTACTAAAAATACAAAAATTCGCTGAGCGTGGTGGCTCATGCCTGTAATTCCAAGTACTTGGGAGGCTAAGGGAGGAGAATCACTTGATTCCAGGAGGCAGAGGTTGCAGTGAGTTGAGATTGCGCCACTGCACTCCAGCCTGGGTGACAGAGCAAGACTCTGTCTCAAAGAAAATAAATAAATACAATTAAAAGGCCGGGCACGGTGGCTCACGCCTGTAATCCCAGCACTTTGGGAGGCCAAGGCGGGTGGATCATGAGGTCAAGAGATCGAGATCATTCCAGTCAACATGGTGAAACCCTGTCTCTACTAAAAATACAAAAATTAGCTGGGCATGGTGGTGTATGCCTGTAGTCCCAGCTACTCCGGAGGCTGAGGCAGGAGAATTGCTTGAACCCAGGAGGCGGAGGTTGCGGTGAGCTGAGATTGCACCATTGCACTCCAGCCTGGGTAACAAGAGCGAAACTCCATCTCAAAAATAAAAAAATAATAAAGTAATAACAAAATAAAAGTTGAAGAACTAACCAGGCATGGTGATACATGCCTTTAGCCTCAGCTATCAGGGAATCTGAGGCAGGAGGACTGCTTGAGCTCAGGAGTTCAGTGAACTGTGATCACCCCACAGCGCTACAGCTTGGGCAACAGAGCAAGACCCTGTATCTAAAACAAAAAATAAAAACTGCAGAAGGAAATGGAGATTTCCACAGCGCTACAGCTTGGACAACAGAGCGAGACCCTGTATCTAAAACAAAAAATAAAAACTGCAGAAGGAAATGGAGATTTCCACAGCGCTACAGCTTGGGCAACAGAGCGAGACCCTGTATCTAAAACAAAAAATAAAAACTGCAGAAGGAAATGGAGATTTCCACAGCGCTACAGCTTGGGCAACAGAGCGAGACCCTGTATCTAAAACAAAAAATAAAAACTGCAGAAGGAAATGGAAATTTCCTTAGGCTAGGAAAGAACTGATATGTCTCTTCTCTCCCAGCAGTGCCCTGAAGTAGTGCCAACACCTAACCTAAGAGTCTAACCTCAGAAAGGCCAGACCTGTAAACGTCAGGGTTTCCAAACACAGCAGGGATTCCCACACTTTACTGAAACATAATGTCTGAAATTGAAGGGTTTGTGTGGCTTCAAGAACCATGGGAATCTCACTAGCAACCAATATGGATTAAAGACTGGAGAGGCCTCTTCAAATACTATGCCTGATCTGGTGGCATAAAGGAGAGGAAATTGACTGAGATTAAATTTTCCTGCCAGCTTGATGTGATAGGGGCTCAGAGTCAAGCTTAATTTAAGGAAAGTAAGGAAACATGGTTTTTCTTAAATATCCAAGTTTGTGGTTGCAATTCACACCCCAGGAAATACAGTGAAAAACAAAGACAAAAGAGATGAAGAACATAGCAATGGACACATTTACAGAACCAGGGTTATTGATCCTAATGTCATGAAAGTCTTACCATAGGATGATGTGGCTGAGCCAGTTTTATCAGGTGTGTGGCTCCCTAGCTCTTTAACTCCTCTTCAACTCTCTTAAGGCTGAATGCTAGATCCCATTCTGTTGACTCTAACTAGCCTGATACAGAGGTTGGCATCTCTACCAAGTCAGTTAAGATTCTCCTGCTTTCCCAGAAAAGACAACAGAGTATAGTAAGTCAGGTAAGTTTCCTAATTTTCTAAGTGTCAGTTTTCTGAAGTGTAAAATGGAAGTTAGACTAATGAGGGCTGATATTTAGCTTGTATGCACTGGTAAAAAACATACCAGTTGTTAAATTAGAGACATTTTTCCACATCAGTCAGTAAAAAGAAACCACTGCAAGCCTTTAGCTCACTCCAGGCCTCCCCAAGATCCAAGTTTCCTAGGACCCTACCCCAGCGTGGCTGAGTAGTTGTGCCCTGCTAGTTAATTGTTAAATAATATTCTTGATAATTCATTAAACGCCATTCCTGATAATAATTACCATTTGAGACTGTCATGAGGCTGATTACCTACTTGTCACATTTTGTAGTTTACTTTTAAAGTTAACAGGCTTCCAGATTAACTTGCCTTGGGGAGGTCCTGTGATTCATGGCAACATCCTGTCCCTGAGTCAAGAATCTGTGAGCTCTTCAAATTGTTGACATACTGATTAATGCATAACCTACTGACACTGAAAAGGACACTGACTTCTGATCATAAAGTTTTTGTGTGTGTGTGTGTTTGAGACGGAATTTCGCTCTTGTTACCCAGGCTGGAGTGCAATGGCACGATCTCAGCTCACCGCAACCTCCGCCTCCTGGGTTCAAGCAATTCTCCTGCCTCAGCCTCCTGAGTAGCTGGGACTACAGGTGTGTGTCAGCTAATTTTTGTATTTTTAGTGAAGACGGGGTTTCACCATGTTGACCAGGATGGTCTCGATCTCTTGACCTCGTGATCCACCCACCTCTGCCTCCCAAAGTGCTGGGATTACAGGCGTGAGCCACCGCGCCCAGCTTGATCATAAAGTTTTACTGATTGTCTTGCACATAGACATTTTATCCTGCATGTTGTAATCTGTAGCCAGTGACTGTAACTTCTGTATTACTTGTACTCTCCAACAACTTTGGTATAAAGAGTACTCTTCAGTTTTCTTTCCCTCCCTCTCCTTCTTCCTTCTCCTAAAAAGGCCGTCCTTTGAAAAGCCTGTTCCAGTAACTAACTTGTAACAGCCTTCAGAACACTCCTAACTCTGTAGGTGTGTCTTCCCAGTTTAATCCTCACAATCTGGCTTCCAATAAACGTTTATCAAATTATTTCTGCCTCAGCAGCCTTAGTTTCAGTAGACAAGGCTTAAAGTGGGTTCAGATAAAGAAAGCTAGTAACACTTGACCCTTACTAACTTTTCTTCCTCTCAGACATAGGTCCTTAAGCCATCTTTTTTTTTTTTTAATTGTTTTTTTCTTTTTCTTTTCTTTTCTTTAAGCCATCTTTTTTGAGTCCAGAGCCAAAGTACATTTCTATGCAGCCACTGTGGTTCTAGCCCTGATCTAGTTTTCAAAGAGTTTTCCTTGATCACTCCAAGCTAATTTTCTCTTCTCTGTTCAGTTTAAAACTATTTCTATTCTTCTTTAAAAAAAAAAAAAAAAAAAAAAGTCTGGGCTCAGTGGCTCATGCCTGTTATCCCAGGATTTTGGGAAGCCGGGGCTGGTGGATCACGAGGTCAGGAGTTCAGGACCAGCCTGGCCAACATGGCGAAATCCTGTCTCTACTAAAAATACAAAAATTATCCGGGCGTGGTAGTGCATGCCTATAGTCTCAGCTACTCGGGAGGCTGAGGCCGGAGAATCACTTGAACCCAGAAGGTGGAGGTTATAATGAGCCAAGACCACACCATTGTACTCCAGCCTGGGTGACAGAGTGAGATTCCGTCTCAAAAAAAAAGGCCAAGATACATTCATATACCATAAAAATCACCCTTTAAAAATATACATTTGTGTTTTTTTGGTACATTAACAGAGCTGTGCAACTATTGTCATTAATTTCAGAACATTTTCATCACCCAAAAAGAACTCCAGGTTGCTCTACCTATGGAGTAGCCCTTCTTTATTCCTTTACTTTCTTAATAAACTTGCTTTCACTTTACTCTACGGACTCTCCCCAAATTTTTTCTTGTGTGAGGTCCAAGAACCCTCTCTTAGGGTCTGGATCAGGACCTCCTTCCAGTATTGTGTTCCTGGTGAACCACGAAGGGACTAAACTGAGGAGACCCCCCAACCCAAAGGAGATAGACTGAAGCACCAATTGGCTGACTTTGGAATCAAGAATTCCTTTGAGCTTTACAGCTTTTAAAAATTGAGTAAAGTCTACTCCTGTGAACTAACTTTGGAGCATTTGTTTCTCTCTACCTGTTTTCTCCAGAATTGGAAACTATAATCACCTTTTGTCAGAGTTAAGAGTGGCCCTCGTCATACTGATGCTTTCTGACTCAGCTCCTCTCTACCCTGAATACAAGAGACCCTAACAGGCAGAAATATAATTGTCCCTATTCAGCCTGAAAAAGTTACAGAAAATGGATCTTCATCCTTCTACAACCCTTAGCATTAAGGGTTCCCTTATGAAAGAGAGGGGTGAAATTTGTCAGAGGCATTTGAACTAGAGCAACTCCATCTTGTACAGGGCTGGTAAAATAAGACAGACCTACTGGGCTGCATTCCCAGGAGGTTAGGTATTCTAAGTCACGGGGTGAGATAGGAGGTCATAAAGACCTTGCAGATAAAACAGGGTGAAGTAAAGAAGCCAGCCAAAACCCACCAAAACTAAGATGATGAGGAGGTTGACCTCTGGTCCTCCTCATTGCTCGTTATATGCTAATTATAATGTATTAGCATGCTAAAAGACACTCCCACTGGCACCTTGACAGTTTACAGATCCCATGACAACTTCCAGAAATTACCCTATATGATCTAAATGGAGGAGGAACCCTCAGTTCTGGGAATTGTCCACCCTTTTCCTGGAAAACTCATAAATAATAAGCCATCCCTTGTTTAGCATATAATCAAAAAGTAACTGTAACTATTATCAGTAGAGCAGCCCAGGCTGCTGCTCTGCCTATGGAGTAGCCATTCCTTTATTCATTTACTTTCTTTTTTTTTCTTTTTGTCTTGAGATGGAGTTTCACTCTTGTTACCCAGGCTGGAGTGCAATGGTGTGATCTTGGCTCACCGCAACCTCTGCCTCCTGAGTTCAGGCAATTCTCCTGCCTCAGTCTCCTGAGTAGCTGGGATTACAGGCATGCGCCACCATGCCCAGCTAATTTTTTGTATTAGTAGAGACGGGGTTTCACCATGTTGACCAGGATGGTCTCGATCTTTTGACCTCATGATCCACTCACCTCGGCCTCCCAAAGTGCTGGGATTATAGGCATGAGCCACTGTGCCCGGCCTCATTTACTTTCTTAATAAACTTTCTTTTACTTAAAAAGAAAGAAAGAAAGAAAGAAACTCCATATCCAGTAGCAGTCACTCTTCATTTTGCCATCCTCCCAAGCCCTGGTAACCACTAATCTTCTCTCTCTCTCTCTTTAAAGATACAGATGAGATCTCCCTATGTTGCCCAGGCTGGTGTTAAACTCCTGGCCTCAAGGGACTCTCCTACCTTTGACTCCCAAAGTGCTGGGATTATAGGTGTAAGCTACCAGGCCCAACCAACTATTTCTCTTTACAGGCTTACCTATTCTGGAGAGTTCATGTAAATGGAACCATTCAGTATGTGGTCCTCTGTGTCTGACTTCTTTCACTTAGCACACCGTTGTTTTTTTTTTCTTCTTTTGGTAGGGTCTTACTCTATCAGCCAGGTTGGAGTGAAGTACTAGGCATAATTGCAGCTCCTTCTAGCCTCGAGCTCCTGGGCTCAGATGATCCTCCCACCTCAGCCCCTCAAGAACCTGGTACTACACGCATGCGAATTTTAAAATTTTTCTGTAGCGATAAGGCCTCACTATATGGCCCAAGCTAGTCTCAAACTCCTGGGCTCAAGCAGCCTCCCAAAGTTTTGGGATTACAGGCATGAGCCACTGCACCTGGCTCCTTTTAATCTTTTTAAGAATTCTGTCATTGAGAGTAGATTGTATTAAGAATGGAGTCCCACTGTTATATTGTGGAAATTCCTCCCAATCACCAAAAGGCTTCTTTGTCTCCCTCTTTCAAAGCTAATGCTAATGGGTTGTTGTGCCTAATAAACTCCTGTTGAGTCTGAGAGAGGTTTCAAACTTTTAGCTTATTTTCACAGGGTTCAAGCTCTAGACCATGAAGTCATTACTATGATGTCTTCCTTCCTTCCAAAAGAATGGTTTTCCAGTCTACGTGCCACATTATAATATTAAAATTATTGGCTGGGCGCAGTGGCTCATGCTTGTAATCCCATCACTTTGGGAGGCTGAGGCAGGTGGATCACCTGAGGTCAGGAGTTCAAGACCAGCCTGGTCAACATGGTGAAACCCTGTCTCTACTAAAAATATAAAAATTGGCTGGGCATGGTGGCAGGTGCCTGTAGTCCCAACTACTTAGGAGACTGAGGCAAGAAAATCACTTGAACCCAGGAGGCAGAGGTTGCAGTGAGCAGGGATGGTGCCACTGCACTCCAGCCTGGGTGATAGAGTAAGCCTGTCTCAAAAAAAAAAAAAAAATTATTTCACAGATTTTATATGCACATGTTTTTGTAAACACACAGAATATCTTTGAAAGGATACACAAGAAACTAGTACAAATGGTTGGGGATGGAGTAAAAGGTGTACTTTTTGGCCAGACGCGGTAGCTCATGCCTGTAATCCCAGCACTTTGGGAGGCCGAGGCGGGTGGATCACTTGAGGTCAGGAGTTTGAGGCCAGCCTGGCCAACATGGTGAAACCCTGTCTCTAATAAAAATACAAAAATGAGCTGGGCATGGTATCGTACACCTGTAATCCCAGCTACTCAGGAGGCTGAGGCACGAGAATTGCTTGAACCCAGTGGCAGAGGGGCAGAGGTTGCAGTGGGCCGATATTGTGCCACTGCAATCCAGTCTGGGTGACAGAGCAAGACTCCATCTAAAAAAAAAGAAGGCTCGAGGGATGCGGGAGGTTGTTGCAAAAACATCCGCCCCTTTGCTTCTCTCTTTAAAAAAAAAAAAGTTAAACCAGGTGCGGTGGCTCAAGCCTGTAATCCCAGCACTTTGGGAGGCCGAGGCAGGTGGATCACGAGGTCAAGAGATTGAGACCATCCTGGTCAACATGGTGAAACCCCATCTCTACTAAAAATACAAAACATTAGCTGGGCATGGTGGCGCGTGTCTGCAATCCCAGCTACTCAGGAGGTTGAGGCAGGAGAATTGCCTGAACCCAGGAGGCGGAGGTTGCGGTGAGCCGAGATCGCGCCATTGCACTCCATCCTGGGTAACAAGAGTAAAACTCGGGGCCGGGCACGGTGGCTCAAGCCTGTAATCCCAGCACTTTGGGAGGCTGAGGCGGGTGGATCACGAGGTTGAGAGATCGAGACCATCCTGGTCAACATGGTGAAACCCCGTCTCTACTAAAAATACAAAAAACTAGCTGGGCATGGTGGCACGTGCCTGTAATCCCAGCTACTCAGGAGGCTGAGGCAGGAGAATTGCTTGAATCCAGGAAGTGGAGGTTGCGGTGAGCCGAGATAGTGCCATTGCACTCCAGCCTGGGTAACAAGAGCGAAACTCCGTCTCGAAAAAAAAAAAAAAAAGTAAAACTCTGTCTCAAAAAAAAAAAAAAAGTTAAAAAAAAAAAAGGCTCACTTTTAACTGTGTATTCTTGTGTATTCTTTTGTAACCCATTAAAAGTAAATAAAAAATAATAATTACTTCGTAAATATCGAACAATAATAACCTTTGCTAGAAGTATGAGGCTTGTTTATTTTAAAGGGGCATCTTGAGTTATAACACACTAATCTTCCAAAATGCACGTATTTTTATTCCTCTGTAGCAGGACAAGCTGCAGAACCTCCCCGACACCAGAGTTAAAGAAGGAAGTGGCTTTTATTCGGCCGGGAGAGTATTGGCAGACTTGCGATTAAAGAAATGAGCTCCCTGACAAAGAAAATCCCAGCCCTTTTAAAGGCTGTTAATTCTAGACAGTACATGTGAGAGGGTTGTGATGGATGAAGTAGGCTTGGGGTATCTGACCAGGTGGGGGTTTGAGCAAGATTGAGCAAGAACAATGGAGGGAGTTTCTCCATACTATGCCTTCAGTGTTTAGATCCAGTGTGATTAAGGGTGGTGCCCGGTCTGCTAGCCTTTACTTCTTTCTAAATACAGTTTACAACCTAGCCTAGAATGCAAGATAAACTTGCACTAGGGCGGGATTACTTAAATTTCTTAGCCTCTGTACAACTCTTTTTTTTTTTTTTTTTTGAGACAGAGTCTCACTCTGTCGCACAGGCCGCAGTGCAATGGCATGATCTCAGTTCACTGCAACCTCCACCTCCTGGGTTCAAGCGATTCTCCTGCCTCAGTCTCCTGAGTAGCTGGGATTACAAGCCCTTGCTACCACACCTAGCTAATTTTTGTATTTCTAGTAGATAAGGGGTTTCACCATGTTGGTCAGGCTGGTCTTGAACTCCTAAGCTCGTGATCCACCCGACTCAGCCTCCCAAAGTGCTGGGATTACAGGCATGAGCCACCACGACTGGCTGCCTCTGTACAATTCTAACATGGCCTTTACTTTTAGTTAACTAGTACTTATGTTATGCTTATTTTTTTATTTTTTATTTTTTGAAACGGAGTTTCGCTCTTGTTACCCAGGCTGGAGTGCAATGGCGGGATCTCAGCTCACCGCAACCTCCCCCTCCTGGGCTCAGGCAATTCTCCTGCCTCAGCCTCCTAAGTAGCTGGGATTACAGGCATGCGCCACCACGCCCAGCTAGTTTTTTTGTATTTTTAGTAGAGACGGGGTTTCACCATGTTGACCAGGATGGTCTTGATCTTTCGACCTCGTGATCCACCCGCCTCCGCCTCCCAAAGTGCTGGGATTACAGGCTTGAGCCACCGCGACGGCCTATGTTATGCTTATTATTTAAACTACTCTGTTCATTTTATTTTCCTTCGACATTTAAGCCTTTGCTTCTGCTGTTCCCCCAGCTTGGATTGTCCACTCCTCCTTATCCTACCCATATTTTGGGGGAGCCAAAATCTGACAATTTATGTAATTTTTCAATTTACTAGGCATTTTTAGATATATGATTGAGTTTTTGCTTTCCAAGCAAAAAAGACACGGTAAATATAAATATTTTCTTTCTTTTTCTTTTTTTTTTTTTGATACAGAGTCTTGCTCTGTCTTGGATGGTCCATTCCTCCCTATCCTCCCCATATTTTGGGGAGCCAAAAATCTGACAATTTATGTAATTTTTCAATTTACTAAGCATTTTTAGATATACGATTTTTTGCTTTCCAAGCAAAAAAGACACGATAAATATAATTTTCTTTCTTTCTTTTTCTTTTTTTTTTTTTAGACGGAGTTTCGCTCTCGTTACCCAGGCTGGAGTGCAATGGCGCGATCTCGGCTCACCGTAACCTCCGCCTCCTGGGTTCAGGCAATTCTCCTGAACCTTACGGCACCCAGCCTTCTTTCTTTTTTTTGATATGGAGTGTTGCTCTGTCACCAGGCGCAATCTCGGCTCACTGCAGCCTCCGCCTCCTGGGTTCAAGCAATTCTTCCGCCTCAGCCTACCAAGTAGTTGGGACTACAGGCGTGCGCCACCACGCTCGGCTAATTTTTGTATTTTTAGTGGAGACGGGGTTTCACCATGTTGGCCAGGATGGTTTCGATCTCTTGACCTTGTGATCCACCCGCCTCAGCCTCCCAAAGTACAGGCGTGAGCCACTGCGCCCAGCCTAAGTATAAATATTTTCATCCTCATATAATAAGAAAACTGAGGTTGGAAAAGTTCACAATTATTAAGTTTCAGAGCTAGAATTCAAATATACTTCTCACAGGTCCAGTGTTCTTTCTACTTTTTTAAGCTATGAAATTCTATACATTTAATTAGGTAACTGGACAAAAAAACACAGAAGAGTGTTTACTACAGTGTTATTTACAATATCCACAAATTGTAAATAACCTATGTGTTAAAAAATTGAGGATCAAGTTATGGCACACTCATACAACAACCATTATGTAAAGACAGGCACTGTGGCATGTACCTGTAGTCCCAGTTAGAAAGCAGAGGTAGGAGGCCCCCTTTGAGCCCAGGAGTTTGAGGGTACAGGGAGCTACAATGGCACCACTGCACTCTAGGCTGAGTGACAGAGCCAGACCCTATCACAAAAAAGAAGGGAAAGAAAAGACAGAGAGGAAGAGAGAAAGAGATAAAGAAAGAAAAAGAGAAAGAAAGAGCATTATACTAAAATGAAGAGGGAGACCTAAGCATCTAAGCCCACCTCCCCGCTGACTTCCACATTTCATTTCAATAGGAGAGGTAAAGGCTGGCAGACCGGTGCCACCTTAATCACCCTCCTATAAATCTCAGGCATGGCATGGAGGAATCTTTCAGGAAGGAAATTGTTTTTACTTAAACAGGATAAAATCCCCACCCCATGCCTACTCCATGGACCAAGACCCTTTCACATGTAATTTCTAAAGTTGTAAACCCAAGACCCTTTCACGGGTAATCTCTAGAGCTGTAAACCTTTATAAGTGCAGGGTCTTTCTTTGTTAGATGAGCTTGGCTGTGAGGCATTGAGGCAGCTATGCCACCTTGCTCATGGCTGAATAAATCACCCCTTCCTTCCCAGTTCCGAGTTTTGTTTCTTGCGGCTGTTCCTGCTTTAAAAACATTTATTTTAGGTCAGGCGTAGTGGCTCACACCTGCAATCCCAGCATTTTGGGAGGCCAAGACAGGTGATCACAAGGTCAGGAGTTCAAGACCAGACTGGCCAATATGGTGAAACCCTGTCTCTATACTAAAAAAAAAACCAAACATTTATACATTACTACTAATAATAATGCACTTTTTTTTTTAGATGGAGTCTCGCCGTTGCCTAGGCTGGAGTGCAGTGGTGCGATCTCGGCTCACTGCAACCTCTGCCTCCTGGGTTCAAGTGATTCTCTTGCCTCAGCCTCCCGAGTGGGATTAGAGGTGCGCCCCACCACACCCAACTAATTTTTTGTATTTTTAGTAGAAACAAGGTTTCACCATGTTAGCCAGGCTGGTCTCGAACCCTTGACCTAGTGATCTGCCCACCTTGGCCTCCCAAAGTACTGATTACAGGCGTGAGCCACCGCGCCCAAACTAAATGCACTTTAAATGCTTACCATGTGCTGAATACTGGGTTAAATTTATTTTACATGTATTATCTCATTTTTTTTTTTTTTTTTTTGAGACGGAGTTTTCGCTCTTGTTACCCAGGCTGGAGTGCAATAGCGTGATCTTGGCTCACCGCAACCTCCGCCTCCTGGGTTCAGGCAATTCTCCTGCCTCAGCCTCCTGAGTAGCTGGGATTACAGGCACACGCCACCATGCCCAGCTAATTTTTTGTATTTTTAGTAGAGACGGGGTTTCACCATGTTGACCAGGATGGTCTTGATCTCTTGACCTCGTGATCCACCCGCCTCGGCCTCCCAAAGTGCTGGGATTACAGGCTTGAGCCACCGCGCCCGGCTGTATTATCTCATTTAATCCTCACGATAACCAATCTGCCCAAAGCCTTGCTGTTAATAATGCCGCAGAACCTGACAGGTATTAAAATCCAGAGCTCACGATCTTAACCACTAGATCACGCTATCGTTAAGTACGAAGACCATTTCTTTGATAATCAGAAACATCTGTGGGATACTTTAAGAAAATTCTGTTCAAACTTCTCTTGCCCTGGTCTCTGTATTTCTGTAACAAACTGTACCTCTTACAGCACCTGCCTGAGTTCACTTATACACCTCTAACAGATCCTATGCTCCTGCAGGCCTTAAATGTAAGCCCACTTTCTATTTTTCATAGCTCCTGGTGTAGTGCTTTTTACTCTGCAGGCGCTCATTACTTGTTAAACTGCATGTGCCTTTTACTGGGCCTGGGGGACGTTGACTAGAAGATCAGCGCTCACACAGTATTAAGAATTTCTTGGCCGGGCACGGTGGCTCAAGCCTGTAATCCTAGCACTTTGGGAGGCCGAGGCGGGTGGATCACGAGGTCGAGAGATCGAGACCATCCTAGTCAACATGGTGAAACCCCGTCTCTACTAAAACCACAAAAAATTAGCTGGGCATGGTGGCGCGTGCCTGTAATCCCAGCTACTGAGGAGGCTGAGGCAGGAGAATTGCCTGAACCCAGGAGGCGGAGGTTGCGGTGAGCCGAGATCGCGCTATTGCACTCCAGCCTGGGTAACAAGTGAAACTCCGTCTCAAAAAAAAAAGAATTTCTTTCCAAGAAATGTACTCGAAAACAAAACAAAACAAACAAACAAACAAAACAAACAAAAAGAAAGAAATGTACTCGCGCCCACACAAGGTCTCCCGGTCCATAATCCCCCGAAACCATGGTTTCCTTCCTCCCACCCGGATCCCCGCTGCCCTGCCAGTCCTCCCCACCAGCGGGGCCCGGAGCCCGGCGACTCCCCAGGTCGCAGGTCCGCCCTTGCGTGCCCGAGCGGCTTCCGCGGCCCACGGCAGTCCACTCCCGCCTTCGCTCTCAGGCACCGAGCAAGGAAGCGGCCGCGGCGGCTCTCCGCCGCCCCGGACGCCCGCAGCCACCCGCCCGCCGGAAGCCGACATCTCGGGTCCGGGCAGGAGCGGTCCGCGCGGCGAGGAGCAGAGCGGCCGGAACCCAGAGAGCAGCTCCGCAGAGGAGCTGCTGCCCGTACTCAAGATGGCGATTCCGGGCGGGCGTGGCCAGTGACTGGGAGGCGAAGCGGCGAGGGACCATGGCGGCTGTCGACGAGCGGAGTCTGGAGGACGAAGAAGAGGAGGAAGAGGAGGTAGTAAGGGCTACGCCGAAAGCCGGCAGCGCGGTGGCGGTGATGCCTGTGCCGGCCGTGTGTGGGGAAGGGCGTCGGCGCGCTGCCGGCGGGAGGCAGGCCCCGCCGCGCCTCTGCGGGTTCTTGCTCCTGGGCGCGGGGGACCGGGCAGCGTGGGACCTCAGCCCTGATCGTCAGCCCGTACTTGGGATGGGAAGTACTGGGAAGTTACCTTAGGTAGCGTCGCTTCCTCTTGTTGAAAACACGGTCCGGTTTTCACAAAGGTGGGATTTTTGGCCGCTTTTGCTCATTGCCTCCTCCTGCCCGCTCGCGTGCTACCATGTTAACCCCTCTTTCTTTCACCAGGAGCAGTTGGTTCTGGTGGAATTATCAGGAATCATTGATTCAGACTTTCTCTCAAAATGTGAAAACAAATGTAAGATTTTGGTGAGTTTTCTAGACTTGGGGGATTGTTCCAGAGTTTCTTAAATGTAAAACAAGAATGCATGGTGAAATACCTCTCCACAAGTATTGATATATTTATTTCACCTTACAAAGCAGTGAACTCTAAGAATAAGACGTACACTAAGTATAATTAATTCATATATAATTAAGTATAATGTAGAAGTCCAGGGGGACTATGGGAGCAGATAGGAGAAAATGTCTAACTTTGCTTGCCAGTCTCAATGTGTGGCTGAAGAGAAAGTTAAAGATTTGGAGGAGGTAGCATTTTGGTATGGAACAGTACGTGTATTCCTGTCATCTCAGCACTTTGGGAGGCCGAGGTGGGAGGATCACTTGAGCCAGGAGTTGGAGACCAGCCTGGCCAACATAGGGAGACCCCCTCTCTACAATAATAATAAAAAATTAGCTGGGCATAGTGGCATGTGCCTGTGGTCCCTGCTGCTCAGGATGCTGGGGTGGGAGGACTGCCCAAACCCTCGTGGTCAAGGCTGCAGTGAGCCATGACCATGCCACTGCATTACAGCCTGGGCAACAGAGCAAGACACTGTCTCAAAAAATAGATAGATGATACATAGATTAGATAGATTTTTTGCACTGTTGACAAAACTTCCTCTGTTCTTAGCTTACTCTTGAAGAGGTTATTGACTGAAATAGACCTTGTTACTTTACTATGAATTAAGGAGTCTTCAGGTTGCAGCTGCTGTGATCAGAGCAGTTGTAATTTACCCTGTACTTGGTAGGACAAGATGCTCTAGAGGTTCCCCGGTTTTGGAGATTAGTTTCCTTGGTAGCAAGGTTACAATGTTGAAGCCTTTTTCTTTTTCTTTCTTTTTTTTTTTTGAGACGGAGTTTCGCTCTTGTTACCCAGGCTGGAGTGCAATGGCGCGATCTCGGCTCACCGCAACCTCCACCTCCTGGGTTCAGGCAATTCTCCTGCCTCAGCCTCCTGAGTGGCTGGGATTACAGGCACACGCCACCATGCCCAGCTAATTTTTTTGTATTTTTAGTAGAGACGGGGTTTCACCATGTTGACCAGGATGGTCTCGATCTCTTGACCTCGTGATCCACCTGCCTCGGCCTCCCAAAGTGCTGGGATTACAGGCTTGAGCCACCGCGCCCGGCCAGCCTTTTTCTAATGATGTTTTCTTTTTTTTTTTTTTTTTGAGACGGAGTTTCGCTCTTGTTACCCAGGCTGGAGTGCAATGGCGCGATCTCGGCTCACCGCAACCTCCGCCTCCTGGGTTCAGGCAATTCTCCTGCCTCAGCCTCCTGAGTAGCTGGGATTACAGGCACGTGCCACCATGCCCAGCTAATTTTTTGTATTTTTAGTAGAGACGGGGTTTCACCATGTTGACCAGGATGGTCTCGATCTCTCGACCGCGTGATCCACCCGCCTCAGCCTCCCAAAGTGCTGGGATTACAGGCTTGAGCCACCGCGCCCGGCTTAATGATGTTTTTTAATGATCTTTTATTCTGTTGTAGGGCATTGACACTGAGAGGCCCATTCTGCAAGTGGACAGTTGTGTCTTTGCTGGGGAGTATGAAGGTAGGAGGATGTCAGATTGGTGGAACTCTTGTTATGGGCCTTTCAGAGATGGTAGCTCTTCTCAATAATTTGCCTTCATATTTTTCTGCAGACACTCTTGGGACCTGTGTTATATTTGAAGAAAATGTTGAACATGGTAAGTGATTGCTAGCCCCGTCCTTTTTAATATGAACGATTTCACTCATACTTAAGCACAATAAACACTAAATATCTCATGCATCCATTTTCTAGCTATAGCATGTCCTACCATTTTGCCAAACGTGACTCAGATTATAGTTAAAAAAGACATTCCAGACTGGGTGAGCGAGCTGAATCCTGTAATCCCAGCACTTTGGGAGGCTGAGGCAGGCAGATCACTTGAGGCCAGGAGTTCAAGACCAGCCTGGCCAATGTGGCAAAACCCCATTTCTACTAAAAATACAAAAATTAGGTGGGTATTGTGGTGTGTACCCATAGCCCTAGCTACTCGGGAGACAGGTATAGGAATTGCTTGAACCCGGGAGGTGGAGGTTGCAGTTAGCCAAGATCACACCAGCGCACTCCAGCCTGGGCAACAGAGCTAGACTGTGTCTCAAAAACAAACAAACTCCATTCCAGATATATTTGAAGTCCTGTATCCCTTTCCAAACTTATTTCTTTCCCTCTGTCGTCAGAGATGATCACTCTCCTGAATTTATCTTTTTTTTTGAGACGGAGTTTCGCTCTTGTTACTCAGGCTGGAGTGCAATGGTGTGATCTCGGCTCACCGCAACCTCCGCCTCCTGGGTTCAGGCAATTCTCCTGTCTCAGCCTCCTGAGTAGCTGGGATTACAGGCACGCGCCACCACGCCCAGCTAACTTTTTGTATTTTTAATAGAGACGGGGTTTCACCTTGTTGACCAGGATGGTCTCGATCTCTTGACCTCGTGATCCACCCACCTCGGCCTCCCAAAGTGCTGGGATTACAGGCTTGAGCCACCGCGCCCGGCCCTATCTTTTTTCTTTTTTTGAGACGGGGTCTCGCTCTGTAGCCCAGGCTAGGGTGCAGTGACACAATCTTGGCTCACTGCAACCTCTGCCTCCCAAGTTAAGGCAGTTTTCCTAACTCAGCCTCCCGAGTAGCTGTGATTACAGGCACCTGCCACCATGCCTGGCTAATTTTTATGTTTTTGGTAGACACAGGGTTTCACCATGTTGGCCAGGCTGGGCCCAAACTCCTGACCTCAAGTGATTCACCCACCTCGGCCTCTCAAAGTGCTGGGATTACAGGTGTGAGCCACCACTCCTGGCCAAGGAATAAAAAAAGGGCTACTTCATAGGCGGAGCAGCAGCCTACTTTCTAAAGTGTGGTATCAGTTTACACTCATAGAAGCAATATATGGAAGTAGGTGCTTCATCTCCTTGGCACAAGGGCCTCATCCTCCCTCCTGCCTAGACATACAGTTTTCTGAAAGTTTCAACTCCAGGCAGCAGGTTGGCAGCAATTTTTTTTTTCTCAGCCTTTCATGATTGAGAATGTCCCTACTCCATACTTTGGCTTCAAGTAGTAAATCTGACTTTAGTCCTTCATTCTGAGTGGTAGAATTTTAGATCCCAATACCCTATGGGGTACAATTCCTGGCCCCAATTTCCCACTTCAGGGATGAAGCCTGTTAGACCTATGGATTTAATCTCACTCATAAATCTGTGTTTCTGTCCCGTGGAGATGTTTGTTAGTTACTTTTGAATCCAGTAGTGCTTTCAACTGTTAATGTTTTTTGTTTTTTTGTTTCTTTTTTTTGAGATGGAATTTTGCTCTTACTGCCCAGGCTGGAGTGCAGTGGTGCGATCTTGGCTCACTGCAACCTCCACCTCCCAGGTTCAAGCGATTCTCCTGCCTCAGCCTCCTGAGTAGCTGGAATTATAGGCATATGCCACCACACCTAGCTAATTTTGTATTTTTAGTAGAGACAGAGTTTTTCCATGTTGGTCAGGCTGGTCTCGAACTCCTGACCTCAGATGATCTGCCCACCTCAGCCTCCCAAAGTGCTGGCATTACAGGTGTGAGACACTGTGCCCATCTCTGTTAATGTATTTTATCTGTCATTTTTCTGTGCTTGGAGCAGGAGGTATTAGTTATACCTTGAATTTACTACACTATCTTGACAGGAAGTAGTTTAGTCTGACTCCCTGGAATTATTAAGGCTTCATCATTGTTTTATTTGATGTCATAAGCAGTATATAATAGAGTTCATTTCTGTTCTAGCTGATACAGAAGGCAGTAATAAAACAGTGCTAAAATATGCATGCCATACCATGAAGAAGCTCAGCATGACAAGAACTCTTCTGACGGAGAAGAAGGAAGGAGAAGAAAACATAGGTTAGTTTCTTATTCTCTGAAAATAGGTGATCCAGTATTGTCTTTAACAGTGATACATTGATGCCAGGACAGTCCTTGTACTTTGTAGTAATAACTATACATAATGTTTTCTTTTTTTTTAAGACAGAATCTTGCTCTGTTGTCCAGGCTGGAGTGCACTGGGACACTCTCAGCTCACTGCAACCTCCTCCTGAGCAGCCCCATCATGCCCAGCTATTTTTTTTTTTTCCAGCAACTGCATCTGTAATAATTTTATATTTTTTAGTAGAGATGGGGTTTCACTGTGTTGGCCAGGCTGGTCTCAAACTCCTGACCTCAAGTGATCCACCTACCTCGGCCTATAGAGTGCTGGGATTATAGGTGTGAGCCACTGTGGCTGGCCTTATAATTATGTTTAATATATTAAAATTGAGGGTTCTCCATGTGAAGTACCAAGTGTAGAGTTAAAATTCAGTTGAACTCAGATATAATTGAGAGCACTGGGGACATAAAAATCTTCATCTGCCTTGCATTGGAAAGAACTGAGGAGTTTTTTTTTTTTTGAGATGGAGTTTCGCTCTTGTTACCCAGGCTGGAGTGCAATGGCACAATCTTGGCCCACCGAAACCTGTGCCTCCCGAGTTGAAGCAGTTGTCCTGCCTCAGCCTTTCAAGTAGCTAGGATTACAGGCAGGCGCCACTGTGCCCAGCTAATTTTGTATTTTTAGTAGAGACAGGGTTACTCCATGTTGGTCAGGCTGGTCTCAAACTCCCAACCTCAGATGATCTGCCTGCCTCAGCCTCCTAAAGTGTGAGCCACTGCACCTGGCCTGTTTTTAAAAATAGAGACAGAATACTATGTTGCCCAGCTGGTCTTGAATTCCTGGGCTCAAGCAGTCCTTCCACCTCAGCCTCCCAAAGTGTTGGGATTACAGGCATGAGCCACTGCACCTCGACTTTTAGTCCAGTTCTCAGTTCTTTTTCTTTCTTTTTTTTTTTTTTAAATAGACATGGGGTTTCACCATGTTGGCCAGGCTGGTCTTGAGTTCCTGACCTCAGGTGGTCCACCTGCCTCGGCCTCCCAAAGTGCTGGAATTACAGGTGTGAGCCACTGTGCCCGGCCTGAGTCCAGTTCTTAATTTGCATCCACTTATTCTTCTTCACTCGCTGGTCACCACATACTCGAGACTTTTAGACTAGTACTTTTTGCACGTGAAGCAGACCCATGTTTGTGGAGCTGAACAAATAATCATTTGATGGTTTAAAGGTTCACTGCTCAACAACATATTTGAAATTCTAGTAAATAAGATTTTCATGATGAGTATAGCTTAACAAGGAATAAACACTTCTGAAGGTACATTGATCTTATGGAATTAATTACATGACCTATATACAACTATATAATAATACTTTGTTCTTATCGTGTGTATCCCCAAACTATGCCCTCTTTTAGGAACCTTGTAATAATTGTAGGAAGAAAGAAGTACTAGGTTCTAGAATAAACTTGAAAGGCTGACATGTATCACAAGCTTAGGTATTGTTGAGATATTCTTATTAAAGGAAGTTATGAGTTTCCTCCTCCTAGTTTTTAAAAATGTGACAGATCTTTGGGAACGTTTGGGTGTTTTGCATAGTCAAATAAATGAGCAACCAACAATTCAAGTCTGCATTAGTTGTTATCTACTGCTGCATAACCAATTACCCCTAAATGTAACAGCTTTAAATGACAGCAAAACAAGTATCTTACAGTTTCTTTGAATTAGGAATTTGGGAACAGTTTAGGTAGGTGGTTCTGGCTCTAGGTCTCTGATGAAGTTGCAGTCAAAATGTTATCTGGGTTGCAGTCATCTGAAGGCTTAAGGAGTAATGCTGGAAATCTGATTATAAAACGGCTCATTCATATGGTTTATAAATTTGTTTTGGTTGCTGGCAGGTGGCCTCAGTTCCTCCTTGTAGGACTGTTGTCCTCCTCACAGGACTGTTTGAATGTCCTCCTGATATGGCAGCTGGCTTCTCTGAGATAAAGTATTCCACGAAAACAAGGTAGAAGCCACAATGTCTTTTATGAACTAGGCTTAGAAGTTCTTGGCCACAGTCTTGGCCAGGCACGGTGGCTCATGCCTGTAATCCCAGCACTTTTGGAGGCTGAGGTGGGTGGATGACCTGAGGTCAGGAGTTCAACATTAGCCTGACCAACATGGTGAAACCATATCTCTGCTAAAAAATACAAAAAATTAGCAGGGCATGGTGGTGGGCACCTGTAATCCCAGCTACTCAGGAGGCTGAGGAAGGAGAATTGCTTGAACCCAGGAGATGGAGGTTGCAGTGAACCGAGATCATACCATTGCACTCCAGCCTGGGTGACAAGAGCAAAAAACTCTGTCTCAACAACAACAATAACAACAAAAAGTCTGGCCGGGCGCGGTGGCTCAAGCCTGTAATCCCAGCACTTTGGGAGGCCGAGGCGGGTGGATCACGAGGTCAAGAGATCGAGACCATCCTGGTCAACATGGTGAAACCCCGTCTCTACTAAAAATACAAAAAAAAAATTAGCTGGGCATGGTGGCACATGCCTGTAATCCTAGCTACTCAGGAGGCTGAGGCAGGAGAATTGCCTGAACCCAGGAGGCGGAGGTTGCGGTGAGCCGAGATCGCGCCATTGCACTCCAGCCTGGGTAACAAGAGCGAAACTCCGTCTCAAAAAAAAAAAAAAAAAAACAACAACAACAAAAAGTCACAGTCTTAGTTGGGCACAGTGGCTCTTGCCTGTGATCCCAGCACTTTGGGAGGCCAAAGCAGGCAAATCACTTGAGGTCAGGAGTTCCAGACCAGCCTGGCCAACATGGTGAGACCCCGTCTCTACTAAAAATACAAAAAATTAGCCGGGTGTGGTGGCAGGCACCTGTAATCCCAGCTGCTCAGGAGGCTGTGGTGGGAGAATTGCTTGGACCTGGGAGGCAGAGGTTGCAGTGAGCTGAGATTGTGCCACTGCACTCCAGCCTGGGTGACAGAGCAAGACTCTGTCTCAAAAAAAAAAAAAAAAAAAAGTTGTAGGGAAGTAGTAAGTTTCCTTAAAGGCATGAGATGGCAGAAAGTGCTCAAATTGTTTCTCAGAATGAGCTGAGAACTGAACTCTGGAAAAAGGCATGGAATGGTCATTGAATTTGGTAATTTATAGTGATTTTGATGGTACCTACCCAATAGGCATTCCAAGGCCTCCAGATAAGATGGAAATTATATTTCATCAGTGGTTACAGATACCATGTTCCTTGGTGTATGTTGGGCTTTCAGTTTGATATGTATTCATAGGATAGAAATTTAAATTAAAGAATATACTTTATAATATTTTTTATGTGTCTTTTTTGGTTTATTCCTCACCCCTCCAAATTAGGTGGGGTGGAATGGCTGCAAATAAAGGATAATGATTTCTCCTACCGACCCAACATGATCTGTAGCTTTCTTCATGAAAATGAAGACGAAGAAGTGGTAGCTTCAGCCCCAGATAAACCTTTGGAATTGGAAGAGGAAGATATTCAAATGAAAGACAGTTCAAACCTGAGTTGTGAGCAAGAGAAACCACTGCACTTGGAAATAGAAGATTCTGGTACTCTTATTGATATACCTTCTGAGACAGAAGGTTCTATTTTTATGGAAACTCAAATGCTGCCTTAGAAATCAGTCCTAGATGAAATGTTTCTCATAATAACTTGTCAAGTACTTTTTAGAGTTCTTACATAAAAATAATTGCTGTGTAGCTTTCAGTCTTTTAATATTTTATTGCATTTTATTGGCTATTCACACATATCCAGTCATCGCACAACTTATTTTACCAGAACCATTTGGGACCAGACATGAACTGGATTTTTAAAATACAGTTTAGGCCAGGTGCAGTGGCTCACACCTGTAATCCCAGCACTTGGGGAGGCCAAGGTGGGAGGATCACTTGAGCCTAGGAGTTTGAAACCCACCCAGGTAACATAGGGAGGCACTGTCTCTACAAAAAAAAAATTTTTTTTTTTTTTTGAGAGACAAGAGTCTGACTCTGTCACCAGGCTGGAGTGCAATGGTGCGATCTCGGGTCACTACAACCTCCGCCTCCCAGGTTCAAGTGATTCTCCTGCTTCAGCCTCCTGAGTAGCTGGGATTACAGACATGCATCACCACATCCAGTTAATTTTGTATTTTCTGTAGAGATGGAGATGGGCTTTCTCCATGTTGGTCAGGCTGGTCTTGAATTCCTGACCTCAGGTGATCTGTCCACCTTGGCCTCCCAAAGTGCTGGAATTACAGGCGGGAGCCACCGTGCCCAGCAAAATGAAATATTTTTAAATGACTTTAGGGACCCTTCTGAGTCCTTTAAATTCAAGGTTTTATTAAGGTAAGTATATAAGTTTTCCTTTGCGGCTGTTGCAAATACTACTACAAACTCAGTGACTTAACACAAATGTATCGTCTTATAGTTTTTGTAGTTCAGAGGGGTGACATGATCTTGAACTCCTGGGCTTTAGTGATTCTCCTGTCTTGGCCTCTCAACGTGCTGGGATTACAGGTGTGAACCACTGCGCCCTGACAAAGGAGTCTAACATTAATTCCATCTGCAAAGTCTCTTTTGCTAGGTCATTTAACATACACAGGCATAATACTAGGGATTAGGGCATGGAACTCTTTGGTGACTATTTTTTGTCTACCACAGTAAGTATTTAATCTAGGAACAGAAAAAGAATTTTGAAGTGCTTAAGGATAAAGCAACAATTCCAAATATTCCAGATGTAATTTTGCTCCTTTCCCATTTGAGAAAAATTACTGGAATTCAGCTGTATTGGTCATTTTACTATGGCAGTAAACTAAATCTGCTAGTTTATATTTTTTAAGTAAATTATTCACACCCTTTGATACTGTCTTACAGGTTGAGCTGTGTAAATTGCCAATATTTGATTCTGACAATAAAAAACAGGAATTTCCTATAGTGTAACCTACTGCTAGTAAGTTAAGACATACCTGACATTAATTACGTCTCACAATTGATGATTTAACTATTTTACTTTCTTTTTTTTTCTTTCTTTTTCTCTGGAAGTCTTGGCTCTTCAGGGTGATTTAACTATTTTAATAGATTAGAGAGCTAATGTTCTGGGATGAAGAATTTTGTTGTTGTTTTTGAGACAGAGTCTTTCTCTGTTGCCAGGCTGGAGTGCAGTGGTGCGATCTCAGCTCACTGCAACCTCCGCCTCCTGGGTTCAAGCAATTCTGCCTCAGCTGTTCGAGTAGCTGGGACTACAGGTGCGTGCCACCATATCCAGCTAATTTTGTATTTTTAGTAGAGAGAGGGTTTCACCTTGTTGGCCAGGATTGTCTGAATCTCTTGACCTCATGATCTACCCACCTCTGCCTCCTGAGGTGCTGGGATTAGAAGGCGTGAGCCACTGTTCCTGGTCCAGTGTTTTTTTTTTTTAAACAAGTTCTGGCTCTGTTACCCATGCTGTAGTGCAGTGGCACAATCTGGGCTCACTGTAACCTCTGCCTCCTGGGCTCAAGCCATTATTGCACCTCAGCCTCCCAAAGTGCTGGGATTACAGGCGTGAGCCACCATGCCCAGCCAAAGCATTTTCAAATCATAAGCAGATATATTATGTCTTCCCAATTTCTATATGACTTTTTTCTTTTCTTTTTTTTTTTTTTTGAGATGGAATTTCGCTCTTGTTACCCAGGCTGGAGTGCAATGGCACGATCTCGGCTCACCGCAACCTCCGCCTCCTGGGTTCAAGCAATTCTCCTGCCTCAGCCTCCTGAGTAGCTGGGATTACAGGCAAGCGCCACCATGCCCAGCTAATTTTTTGTATTTTTAGTAGAGACGGGGTTTCACCATGTTGACCAGGATGGTCTCTATCTCTCGACCTCGTGATCCACCCGCCTCAGCCTCCCAAAGTGCTGGGATTACAAGCTTGAGCCACCGCGCCTGGCCTGACTTTTTTATTTTCTTATTTTCACTCTTGTCCAGGCTGAAGTGCAGTGGCACTATCTCAGCTTACTGCAACCTCAACCTCCCAGGTTCAAGTGATTCTTATGCCTCAGTTTCCCAAGTAGCTGAGATTACAGGCACATGTGACCATACCCAGCTAATTTATGAGACTTTTTTTAAAGTTTCAGCTTTTAATAAAAAGCTTATTGTTCCCCCCATATGTATATTTAGGAGAGAATGCTAATTGCCTGACCCAATTATCTGTTCTCCCTTTTTGGCTTTGTGTCAAAATCCCAGAATTGACTCAGGTTAGCAGTGTGCTTAGCTTTCCTTGCAGATACGTGTGGTCATATGACTAAGTTCTGGCATTGACATGGAATAAGAAATGCTGAGTTGTGGGGAAAAAAGAGGCAGAAAAAAACAAGTGCTGAGTGGTGCTTCTGGGAAGTTTCCTTAAGCTTAAAGGCTTAAGAGGAAGCAGGTGGGCTTATCTGTTCCTGCCGAAACATAGATGTGGTAGCTAGAGCTACAGCAGGATTCTTAGACTTCAAAGTAACCTTGGAAACAGAAACCATGAATGGCAGAGCAGCAATAGAGAAGACTGGATCCTGATATGTGAGATTACCCTGGACTACTATGAGTAAAGGGTTAATAAAACCCTTTTTCTTTCTCCCTGGTGAAATGACCTCGAATTTGCCTTTCAGCACTGTTTCTCTGGAAACCTACTAGGCAAGGTAATAATGGAATGTCAGCTATAATTTTACGCAGTATTGTTTATGATGAAAAATGAGCCCTTAGCTGGGTGCCACAGCTCATGCTTGTAATTCCAGCACTTTGGGAGGCCAAGATGGGTGGATCACTTGAATCCAGGAGTTTGAGACCAACCTGAGTGGCATGGCAAAACCCTGTCTCTATAAAAACACAAAATTAGCTGGGCATGGTGGTGTGTGCCTGTAGTCCCAGCTACTTAAGAGGCGGAGGCAGGAAGATTGCTTGAGCCTAGGAGGTGGAGATTGCAGTGAGCCGAGATGACACCATGCCACTATACTACAGGGAAAGACCCTGTCTCAAAAAAATAAAATAAAAAAATTTGTGGTAATTTGTTACTACAGAATTAGGAAATTAATACCAAAGCCTGTTACATTGCTCATGGGAATGTAAGTGGTACAGGTGCTTTGGAAAACAGTTTAGCAGTGCCTCAAAACGTTACACAAGAGTTAGCAGGCTGGGCACAGTGTGGCTCAGGCCTGTAATCCCATCAACCCAGTCTCGACTAAAAATATAAAATTAGCCAGGCGTGGTGGCACATGCCTGTAATCCCTGCTACTTGGGAGGCTGAGGCAGGAGAATCATTTGAACTCTGAAGGTGGAGGTTGCAGTGAGCCGAGATCACGTTACACTCCAGCCTGGGCAATGAGCAAAAAACTCCGTCTCAAAAAAAAGAGTTGGCATATGACCCCACAATTTTACTCCTAGAGAATTGAAAACATATGTCCACACAAAAACTTGTACACCAGTATTCAAAGCAGTTGGCCAGGTGTGGTGGCATGGGCTTGTGGTCCCAGCTACTCAGTAGGCTGAAACACTAGAATTGCTTGAACCTGGGAGGTGGAGGTTACAGTGAGCTGAGATTGTGCTACTGCATTTCAGTCTGTGTGACAGAATTAGACTGTCTCAGAAACAAAACAAAACAAAAAGCCAAAGCAGCATAATCCATAGTAGCCAAAAAATGTGAATCACTTAAAGTACCTAAGTTGGCCAGGCATGGTGGCTCACACCTGTAATCCTAGCACTTTGGGAGGCCGAGGCGGGTGGACTGCCTGAGCTCAAGAGTTCAAGACCAGCCTGGCAAACATGGTGAAACCCTGTCTCTACTAAAAAATATGACTATTAGCCAGGTGTGGTGGTACATGCCTGTAATCCCAGCTACTTGGGAGGTTTAGGCACAAGAACTGCTTGAACCTAGGAGGTGTTGAGGGTGCAATGAGCCTAGATCACACCACTGCATTTCAGCCTGGACGACAGAACAAGACTATGTCTTAAAAAATACCTAAGTTGATGAATGGATAAACGAAATGTATATCCATACAAAGGAATATTATTCAGTCCTAACAAAATGGAATTACTGATCCATGCTACAATACGTATGAACCTTAAAAACAGTAAGTGAAATAAGTCAGACACAAAAGGCCACACATTGCATGAATCCATTTATATATGTTCAGAATAGGCAAATCCATTGAACATAAAGTAGTGCCAGGAGGGGGCAGTGGGGTAGATGTGTGTGTGTGTGTGTGTTTCTTTTTGAGGTGATTAATGTTTGCACATCTCTGTGAATACGCCAAAAACCACGGTATGTAAATTATGTGGTAAGTTAAAAATTGAAGAAAAATCACGATTAGCAGTATATTATATTATTTTTTATTCAAAGCAACCACAGGAGAAAGCAGTATATTTTAAGTGCATCGGAGAAAGCAGTGTATTTTAAGTGCATCTTTTATGTGCTAGGCAACTGTTAACACTGATGGCACAGCTGTCAACAGTGCCCATTTCACATTAATGTTTTTAGTAATTATGTGAGTACCTACCATGCAATCAATCTTTCTAACGCCCTGGGAGTCCCTGAAGAATAAAATCTAGTTTCTGAATACCTGATTCTAGGTATACACACTAGCGTATACATGAAACTGCGAGAGTCTGTTCCTTTTTTTTTGACACGGAGTCTCGCTCCGTCGCCCAGGCTGGAGTGCAGTGGCGTGATCTCGGCTCACTGCAACCTCCGCCATGTCGGTTCAAGCAATTCTTCCTGCTTCAGCCTCCTGAGTAGCTGGGATTACAGGCGCCCGCCACCACGCCCCGCTAATGTTTGTATTTTTAGGAGAGACGGGGTTTCGCCATGTTGGCAAGGCTGGTTTCGAACTCCTGACCTCAGGTGATCCGGCCGTCTCGGCCTCCCAAAATCCTGGGATTACAGGAGTAAGCCACCACGTTCGGCCAGTGTTACTTAAAAGTATTACCTCGCAACTGTAATCCCCGGGAAAGAGCCGGGGCAAACATCCGTAACCAAGGGAACAGGGCGCGATTCCAATCAAAATGGCCGCCAGCGCCTCTAGGCGCCCTCGGCGCGGCGTCCCTGGAAGTGGCGTCACGCGCAGCTTCCGGTTTCGCCTGTTCCGGCGCACGTAATCGCTAGGGGCACGTGCATTCACCCAGTTAAGAATTGCCGGTAGCGGTAGCGATGGATGCTCTGGATCGAGTAGTGTGAGTGCGCTGAGTCTCCGCCCCGGAGAACGTTGGGTTGGGGTAAAAGGGTCCCGTGATGGAGTGGTATTGCTTCGGCCTCTCACCCTTCCTGGGCACCCCTCTTCTTGCCTGGTTGGGGTCCAGTCGATCACCAGTCAGGGTCTTCCTCAGCGCGACCTGCTTGCCAAGAAACTGGGGAAGCTTTCAAGTGGGGGCCGCGGGATGGGAGGTGCGATAGAAGCGTTGGCCGCTTTTATCCTAGCCAGTTGAGAAATGTCTGGCTTCCGAAGTGTGAGACAGATGGTAGAGTGAGGGCTTAAAAGCACAGCCCTCGGAATCCGACAGATCTGGGTGACAGTCGGCGCGTCCATTTAAAGCTCTGTGACTTTGAGTCATTAAATATCTCTAAATCTCAGTTTACTCTGTAAAAGAGCTCTCAGTTGTGAGGGTTAGTTTGGAGATTGTATGTAGCGCTTTTGCTGCAGCACACATAGAAATGTTCACTGGTTTTCTTCTTTTCTTTCCAACCTTGTACACTTCTCTTGAGTTATCCTTGAATGATACCTGTTTTAAATTTGTTCAAGAATATTTATTGCGCTAAACAGCCTTTCTGTTATTTGCCGTGGTTTTCTTGATGTTTACCTAGGTCAACATATATCCAAAACGACAACTGTAGCCATTCATTCAGAGAAAGAAAACTAGTTTACTAGGTATTGGGACTAGTTTACACTTTAATTTGGGGCTAGACAACTTATAAAATGTTAATTACTATTTGCATTTGTTGCTGTTAAATGAGATACAAAAGATAGAAATCGTTTGTATCTTTATCAACCCGTAAATGTTTAGAAACTTTATATGTGACATTATATCTGGAGGAAGATTTTTAGAATCTACATGGGAAACTAAAGTGTGTGTATTTTCTCTTTTTCTTCCCAAAGTGTTCATGGGACTGGACGAGGGAGGGTCATAATTATTTGAGAGGAGGAATTCTTCCAGTAGATGGCGGAGACTGTCTGAAAAGCAAGGTGCTCATTGTAGAGGAAGCAGAGGTGAAGCCCATTTTTTGAACAGAAGTGTATAAAAACATGCCACTCCTACTGTCGTATCATAAAGACAGAATAATGAATTTATTTTCCCTTCATATTTTACATGAATTTTTAAATCTAGCTTTTTTTTTTATTTTTATTAAATTTTTGAAACAGGGCATCTCTCTGTTACCGAGGCTGGAGTGCAGTGGCCTGATCATAGCTTACTTCAGCCTTGGCCTTCCTGGGATCAAGCAATCCTCCTACCTCAGCCTGCCAAGTAGCTCAGACTATAGGCATACACCATCACAGCTAGTTATTGTATTTTTTGTAGAGACAGGGTTTTGCGATGTTGCCCAGGCTGGTCTCGAATTTATGGGCTCAAGTGATCTGCCCACCTTGGCCTCCTAAAGTGTTCGGATTACAGGCTGTGAACCACCACCCACCCCTAGCTCCTTTTAAAGATTGGCCTGTTTACTTGCTCTGTGATCTTGGGCACATTACCTGTCTATTCAATTGCCTCATCTGTAAAGTGAAGATAAGAATTGTAACTCTTATGATTGTGGTGAAGATTAAGCCTTAATAGAGTGACTCCACGTAAACATCAACTTTATTATTCCCTATTGTTGGCAATGTTGACATTCTCAGCCATGATGCTGGAGTGTAACCCGTGTATACTTCCTGGCAGGCATTGTGGTCTTAAGCCTAAAAGAAGGCTAAGCGGTCATTAGTCTTCTGTTTAGTAAATGCCCACAGGTTGATCAGCAGTTTTTGCTCAATTCTTTGTATTAGGGTACAGGATGCGGTTAATTTCAAGAAGAAAGAAGAGTACAAATAGCGACAGTATTTACTTGAGTCCTTTATTTTTTCTTAAAAAAGATTTGAAAAAGAACAGTAATAAAAGAATGGGAATAGAAAAATGAAAGCTTTTTTTTGTTTAAAGTAACAAAACACTTATTTAACAGTAATAATGACATATCTTTTACTAATATCTCCCAAAAAAGTGAGCTTTTGGTCTGGCATTGTGGCTCACGCCTGTAATTCCAGCACTTTGGGAGGCTCAGGCAAGTGGATCACGTGAAGTCAGTAGTTTGAGACCAGCCTGGCCAACATGGCGAAATCCTGTCTCTACTAAAACTACAAAAATTACCTAGGTATGGTGGTATGTGCCTGTAATCCCAGCTATTTGGGAGGCCAAGGAAGGAGAATTGCTTGAACCTGGGAGGTAGAGGTTGCAGTGAACAGAGATTGTGCCATCGCTCTCCAGCCTGGGCAATAGAATGAGACTCTGTCTTTTTTTTTTTTTTTTTTTTTTTTGAGACGGAGTTTCGCTCTTGTTACCCAGGCTGGAGTGCAATGGCGCGATCTTGGCTCACCGCAACCTCCGCCTCCTGGGCTCAGGCAATTCTCCTGCCTCAGCCTCCTAAGTAGCTGGGATTACAGGCACGCGTCACCATGCCCAGCTAATTTTTTGTATTTTTAGTAGAGACGGGGTTTCACCATGTTGACCAGGATGGTCTCGATCTCTCGACCTCGTGATCCACCCGCCTCGGCCTCCCAAAGTGCTGGGATTACAGGCTTGAGCCACCGCGCCCAGCCGAGAGACTCTGTCTTTTTAAAAAAAAAAAAAAAAAGAGAGATTTTGTTTAAGGGTGGAATCCTAAATGACAAATATGTTAATGTCTCAGTTAAAAAAAAAAAGCCTCAGTTTTTAAGAATTTGGATATTCATTAAGTCATGGCTTTGCTATGTGAGGAAAATGTTTAAATAGTTATGAATTGTGCTTTTCTAAACAGAAAGCCCAAAACAAAAAGAGCCAAGAGATTCCTTGAGAAGAGAGAACCGAAACTCAATGAAAACATTAAAAATGCCATGCTGATTAAAGGGGGAAATGCAAATGCAACAGTGACACAAGTACTTAAAGATGTGGTAAGTATATATACTTAATCTTTAAAAGACATTGAAGTCATTTTAGAATTTTCAGCATGCTGGGTTGGGCTGCCAGAGCAATACATAGATAAACTTGTCTTAAGAACAACTAGTCTTAGAGAAGAGCTAAAGTTGAGGAGTTATATTTACCTTTCGAGGCACCGACTACTAGTTTTTCTTAAAGCAGCTCGTTTTCTTAGTAAATTTTATTGTATTTTATTTAGTAACACAGGTGAGTCTGTTAGGGTGAAGGTCTCCCTTAATAAATATAAACTGTAGCTGGGCGCGGTGGCTCAAGCCTGTAATCCCAGCACTTTGGGAGGCCGAGGTGGGTGGATCACAAGGTCAAGAGATCGAGACCATCCTGGTCAACATGGTGAAACCCCGTCTCTACTAAAAATACAAAAAATTAGCTGAGCATGGTGGCGCGTGCCTGTAATCCCAGCTACTCAGGAGGCTGAGGCAGGAGAATTGCCTGAACCCAGGAGGCGGAGGTTGCAGTGAGCCGAGATCGCGCCATTGCACTCCAGCCTGGGTAACAAGAGCGAAACTCCGTCTCAAAAAAAAAAAAAAATAAATAAATAAATATAAACTGTTTTCAGTTGCTAGAATTTGGCTTACATTTTAGGAAAAAAATTAACTTGTAAAGCGAAATAACTGCATATTGCTGTATATTTAGTCATTCAAAAACACCAGTTACTGTGCCAGTGCTGCAAATTAATAGGTGAGACACAGTGCCTTCAGTGAGCTTAGAGAGATAGACGTGTGAAAAGTTTTCGCATCATGCTCTACTGGAAGCATGGACAGGGTAGGATGGGAAACAGTTAAAAATCACCTGGGGGACCTCCGCCCAGGGAAGGTTCTCCCAGGGATAACACTTCAGCTTCATTTTGAAGGGGAAGTTGGAGCAAAAAGTGGGAGAGAAAGAGAAGACCCTCTGAGGCTGAGAAAGCAGTTTATGCAAAAGTGAGTATGAAGGAGCATTGATGCATTTGGAGAACAATAAATAATTGAGCATGGTTAAAGGATAGTGTGCTAGGTGAGGCTAGAAGAGGAGGCATGGGTCATACAATAACCTGGAGTTTGAATCTTAATCTGAAAGCTCTACGTAGTCATTGAAAGATATTAAGCAACAGATACCATCAGTCCTTTTCATTGGCTTGGTTAGAGAGGGTTGAGAGCAAATGTAGGAAACTAAGCCATTGCTGCCAGCCAGGTGAAGAGCATCTGGAGTTCAGTGGTGGCAATGAAAATGAGAAATGACCAGAAAGAATAGATGTTGAGGGTAGAAGAGTTGGGAACTAATGAGCAGTGTGACTTCCAGGTTTTTGGAATGAGTGCCTGATGGGCAATAATGCCAATTAGAAAATGTATCAAGTGGGGCAGGTTTGGATGGAAAGATGAAATGTTCAGTTTGGGACATGTAATTTAAGTAATGAAAATAAAAGCTTTGTTTCTTTCTACCTCTGTAGCCTAGTGTCTAGCCCAGTGTCTGGACCTAGTAGGTCCTCGATAAATATGTAATCAATGAATGAAAGGCAGAGTGTGTGGAGACATCTAGTAGGTTATTTGACTATTTAGGCCTTGAGTACAGCCAATAGATCTTTGAATTAAATCAGTAAATCAAGTAATTGAATACATTTTTGTTGTTGTTAATGAGATGGAGTCTCTCTCTGTTCCCCAGGCCGAAGTGCAATGGTGCCATCTTGGCACCGTAACCTCTGGGCATCTTGGCACTATAACCTCTGCCTCCTGGGTTCAGGTGATTCTCCTGCCTCTGCCTCCCGAGTAGCTGGGACTACAGGCTCACGCCACCATGCCCAGCTAATTTCTGTGTTGTTTTTTTTTTTAGTAGAGATGGGGTTTCACCATATTGGCCAGGCTGGTCACGAACTCCTGACCTGAAGTGATCCACCTGCCTCGTCCTCCCAAAGTCCTGGGATTACAGGCGTGAGCCACCACGCCTGGCCTTGAATTATTTTTAAACTTGGCTAAACTCTATGCCTGATAAGCATAGTCAGTTCAGATGTCTGAATGTCTTATATATGCCCATCCCTTTTTTGAAATGTTTGTCTGAGTGTCACTGTGTTGATGGGACACTGCCCCTCTCCTTTCAGAATCTGTCAGCAAAATGACCCTACATCTTTAAGTAAGCTTTAAAAGCAGCACAATATTACAGATTACCACGGTCATTAAAATTCATCATGATGACTCTGAGTTATCAAGAAGAGGTAGCAATGTTTATTACACAGAAATAGGGAAATAGTTGGCCAAGAATCATGGAAAGTTTTAGTACTTGAAAAGGTAGATTTACTGTTGCATTTCCTTTGTTCACCAACTCTGATAGTTAATGAATGATCTCTGTACCTTATTTTTCATTGTTTCCCTCATTTACTCATTTCTCTAATGCAAGGTAGTACCTGATGATATCTTTGTTATTCTCTGTGGTAAAGCAGTACTGACATACAAGTAGTAAATGATTATAGGACAGGTGTGGTGGCTCACACCTGTAATCCCAGCACTTTGAGAGGCTGAGGTAGGAGGATTACTTAAACCCAGGGCAACAGACTGGACAACAAAGTGAGACCCTATCTCTATAGATTAATTTTTTTTTTTTTTTTTTAGACGGAGTTTCGCTCTTGTTACCCAGGCTGGAGTGCAATGGTGCGATCTCGGCTCACCACAACCTCCGCCTCCTGGGTTCAGGCAATTCTCCTGCCTCAGCCTCCTGAGTAGCTGGGATTACAGGCACCTGCCACCATGCCCAGCTAATTTTTTGTATTTTTATTAGAGACAGGGTTTCACCATGTTTACCAGTATGGTCTCGATCTCTTGACCTTGTGATCCACCCGCCTTGGCCTCCCAAAGTGTTGGGATTACAGGCGTGAGCCACTGCGCCCAGCCCCTAAATTTTTAAAAATAATAAAATACAGCCTGGACAACGTAATGAAACCCCATCGCCACTCAAAATACAAAAATTAGCTGGGTGTGGTGTATGTGTCTGTACATGAGAGGTTGAGATTGGAGGATCACCTGAGCCCGGGAGTTTGAGGCTGCATTAATCTTTAATCATGCCATTCAGCTCCAGCCTGGGCGGCGGAGTGAGAGCCCTGTCTCAAGGAAAAAAAAAAAAGAATGATTATTAGTGGATGGTTAGGAGTAGGAAGTTAAACAGAAGAATGTTGGAATAATGGGCGTTTTTTAAAGTGCTGTGTTTAAACCCTGGCTAGTATTCTGATTGTCATCATTGTGACTGTTTCTAAGTTTTCTTATCTCCACACAACGTTGTTTAAATCTATCAGCCTTTCCTGATAGAATTTAGTTTTTGTGGTTTTGTCTACTTTTTTTTTTTTCCGAGACAGGGTCTCACTCTTTCAGCAGGGCAGGAGTGCAGTGGTGTGGTCACGGCTCACCACAGCCTCGACTTCCTGGCTCAGGTGGTCCTCCTGCCTCAGCTTCCCAAATATCTGGGACTACCGGCATGTACCACCATATCTGGCTAATTTTTGCAGTTTTTTGTAGAGACAGGGTTTTGCCGTGTTTCCCAGGCTGGTCTCAAACTCCTGGGCTCAAACGATCTGCCTCGTCCTCGCACAGTGTTGGGATTACAGGCGTGAGCCACTGCACCTGACATTGTTTCCCTACAGAGAGAATGGACTAAGTCAAGTTTAAAGAAATGAAGGAAATTGTTTAAGTTTGATAGACTATGGAAAGGGCATAGAAACTTTTATATTGAAAGTCTAATACGGGAATGCTAAGCTTATGTCACAAGTGATTGTAAGTGGTCAGAAGGGAGCCAAGCAGAAGGCATCAGAACAAGATTCAGGGCCCAGAGCAATCTTGTAGAGTGACTGTTATGATGCTTAATTTTATTTCTGCTTTTCAGTATGTATTTTGTTTTGAAAGCTATGAACTTTGTTTTACAGTATGCACTGAAAAAACCGTACAGTGTACTGTATAAAAAGTAAGTCATGATTTCTTTTACTGTATTTTAAATGTTTTGTTTCATTATAAAAGTAACCATTTATAGAAGATTTGGAAAACATTTTTTTTAAAGTTACTAAAATTCCTTATAGTTTTTAATATTATAATTTTTTCTTTTGGTCCTTTTTTTTCATTTGTATTGAATGTCCTTGCATAGTTGTAACCATAGCATATATATTGTATTTTGAAATAATTATAAATTTACAGAAAGGTACAAAAATAATGCAGAATTTCCATATACCCTTCACCTGGCTTCCCTTAATGTTGCATCTTGCATAAACATATGCAGTGATCAAAACTAAGAAATTAACACTGATTCACTCATGTTAATCAAATTACAGACATATGGTTAGCACCAGTTTTTCCTTTTTTTTTTGAGATGGAGTTCTGTTGTCGCCCAGCTGGAGTGCAGTGGCATGATCTTGGCTCACTGCAGCCGTCATCTCCCGGGTTCAAGTGATTCTTCTGCCTTGGTCTCCCATGTAGCTGTGATTATAGGCGTGGGCAGTCATGCCTGGCTAATTTTTGTAATTTTTAAATTTGAGACGGAGTCTTGCTCTGTCGCCAGGCTGGAGTGCAGTGGCCTGATCTCAGCTCACCGAAACCTCCAACTCCCTGGTTCAAGCAATTCTCCTGCCTCAGCCTCCTGAGTAGCTGGGTTTACAGCCACCAAATCCAGCTAATTTTTGTCTTTTTGGTAGAGATGGGATTTCACCATATTGGCCAGGATAGTCTCCATCTCCTGACCTCGTGATCTGCCTGCCCTGTCCTCCCAACGTGCTGGGATTACAAGCGTGAGCCACCACATCCGGCCCAGTTTCTCTTCTTTTCAAACCGTCGCCTGGGCTGGAGTTGGCGTGATCTTGGCTCACTGCAACCTCCACCTCCCAGTTCACTCAATTCTCCTGCCTCAGCATCCCGAGTAGCTAGGATTATAGGCACACACCACCACACCTGGCTAATCTTTTATATTTTTAGTAGAGATGGGGTTTCAATATGTTGGCCAGACTGGTCTCAAACTCCTAACCTCATGAACTGTCCGCCTCAGCCTCCCAAAGTTCTGGGATCATAGGTGTGAGCCACTGTGCCCGACCAGTTTTTCTTTTAATATTCTTTTCTCTTCCAGGATCCCATGTTGCATTTAGTTTTCATGCCTCCTTAGCCTTCTCTAGTTTGTGACAGTTCCTTAGTCTTCCCTTGTATTCGATGACCTTGACATTTTTGACAAAGTACTTGTCAGTTATTTTGTAAATTATCCCTCAGTTTGGGTTTAACTTTTCTCATGAATTGATTGAGGTTATGCATGTTGTCAAGAACATTACAGAAATTTTGCACTTTCCTCGTATATTCATCTGGATTATAATCCCATTTCTTAATTTTGTTGCTTAAATTTTTTTACCTTTGGCAATTGGGAACTCTTTTTTTTGAGACAGAGTCCAACACAGGCTGGAGTGCAGTGGCGCAATCTCAGCTCACTGCAACCTCCGCCTCTTGGGTTTAAGTGGTTATCCTGCCTCAGCTGGTCTCGAACTCTGACCTCAGGTGATCCACTGGCCTTGGCCTTCCAAAGTGTTGGGATTACAGGTGTGAGCCACCACACCCAGCTGGGAATGCTTTTAGATTGGTTCCTATGACCTTTCAACATGCCCCCTGTTTTTGAGTACTTCCTTACTTTCGGACACCACAAAATACTGTCTTTCTCCTTACCACAGCCCTGGAATAAGCTAGTCATCCCTCAGTATCTGTGGGTGATGGGTTCCAGAAACCTCCCCTTAGATACTAAAATCTGGGAATGCACGTCTCTTACGTAAAATGGCCTAGTATTTGCATATAACCCATGCACATCCTCCTGTATACTTGTTTTAAAAATGTGCTTCCCATAAAAGTAAGTCACGTATACTTTAAATTCTCTCTCGATTACTTGTAATATCTAATATAATGTAAATGCTTTGTAAATAGTTATAATGCTGTATTATCTGGTTTTTCTTGCTTTTATTTTCTTTTTATTTGTTCCTTTTCAAGGGTACTAGAAGACTATCTTTTTATTTCTTAGTTAACTTTTTTTTTTAGAGACAGGGTCTCACTGTTGCCCAAGGTGGAGTGCAGTGGCATGATCGTAGCTCACTGCAGCCTTAACCTCATGAGCTCTAAGTGATACTCTTGTCTCAAGCTCCCAAGTAGCTGGGACTACATGTGCATGCCACCACACCTGGCTAATTTTTCTTTTTTCTTTTTCTTTTTTTTTTTTTTGAGACAGAGTTTCGCTCTTGTTACCCAGGCTGGAGTGCAATGGCGCAATCTCGGCTCACCGCAACCTCCGCCTCCTGGGTTCAGGCAATTCTCCTGCTTCAGCCTCCTGAGTAGCTGGGATTATAGGCATATGCCACCATGCCCAGCTAGTTTTTTGTATTTTTAGTAGAGACGGGGTTTCACCATGTTGACCAGGATGGTCTCGATCTCTTGACCTCGTGATCCACCCGCCTCGGCCTCCCAAAGTGCTGGGATTACAGGCTTGAGCCACCGCGCCCGGCCTAATTTTTCTTTTTTGTCTTTGGTAAAGATGGGATCTGGCTTTGTTGCTCAGGCTGGTGTTGAACTCTTGGCCTAAAGTAATTCTCCTACCTCAACCTCTGAAAATGCTGGGATTATAAACATGAGCCACTGTGCCTGGCTAATCTTTCTTTGACCACTATCTGTTTTTTTTTTTTTTTTTTTTGAGACAGTGTCTTGCTCTGTTGCCCAGGCTGGAGTGCAGTGGCGCCATCTCAGCTCACTACAACCTCTGCCTCCCGGGTTCAAGTGATTCTCCTGTCTCAGCTCCCAAGTAGCTGGGACTACAGGCGCCCACCACCATGCCCAGTGGTATATACAAAACAAATAAAAATTTTTGGTTTTTTTAGTAGAGACTGAGTTTCATCGTATTGGTCAGGCTGGTCTCAAACTCCTGACCGTGTGATTTGCCTGCTTCAGCCTCCTGAGGTGCTGGGATTACAGGTGGCTCACACCTGTAATCCCGCACTTCCTTTGTCTATGAAATACTGTCAGTCTGTGGTTGTTCGAATCCATGGATGCAGTAGGATGAAGAATCCATATGGACAGAGGACTGTATTTTTCCACTAGAGTATAAACTCCATGAAAGCCAGCATCTTATTTCATGTAGTAGTATAAGATCACTAGTTACTAGAATGGTGCCTGGCATATAATAGGCACTGAATAAATATTTGAATTTGTTTTGAATTGAATGAATATTTTTTAATTGAGTGAATATTTTTTTCAGTTTTTTTAATCTGAATACAAAATTACCTTAATATATTAATTGTGTATACTTGAGGTTATTAAAATTACGGTCACTTTTTTTATATTCTTAGGAAAAATATTACAAGACCTTTTGAGGATCAGACATCACTGGTAAGTAAAAGAATATGATTTAAGAGAGCATATAAATAGTAATTATCTAGACTAATTCATTTGTACTCCAAATTTGTGATTTTTTAAAATTAAAAGTCATCCTGTGTGAGGAAATTTTGATGTAAAATGGAGAGGGAAATACTTTAAAAAATTTCCCTATAGATCTTTCATTTCACTATGGCTGGGAAATGTGTTATTCATTGCCTGCACCGATAGCGTTTTTTATTGATAAAAGTTTTAAAAATTGAATTGCATTTAGGCCAGTCAGGTTGGCTGACAGCTGTAATCCCAACACTTTGGGAGGCCGAGGCGGGCAGATCATGAGGTCACGAGTTCAAGACCAGCCTGACCAACATGATAAAATCCTGTCTGTACTTAAAAAATTTGCTGGGTGTGGTGGTGTCTGCCTGTAATCTCAGTTACTCAGGAGGCTGAGTCAGCAGAGTCGCCTGAACCTGGGAGGTGGAGGTTGCAGTGAGCCAAGATAGCACCACTGCATTCCAGCCTGGGTGACAGAGCGAGAATCTGTCTCAAAAAAAAAAAAAAAAAAATTGAATTTCATTTAAAGAACATAATGAATTTTTAAAAGAAGTTTGCTATAAATCTATTTTCATAGAGCAACTTTGAGTTTTAAAAAGTATGACTCTTCCTTCAGATATTTTTGCCTTTTTTTTTTTAAGACTGGGTCTTGCTGGGCTCGGTGGCTCGCGCCTGTAATCCCAGCACTTTGGGAGGCCGAGGCGGGTGGATCACGAGGTCAAGAGATCGAAACCATCCTGGTCAACATGGTGAAACCCCATCTCTACTAAAAATACAAAAAAATTAGCTGGGCATGGTGGCGTGTGTCTGTAATCCCAGCTCCTCAGGAGGCTGAGGCAGGAGAATTGCCTGAACCCAGGAGGCGGAGGTTGCGGTGAGCCAAGATCGCGCCATTGCACTCACTCCAGCCTGGGTAACAAGAGCGAAACTTCGTCTCAAAAAAAAAAAAAAAAAAAAAAAAAAAAGGACTGGATCTTGCTATGTTGCCTAGGCTGGTCTCAAACTTCTGGGCTCAAGCAGTGCCTGTCTCCCAAGTAGATGGAATTACAGGTGTCTACCACACCCAGCTTGGATACTTTTAAAACAAAGAACACTACCTGAATTACTGCTAACAGATGTCACTTGCTTTGCTAGAGTTAATTAAATCCTTGTTTGAGTGTGTAATCAACCAAAACTAAATGAAAAAGACTAGGAAGTGAAATGAAAGGTTGTTTATAGTAAATGAGGAATGATGAATGGACTTTCAGTGTGTGATGATATTGGTTTCTTCTTTAAGAAAATTATCAGGGGCTGGACACAGTATCTCACACCTGTAATCCCAGCACTTTGGGAGGCCAAGACAGGAGGTGGCTTAAGCCCAGGAGTTCGAGACAAGCCTGGATAACATATCGAGACCCCATCTCTATTTTAAAAATAAATAAATAAATAAATAAAAATATGATTACGTTTTCTTGATAGGAGCCCATTATTTATTTTGAAATAAGGTCTGGCTCTGTCAACTAGGCTGGAGTACATTGGAATGACCTCGGCTCATTGCAGTTTCCACCTCCCAGGCTAAAGCCATTCTCCCACCTCAGAAACAGGAACTGCAGGTAGACAGCATGATGCCTGGCTGATTTTTGTAGAGACAGGGCTTTGCCATGTTGTTGCCCAATCTGGTCTTAAACTCCCGAGTTCAAGTGATCTGCCTGCCTTGACCTCCTAAAGTGCTGGGCTTACGGCTGTAATTATACCCAACCGGGAACCCGTTATTTGTTGTTTCTTTTTTTCCCTTTTTCTTTTTTTGAGATGGAGTTTCACTCTGTCGCCCAGGCTGGAGTGCAATGGTGTGATCTCAACTCACTGCAACCTCCGCTTCCCAGGTTCAAGTCATTCTCCTGCTTCAGCCTCATGAGTAGCTGGGATCACAGGCATGTGCCACCATGCCCGGCTAATTTTTTATTTTTGGTAGAGATGGGGTTTCACTGTGTTAGCCAGGATGGTCTCAATCTCCTGACCTCATGATCTGCCCACCTGACCTTTTTAATGTTCTTTTTCCTTTTAGTTAGCGATTTTAAAAGAAAGAACTTTTGCTTACAATCTCAATGATTAATTTGGTTAAATCAAATATCTTATTGTAACTAACTGCAGTGAAAATTAAGAAAAGTATTGATAAAATACATTTCACTCAGTTTTTTCAAATTACTTTGTTTCATGTTTTTTTATAATCATTTGTTGAAGAGATCATGAAAGTAAAAATATAAGATTTATCTCAAGATTCTGTCTTTCATATACCACTTAATCAACGCCTGGTTTTGTCTTTTGATACCATAATGCTTTTAGTTGCACGACCACTATGTGGTAGTGTTATGTAGTGAATTCTCCAGCACTTTGAACTTTTTTAGTCTAGTGTTGATACAACAGCTTTTCCTGTACTTGAGGTTGTGGCATTCCCTCTCTTTGATCTCCTACCTCCAGATACAGGATATATTTATTAGCTCTATGAATCCCAGACCTACAGAGCTAAAAATGGCTAGGGAAAGAGTGGTTGTGTTAGAAACAGTGGTCAATTGTCTTTTTCCGAGCCTCTCCACACATTTCTTTCACTACAGTCTTGGAGAAATGAGCTTTGCTGTTTTAGAACAAGGGTTGGCAAAAATACACTTCTTACAGACCAAATTCCTCTTTATGTGAGGCTCATAAGCTAAGAATGGTTTTTAAATTTTTAAAGAGTTGGTTAGGCCAGGCTCAGTGGTTCACACCTCTAATCCCAAGCTTTGGTAGAATGAAGTAGGAGGATTGCTTGAGGCCAGGAGTTCTAGACCAGCCTAACACAACATATTGAGATCCCATCTCTTAAAAAAATAAAAAGATTGGCAGGGCATGGTGGTGGGAGCCCAAGTACTAACTACCTGGGAGACTGAGGCAGGAGGATCACCTGAGCAAAGGAGTGTGAGATTATAGTGAGCTATGACTGCACCACTGCACTTTAGCATGGGCAACAGCGTGAGAACCTGTCTCAACAAAAAAAAGAAGAGTTGGTTAACAACTAAAGGATGAGCCTGAAATATTTATTATATGGCTTTTTGCAGATAGTTTGACTACCCCTGCTCAAGAATTTTAAGAAATAAAAAGCAGATTTTGTGGAGAACGAGATAAGTTTATACACACACACACACACACACACACATTCACACGTGTGTATGTATTTAAAACACTCTATATCTGAAGGGCGTTTTATGGAAAGCTTTGGGATGTTAGTCGTAACATGAGAAAGTTTTTTTAAAATTTTAAGAATGTTTTTAAAATTTTAAGAAAGTAATTCCATTGATTTAGACATACAAAAAAAGATATATAGGCCGGGCTCGGTGGCTCAAGCCTGTAATCCCAGCACTTTGGGAAGCTGAGGTGGGTGGATCACGAGGTCAAGAGATCGAGACCATCCTGGTCAACATGGTGAAACCCCGTCTCTACTAAAAATACAAAAACTTAGCTGGGCATGGTGGTGTGTGCCTGTAATCCCAGCTACTTAGGAGGCTGGAGCAGGAGAATTGCTTGAACCCAGGAGGCGGAGGTTGCAGTGAGCCGAGGTCGTGCCATTGCACTCCAGCCTGGGTAACAAGAGTGAAACTCCGTCTCAAAAAAAAAAAAAAAAAAAAAAATATATATATATATATATATATTTTTTTTTTTTTTAAATTGAGACAGGGTCTGTGTCATACAGGCTTGAGTGCTATGGCGCCATCTCAGCTCACTGCAACCTCCACCTCCCTGGTTCAAGTGATCCTCCCACCTCAGTCTCTCGAGTAGCTGGGATCATAGGTGCATACCACCACACCCAGCTATTTTTTTCTATGTTTAGTAGAGACAGGATTTTGCCATGTTGCTCGGGCTGGTCTCTAACTTCTGAGCTCAAGTGATCCACCCACCTTAGCCTCCCAAAGTGCTGGGATGACAGTCATGAGCCATCACACCTGGCCATAAAAAATATTTTTTGAACACCTGCTTTGTTCGAGACATTCTACAACATTGTACAAGGTATTCACATATGACATCTCATGTGGCCTTTGCAGGTTTTTGCGAGAGGTGGTATTATCCTTAAGGATACAGTTAATTCTCAGAAAAGATTATTTGTCCAGATACTTAGTGGCAGAGCCTGAATTCTTGGACTCTCTGACTCTGCATCCCTCACGCTGGTTGTGGACAGGTCAGATGGGGAGTTGTTTGCCCTTTATGCTTCTGTTTAGAGACTAGAATGAATGGTAAACTAAGGGCCCATACCTCAGAGAGTCCTTTAAGCAGTAAAGAAAAATTGAGGGTTATGACTCTTTCATCTGTTCTTTTTTTTAAATGTATATATTAATCTAAGAGGCTTTCCAATTGACTTTTGGACTAAAACATGTTTATTCCGATTTTCTGGCTAAGAGTGGTGATCTCAGTAAAGTGTCTGAGATGTGGAGACTATAGGCATGTAAAAAGAGCTGCCTAGGATTGGAACTCCACACTTACATTTTTTACTACTCTTAAATCTGTAAAGGAAGTCCATACTTCTGAGAGCCAAATGGATAAAATCTCTCTCTCTCTCTTTTTTTTTTTTCCCCCCAAGATGGTGCCGCTCTGTCACCCAGGCTGGAATGCAGTGGTGCCATCATGGCACACTGCATGTAGCTTCCATCTCCTGGGCTCAAGCAATCCTTCCTCCCCGCTCAGCCAAGTAGCTGGGACTATAGGTGCTCACTACCATACCTAGTTAATTTTTTGTAGTTTTTGTAGAGATGGGGTTTTACTATATTGCTCAGGCTGGTCTCAAACTCCTGATCTCAAACTCCTGATCTCAGGCCATCCACCTACCTCAGCCTTCGAAAGTGTTGGGATTATAGGCATGAGCCACTGCACCCAGCCAGGTATATATATATATATATATATATATATATATTTTTTTTTTTTTTTTTCTGAAATGGAGTCTAACTCTTGTTTCCCAGGCTGGAGTGCAATGGCATGATCTCGGCTCACTGAAACCTCTGCCTCCCAAGTTCAAGCAGTTCTCCTGCTTCAGCCTCCTGAGTAGCTGGGATTACAGCCATGCGCCAACACACCCGGCTAATTTTTCCATTTTTAGTGGAGACAGGGTTTCACCATGTTGGCCAGGCTGGTCTCAAGCTCCTGACATCAGATAACCTCAGGTGATCTGCTTGCCTCAGCCTCCCAAAGTGCTGGGATTATAGGGATGAGCCACCTTGCCCAGCCTCATGTGTATTTTAAATGTATGCAATGATAGTAATGCTATCCTGTGAATAAAAGAGATTTGTTCAGCAAATGAAACACCTGGTGTGCTATTCCAAAATGACAGCATAGCAAAATAAATGGTCTTATTTTGTTTATTAACCTAATAGTTTTCATGTATTCTTAGTCTTGAAATGCACATCTTTTCCCTATGTATCCCAAATCAGAAAACTTGAAGTAAAAAGCTAGAAATACTTTGCCTCTGTATTCTCCTTTCTGATTCATTAAGTCTTCATTAAATTCCACTGGAAAAAAAAACTGGTACAGTTGTTTTTTTGAGACAGAGTCTTACTCTGTCCCCCAGGCTGGAGTGTATTGTCACGTTCACGGCTCACTGCAACCTCTCCCTCCTGGGTTCAAGCAATTCTCATGCCTCAGCCACTAGAGTAGCTGGGATTATAGGCGTGCACTATCATACAGAGCTGCCTTTTATATTTTTAGTGAAGATGGGGTCTTACCATGTTGGCCAGGCTGGTCTCAAACTCCTGACCTCAAGTAGTCCACCCGCCTTGGCTTCCCAAGTGCTGGGATTACAGGTGTGAGCCACTGACTCAGGCCTGAGTTTAAAGATAAGATTCTTTTTTTTTTCTGTGTATTTTTTTGTTGTTGTTTCTGAAAAGCTGTAAAGGTAAGATTCTTAAAGTTCTTAAATGGATGCATTGACTAAATGGGATTATTTTGCTTTATAGGAATTCTTTGCAAAGAAGTCAGATTGTTCTTTATTCATGTTTGGCTCCCATAATAAGAAGCGGCCAAATAATCTAGTCATAGGTAAGTATAATTCACTTTTTAATGTTTTCATTAAAAGTCAACTGGTTAGTAGCCGTGAATTTGTACGGGTCTGCCGAAGCTTGGTTCTTGCCTCTTCAGAGAAAGAACTCATCCAACGGGCATAGGCAGAGTGAGAGACTGAGGCAAGTTTTTTTTTTTTTTTTTTTGAGACAGAGTCTCACTCTGTCACCCAGGCTGGAGTGCAGTGGCGTGATCTTGGCTTACTGCAACTTCCGTGAGGCAAGTATTTGAACAGGAGTGAAAGTTTATTAAAATGTTTTAGAGCAGGGGCTGGGCATGGTGGCTCACGCCTGTAATCCCAGCACTTTGGGAGGCTGAGGCCAGGAGTTTGGGACCATCCTGGCCATTGTGGCAAAACCCCACCTCAACTAAAAATACAAAAATTAGCCAGGCATGGTAATGCATGCCTGTAGTCCCAGCTACTCAAGAGGCTAAGGCATGAGAATCGCTTGAACCTCGGAGGCAGAGGTTGCAGTGAGCCAAGATCCCACCTCTGTACTCCAGCCTGGGTGACAGAGTGAGACCCTGTCTCAAGGAAAAGAAAAATTATAGAGCAGGAACAAAAGGAAGAGCGCCAAGCAGGCAACTCGAGAGATTCAAGTGTGCTATTTGGCCTTTGTGCTGTTTGCCATTATATGTTGGTATGCTTCAGGGGTTTGGTGTCTCTCCTCCCTTGACTTTTCTTTTTTTTTTTTTTTCTTTTCTTCTGAGACAGAGTCTTGCTCTGCTCTGTTGCCCAGACTGGAGTGCAATGGCTCAATCTCAGCTCACTGCAACCTCTACATCCTGAGTTTAAGCAGTTCTCCTGCCTCAGCCTCCTGAGTAGCTGGGACCACAGGGGCCCACCACCACACCCAACTACTTTTTGTATTTTTAGTAGAGACAGGGTTTCACCATGTTGCTCAGGGTACTCTCGAACTCCTAACCTCAAGTGACCCCTCACCTTGGCCTCCCAAAGTGCTGAGATTACAGGTGTGAACCCGCGTGCCTGGCCTCCTCCCTTGATTTTTCCTTGGGATGAGCTGTCTGCCTGCACAGTGGCCTGTCAGCACTTGGGAGGGGCCACATGCACAGTGTGTTACTGGAGTAGTATGGCTGCTCATATGATGCATAGAGCAAGGTCATATACCTGTTAAAGTCTGCCATTTTGCCTCCTAGTTTGCATGTTTGAGCCCACTCACTCAACTCCTGAGATCTTAACTGGGAAATTGCTAATCACTAGCCTCAGGTGTTTTCTATTTCTTGGGAGCCTACCTTTCCCTGCACTGGCTGCAACCAATTACTATTTTAGAGTTTAGTAATTGATCATCACCTGATGGTTGCCTATCACATGATGGTTGCCTGACATTCCTGGTTGGGGTGAGTGGGCAGCCTCTCTTGTCTTGCACATGTCTGCCTATCTGTTGTAACAAGATCTGTGACTCAGATTAACTGATGGTGTTGAGGAATCAGGAATAATCAATAAGCTGTAAACTAGTTTGGTGGGGTCTTTTTGCTTTCACCTTGCGACATTAAAAAAAATTTTTAGTGATGGCTGATCACTAGCAGCTCGGGATTGTAGCTCCCAGTGAAAGCGCAGAGAACGAGAGGACGCCACACTTGCAGACGAATTTTTGTTGCTCATGCACCAGGAGATTCCAAGTGGAGGAGCCCCATGGGTCGCCAGCGCGACTCCTGTGGCCTTCGAAGCAGTTTTGCCTTGTTTCGGAGGTTCTTGGTGCAGAGTCAGAAAAGCACCATCAATCCTAACGCTGTTTTAGCCAGCGCAGTGGGTTGCTCGGATTCTGATACTGGGAATCAACAAGTTGGACGTCCACTCAGAAAACCAGTTATAAAGACGGGGATCACAGTTCCTCATCATCAACAGAACAAGACCTTATGGAGAACGAGTGTGTTCCATTAACAGAAGCAGGCTTCAAAAGGTGGATGATAAGAAACTTCTGTGAGTTAAAAGAACTTGTTCTTTTTTTTTTTTTTAATGAGACGGAGTTTCGCTCTTGTTACCCAGGCTGGAGTGCAATGGCGCGATCTCGGCTCACCGCAACCTCCGCCTCCTGGGTTCAGGCAATTCTCCTGCCTCAGCCTCCTGAGTAGCTGGGATTACAGGCACGCGCCACCATGCCCAGCTAATTTTTTTTGTATTTTTGGTAGAGACGGGGTTTCACCATGTTGACCAGGATGGTCTCGATCTCTTGACCTCGTGATCCACCCGCCTCGGCCTCCCAAAGTGCTGGGATTACAGGCTTGAGCCACCGCGCCCGGCCAAGAGCTTGTTCTAACCCAGTGCAAAGAAACTGAGAACTTTGAAAAAAGGTTTGATGAAATGCTAACAAGAATACACAATTTAGAGAGGAATATAAGTGAATTAATGGAGCTGAAAAACACAACACGAGAACTTCCCGAAGTATGCACAAGTTTTAACAGCTGAATTGATGAAGCAGAAGAAAGGATATCAGAGGTCGAAGACCAACTTAATGAAGTAAAACGAGAAGACAAGATTAGAGAAAAAAGGATAAAAAGGAACGAGCAAAGTCTCCAAGAAATATGGTTCTATGTGAAAAGACCTAATCTACGTTTGATAGGTGTACCTGAATGTGACGAAGAGAATCAATCCAAGCTGGAAAATACGCTTCAGAATATTATTCAGGAAAACCTTCCCAACCTAGCAAGGCAGGACAATATTCAACTCCAGGTAATACAGAGAACACCATAAAGATATTCCTCAAGAGACCAACCTGAAGGCACATAATCGTCAGATTCACCAGGGTTGAAATGAAGGAGAAAATACTAAGGGCAGCCAGAGAGAAAGGTCAGGTTACCCACAAAGGGAAGCCTATCAGACTCACAGCAGATCTCTCATCAGAAACCCTATAAGCCAGAAGAGAGTGGGGGTCAATATTCAATATCCTTAAAGGAAAGAACTTTCAACCCAGAATTTCACATCCAGCCAAACTAAGCTTCATAAGCGAAGGAAAAATAAAATCTTTTGTGAACAAGCAAGCACTCAGAGATTTCATCACCACCAGGCCTGCTTTACAAGAGCTTCTGAAAGAACCGCTACACATAGAAAGGAACAACCAGTATTAGCCTTTCTAAAAAATACCAAAAAATAAAGAGCATCAATATAATGAAGAATTTACATCAACTAATGGACAAAACAGCCAGTTTATATTAAATGGCAGTATTAAACTCACATATATTATTATTAATTCTAAATTTAAATTGACTAAATCCTCCAATCCAAAGACGCAGACAGGCAAATTGGATAAAAAGCCAAAACCCATCAGTATGTTGCATCCAGACCCATCTCACATGCAAGGATACACAAAGACTCAAAACAAAGGGATGGAGAAAGATTTACCAGCCAGCCGGGCGCGGTGGCTCAAGCCTGTAATCCCAGCACTTTGGGAGGCCGAGGCGGGTGGATCACGGGGTCAAGAGATCGAGACCATCCTGGTCAACATGGTGAAACCCCGTCTCTACTAAAAATACAAAAAATTAGCTGGGCATGGTGGCACGTGCCTGTAATCCCAGCTACTCGGGAGGCTGAGGCAGGAGAATTGCCTGAACCCAGGAGGCGGAGGATGCGGTGAGCCGAGATCGCGCCATTGCACTCCAGCCTGGGTAACAAGAGCGAAACTCCGTCTCAAAAAAAAAAAAAAAGATTTACCAACCAAATGGAGAGCAAAAATAAATAAATAAATGAAAAGCAGGAGTTGCAATTTTTGCCTCTGATAAAATAAACTTTAAAGCAACAAAGATCAAAAGAAGCAAAGAAGGACATTACATAATGATAAAAGGATCAATGCAACAAGAAGAGCTAAAGATCCTAAATATATACGCACCCAATACAGGAATAGCCAGATATATAAGACTTATAAGGAGACTTAGACTCCCACACAATAATAGTGGGAGACTTCAACATCAATATTAGACAGATCAATGAGACAGAAATTTAACAACAATATCCAGGACTTGAACTCAGATCTGGAACAAGTAAACTTAATATTTATAGAACTCTCCACTTTAAATACACAAAATACACACTCTTATCAGTACCACATCACACCTACTTACAGGTTTAAATGAAATATTGGTTGGCTGCTTGTTAGTTATTTTCTTCCCTCATTTTTTACGTGTCTCCATTATTAAGCACAATTATAGGCTAACCCATTTTTAGACTGCATTCTAGCCCAGGCAATAAAGCAACACCCCCGTTCTCTCTCCCACTTCCTCTTCCTTCCTCTCCTTCATTCTTTTTTTTATTATTCTCTTTTTTCTTTTTTTTGTTTTTAAAAAAAAGAAAAAAAAAGTATAAAGTTGGAACACTTTATAAAAAAATTTTTTTTTAGATCAGGCTGGGCATGGCTGGGCACAGTGGCTCATGCTTGTAATCCCAGCACTTTGGGAGGCCGAGGCCGACAGATCACCTGAGGTTGGGAGTTCAAGACCAGCCTGACCAACGTGGAGAAACCCTGTCTCTGTTAAAAATATAAATTAGCCAGGCATGTTAGTGCACACCTGTAATCCCAGTTACATGGGAGGCTGAGACAGGAGAATTGTTTGAACCTGGGAGGTGGAGGTTGTGGTGAGCCTATATCATGCCATTGCATTCTATCCTGGGTGACAGGGCGAGACTTCATCTCAAAAACAAACAAACAAACAAAAAACCAAATTCTATATCAGTCTGCAAGTAAAACATGGGGCATATAAATAAGACCTTGCCAATACAGTGAAGTGCCACAGGTAAGAAAGAATAATGAAAAGATTCCTTGGTAATTCATGTTTTAGAATGCCGTTTGCCTCTGTCTCTGTCAGAATTGAATTCTGGTTTGAACAGGAAGTGTAGCCTCTTTGGGCTCTCAGCATCCCTGCCTATTTAGTTGTAGATGCAGCACCATTACCTTGTGCTTGCATTGAATGTCTCTGATCTCCCACACAGCATGGATCCACTGGAATTGGTGGAAAAAATGACCCTAAGTTGTAGTTTTTTTTTAATATGAAATGTATATGTACTAAATCAATATTAGAGTTAGAAAAAAAAGTGTATTGACCCACAAAAATTAACCCTTCTGTAATATCTATTGCATAAATAGATTTGAAAAAGAACCTTTCCCTTGGTATATTGAGATTGAGCCTGGCATGCTCACTGGCTTAGGCAAGCCCTTTACCTTCTGTGGGCTGTCATTGATTCTTCTATAAAATAAAGGGGTTGGGCTAAGTAATATCTAAGATCCTTTCCATGACTAATATCGTACAATCAATAAGTAGAGTTGAAAATGTAAGAAAGTGGGATATGTTTGGGGGGATGTAGGGAGAAAGAAAAGAGGCAGATAGTGGGACATTTTGAACACACAGATCCTGTGGGTACATGTAAGGTGTTTCTTTGGGAAAAAAAAAACATGCATAAAAATACATTTTCTTTCCAGGTCGTATGTATGACTACCATGTGCTGGATATGATTGAATTAGGTATTGAGAATTTTGTCTCTCTAAAAGACATTAAGGTAAGATACTGATCATAGAAATGAAAATATTTTGTAATGCTTCTCTTGGCCAGTAGTGACATCTTGTGGTGAAGAGTACTGATAGAGTGTTGTAGATCAAGAGCTTTGTGTTTTTGTTTTTTTGCTTGTTAGTGTTTTTTTTCTTTTGAAACGGAGTGTCGCCCAGGCTGGCATGCAATGGTGTGATCTCAGCTAACTGCAGCCTCCACCTCCCGGGTTAAAGCAATTCTCCTGCCTTAGCCTCCCGACTAGCTGAGATTACAGGTGCCTCTTACCATACCCGGCTAATTTTTTTTTTTTTACAGTAGAGACAGGGTTTCACCATGTTGGCCAGACTGGTCTCGAACTCCTGATGTTGTAATCTGTCCACCATGGCCTCCCAAAGTGCTGGGATTACAGACATGAGCCACCACGCCTGGCCAAATTCTGTGTTTTTATTTTGATATGCTCTAGGATAAAAATACAATTTTAGACTGTGTGTGGTGGCTCACGCCTATAATCCCAGCACTCTTTGGGAGGCTGAGGTGGGAGGATCACGAGGTCAAGAGATCGATACCATCCTGGCCAACATGGTGAAACCCCACCTCTACTGAAAATCCAAAAATTAGCTGGGTGCAGTGGTGCACACCTGTAGTCCCCAGCTACTTGGGCGGCTAAGGTGGAAGAATCGCTTGAACCCGGGAGATGGAGGATGCAGTAAGCCGAGATTGCACCACTGTGCTCCAGCCTGGCGACAGAGCAAGATTCCATCTCCAAAAAAAAAAAAAAAAATGCAATTTTATTTTACGTTTCTTTTAAAAAGAGGAATATATGTGTGGTGCATAGCAACATATGTTGACCTTGTGGCTGTTAGACTTCAGATTGTGGTTACTAATTCTTGTCTAGGCCATGGTTTAAAGTCTTTTTTTTTTTTTTTTGCTTTTTTCATAGTTTGATTTTTATTTATTTATTTTTTTAGACGGGGTCTCACTTTGTCTCCCAGGCTGGAGAGCAATGACATGAACATGGCTTATTTCAGCCTCAACCTCCTGGGCTCAAGCAATCCTCTCCCACCTCAGCCTCCCAAGTAGCTGGAACTATAGCTACATGCCAGCACGTGTAGCTAATTTTTTTGTATTTTTGTTGTAGAGACAACGTTTTGCCATGTTGCCCAGGCTGGTCTCAAATTCCTGAGCTCAAGGGATCTTTCTGCCTGGTGTGAGCCAAAGCATCCATGGGCCTATAGTTTAAATGCTGTCTTCTTCCTCTGAATTATCACAGCACCTATTTTACGGAACCTGAGGAAAACCTGCAGAATTTTCAAATTGAGCCCTGTTCTAAACCCAGGAAAATCTTTACTGATACTATAGTATTTTGGTTACTAACCACCAAATGGCAGCTCAGTTCACCCTTGGGGAGTTGCGTCTTTGTTTTAATGGTATTATGAAATAGTAAGTAGTAAATAGTAGTAAAAATACTCTTAGGAAGGTGGGAAGAGTGTTCTAACTCAGCTCCCAGGTACAAACTGCTTCTAACTCAGCTCCTAGGTACAAACTCAGAACTCAGCTTCAGGCTTAATCTGTCCCATCAAATACATTATTTCACCTAGACCTCACAGCCATTTGGATAAGGCCTAAATAATTTTCTTTTTTGTAAAGATTTGGAGATTGAGGCCCGTATACGAGAATCACACATATGGTCAGTGTAACCAAGATTAGGACTCTAGGGCTTTGAGAGAAGGGGTATTTTTGTTTGTAGTAGAAAGTTATGTAACTGCTCTCAGTTTATGGGTTTTTGAGGCTCATAGTCTAGTAGAAAGAATTACGGCAAAAATATGTAATCACTCTTTTCCCAGCCTGACTTTAAGAAGGAGACGTGCTTTCCAGGTTGGGTAGAATTCCTCCACTAAGTAACTTTATCCTGTGAGTTTGGAATAAAAGGTGTTTACCCAATCCCCATTTAGTGAGTCACTGCAGTGTCCTGCTCTACAGGCAGAGCAGTGGTCTGAAATTGGATTTAGAGGCAGAACACTTGGATTGAGGCCTTTCTTGGCTATTCAAGTGACATCTGGTGCTGTGACATGTCAGTGGCTTCCTTGACCTTCAATTGCAATCACATATAAAATAAGTATAACAACACCAAATGAGATAATATATGTGAAAATGTTTATCAGTAAAGATAATGTATTATATTTTGTAGAGTACATAAACTGTGATGCTTGATTACAATGGAAACCTTCATATTATTTTTCTTTCTTTCTTTCTTCTTTTTTTTTTTTGAGACAGGGTCTCACTCTGTCACCCTGGCTGGGAAACAGTAGTACAGTCTCAGTTCAGTATAGCCTTGACCTCCTGGGCTCACGCAATCCTCCTACCTCAGCCTCCCGGATAGCTGGGACTATAGGTGCATACCACCTCGCCTGGCTAATTTTTTTGGTAAAGATAAGCTCTCACTATGTTGCCCAGACTGGTCTCAAACTCCTGAGCTCAAGAGGTCCTCCTGCCTCAGCCTCCCAAAGTGCTGGGGTACCCAGCTGTCATATTATTGTAGTGTCTCTTTGGGGCCATCCAGAAATCCCTGGAGATGACCAGCAAAACTCCATTTCACCTTTACCACTGCCACTGGCTCATCGTCAGCTTAGTGGCAGTGGGAGGGAGTGCTAGCTGATGAGCACACGCCAGCCCCTCTACTTTGTCCATTTCACTTTCAAATACCAGTCACTGTGCGCTTCTGAACTGGTCCCTAGGCCGGGCCCTCACAGCCTCACCTCTCCAAAAACCTTTTTTCTTTGAGACAGAGTTTTCCTCTTGTTGCCCAGGTCGGAGTGCAGTGGTGCAATCTCAGCTCACTGCACCCTCTGCCTCCCAGATTCAGGCGATTCTCCTGCCTCAGCCTCCTGAGTACCTGGGACTGCAGGTGTGCATCACCACGCCAGCTAATTTTTGTATTTTTAGTAGAGACAGGGTTTCACCATGATAGTGAGGCTGGTCTTGAACTCCTGACCTCAGGTGATCCTCATGCCCCCAAAGTGTGGGGATTACAGGCATGAGCCACTGTGCCCTGTCGAGGCCTCATTTCTTAATAAAAAGAAGTTTTTGGAATATTGTATGATTAAAAAAAATTTTTTATTTGTTATGAGACAGAGCCTTGCTCTGTTGCCCAGGGCAGAGTGCAGTGGCATCACAGCTCAGTGTAGCCTTGATCCCCTGAACTCAAACAGTCCTCCTACCTCAGCCCCCTGAGTAGCTGGGACCATGGGTATGCACCACCACAGCTGGCTAATTTATAAATTTTTTGTAGAAATGGGGGTCTCACTATGTTGTCTAGCTGGTTTCAAACTCCTGGGGTCAAATGATCCTCCCAGCTTAGCCTTCCAAAGTGTTGGGATTATAGGTGTGAGCCACTGTGCCCAACCAGGTCATCTGTTGTAGTCTCCTACCTAGTTCAGGGTTTTCATGATGTGCACGAGACTAGTATTTTTAAAAAATGGAATAGATTAAAAAATACAGCTGTATGTATTAAGTATTGGAGTTTTTCTCTGGAGACAGTATCTTGCTTTGTTGCTAGACTGGAGTGCAGTGGTGCTATCTTGGCTCACTGCAACCTCCACCAGCAGGCTTCAAGTGATTCTTTTGCCTCAGCCTCCCAAGTAGCTGGGATTACAGGCATGTGCCACCACAGCTGGCTAATTTTTATATTTTTAGTAGAGACGGGGTTTTACCATGTTGGCCAATTTGGTCTTGAACTCCTCACCTAAAATTATCTACCCACCTCAGCCTCTCAAAGTGCTGGGATTACAGGTGTGAGCCACTGTGCCCACCCAACTATTATTTCACATAACTTGTGTTTATTTGTATTTTTGTGTTGTGTACGTATACTGGGTGACAACTTCAGAATTTTTTCAAAATTACTATACATTATGGTCAGGATGGTTTGAAAGCCAAAAGTTGTTGATGATGCTTTTTGTTCCCTTCTGTACACCTAAGTAGACCCCATAGACTGAGGGTCAGAATGGCGTGGCTGGAAGCATGGAAGAGTTGTTAGATCTGGAAGGTCCTTTCAACTTCTCTGACAGACAGATGTTAAGCACATCTCCATCTCCTAAGTATAGACAGTTAAGGTTCAAGGTTTGGAAGCAGAGAATGTCAACAAGAGTGGTCATAGTGAGCAGCAAAGCAACAGATGACCTGTGGTCCTAGGGTGGAGGGTATTTGGTTTTTGTACTGTTTTGTTGCTGAATTTTGGATAGTCCTTGATTTTTTGTCAGAACAGAGAATTAATAGGAAGCTCAGACCAAAGGTGATTCACCTTCCTCTGTAAATTACTCCTTCAGTTAAAGAATTTTTACTATTTCATTTATTCCTCTTTGGTGGCTTCTAAATCATCTTTTTAATCACATCACATTGTATTTGATATAGAAAATCTAGAACTGGGGAAAACACTTTTTCTTTTTTTTTTTGAGACTGAGTTTCGTTTCGCTTGTTACCCAGGCTGGAGTGCAATGGTGTGATCTTGGCTCAGCGCAACCTCTACCGCCTGGGTTCAAGCAAGTCTCCTGCCTCAGCCTCCTGAGTAGCTGGGACTACAGGTGTGTGCCACCATGCCCAGCTAATTTTTGTATTTTTAGTACAGATGGGATTTCACCATGTTGACCAGGATGGTCTCGATCTCTTGACCTCGTGATCCACCTGCCTCATCCTCCCAAAGTGCTGGGATTATAGGCGTGAGCCACTGTGCCCGGCCTGGGAAAATACTTTTTATAGTAAGAATCTCAACCCTGCCGATGAGAATTGACCTATACTTTCTATAGCTTATGTAAAATTATATTGTTTCTCATGTGAGTGTCTAGTTGGTAGTTTAACATTCATTTTATTTTTATTTTTTTGAGGGTCTCACTGTATCCCAGGCTGGAGTGTAGTGGCGTGAGCATGGCTCACAGCAGCCTCGACTTCCCTGGGCTCAGGTGATGCTTCCACATCAGCCTCCCAAGTAGCTGGGACCATAGGTGTACACCCACCATGCCTGGCTTTTTGTGTTTTTTTTGTTGTTGTTGTTTGTTGCTGTTTTGTTTTTTGTGTGTTTTTTTGAGACAGTCTCACTCTGTTGCCAGGCGCTAGGCTGGAGTGCAGTGGCACAATCTTGGCTCACTGCAACCTCCACCTCCTGCGTTCAAGCAATTCTCCTGCCTCAACCTCCCGAGTAGCTGGGACTACAGGCGCACGCCACCACGCCCAGCTAATTTTTGTATTTTTAGTGGAAACGGGGTTTTACCATGTTGGCCAGGATGGTCTCGATCTCTTGACCTTGTGATCTGCCCGCCTCGGCCTCCCAAAGTGCTGGGATTACAGGCTTGAGCCACCGCGCCCTGCCTGTTTGTCGTTTTTTTGAGACAAGAGTCTCGCTCTGCCACCCAGGCTGAAGTGCAGTGGTGCAATCTCAATACATTGCAACCTCCACCTCCCAGTTCAAGCCATTCTCCTGTCTCAACCTCCTGAGTAGTGGGGACTACAGGCAGACGCCAGCACGCCTGGCTAATTTTTGTAATTTTTAGTAGAAACAGGGTTTCACCATGTTGGCCAGGCCGGTCTTGAACTCCTGACCTCAAGTGATCAGGAGTTCTGCCTCTGAAAGTGCTGGGATTACAGGTGTGAGCCACCGTGCCCAGCCCATAGCCTTCATTTAAAAATACTTTTTATAGGATATAGTGGTTTCTTAGTATAGAAGTCTAGAAGCTTAAAAACATCATTTTATTTGTACCAATGTGCCTTTCATATATAAAAGGTGTTTTTCTATAAAATAGGTATTTTCCTTTTATAGGAAAGGCACAGTGGTAGAAATAAATTATAATTTTATTTATTTATTTATTCGCTGAGACAAGGTTCCGCCCTGTCACCCAGGCTAGAGTACAGTGGCATGATCATGGCTCACTACAGCCTCCACTTACTGGGCTCAGGAGATCCTCCCACCTCAAGTTCTAAGTGGCTGGGACCATGGGCACTCACCAACATGCCCAGCTAATTTTTAGAAGTATTTTTTTGGCCAGGCGTGGTGGCTCACGCCTGTAATCCCAACACATTGGGAGGCTGAGGTGGGCAGATTACCTGAGGTTGAGAGTTCAAGACCAGCCTGACCAACATGGAGAAACCCCGTCTCTACTACAAATACAAAATTAGCTGGGTGTGGTGGTGCATGCCTGTAGTCCCAGCTACTCAGGCAGCTGAGGCAGGAGAATCACTTAAACCCAGCAGGTGGAGGTTGCAGTGAGCCGAGATCACACCATTGCACTCCAACCTGGGCAACAAGAGCAAAACTTCGTCTCAAAAAAAAAAAAAAAAGTTGTTTTGGAGAGGTGAGGTCTCACTATGTTGCCCAGGCTGGTCTTGAACTCACTCCTGGCTTCAAGCTGTCTTCCCTCTTTGGCCTTCCAAAGTGCTAGGATTATAGACATAAGCCATCACACCTGGCCTTAAATTTATTTTGATTGGGATGCTGGCCATCAGAAGGCTATTTTTGATTTGTTGGTTGGTCCTGTTTTGGTTTTGCAAGTATAATGTTTAATATTATTATTTGCATAGACTAATGTTAAAAAAAAGCATTTATATGATTCTTTTGCCATCTTTTATTTGATAATGTAAATGAGTGGAACAAAGAATGGCTTTTTTAGTATAGAAGTCTAGAAGCTTAAAAATGTCATCTTAGCAAGACCCGCAGCTGTAGTCCCAGCTACTTGGAGCATGGCTTGGGTCCAGGAGTTTGAGTCTAGCCTAGGCAACACAGCGAGACCCTGACTCTTAAAAAAAAAAATTTCCCACCTCTGTTTTTACCTCTAATATCAGTATTCACAGACAGTTTTAGGACAGTTAATAGAATGTGAAAATAAGTAAGTATTGACTGCTTTGAAATCAGTATAGGCCAGGCACAGTGGCTCACACCTGTAATCCCAGCACTTTGGGAGGCTGAGGCAGGTGGATCATTTGAGGTCAGGAATTTGAGACCAGCCTTACTAGCATGGTAAAACCCAGTCTCTGCAAAAAAATACAAAAAAAATTAGCGGGGCATGGTGGCGTGCACCTGTAGTGCCAGTTACTTGGGAGGCTGAGGCAGGAGAATTGCTTGAACCTGGGATGCGGAGGTTGTAGTGAGCCGAGATTGTGCCACTGCAGTCTAGCCTGGGTGACAGAGTGAGACTCTGCCTCAAAATATAAATAAAATAAAATAAAATAAGTATATAAATAGTTTAGACTTTGGTAATTATATAATTGCTTTTTTTTTTTTTTTTTTTTTTTTTTTAGAACAGTAAATGCCCTGAGGGAACAAAACCCATGTTAATATTTGCTGGTGATGATTTTGATGTAACAGAAGATTATAGAAGACTAAAAAGTCTTCTTATTGGTAAGTATTTTAGTATTTGTTATCTACAGGATAGCTCAAGAAGGCAGTCTCAGACTGTCACTGGTGGCACTTTGCCATTTGAGGTTTCTAACTTCTTTATTCTCTTATTTTTAAAATAATATTTATATACTTAAAATAATGGAGTGCTTCACAAATTTGCATGACATCCTTGTGCAGGGGCTAATCTCTATATGGTTCCAGTTTTAGTTTATGTGCTGCCAAAGCGAGCACAACTTCTTTTTTCTCCTTTTCTTTTTTTTTTTTTTTTTTTTTGAGACGGAGTTTCACTCTTGTTACCCAGGCTGGAGTGCAATGGCGCGATCTCGGCTCACCGCAACCTCCGCCTCCCGGGTTCAGGCAATTCTCCTGCCTCAGCCTCCTGAGTAGCTGGGATTACAGGCACGTGCCACCACGCCCAGCTAATTTTTTTGTATTCTTAGTAGAGACAGGGTTTCACCATGTTGACCAGGATGGTCTCAATCTCTTGACCTCGTGATCCACCCGCCTCGGCCTCCCAAAGTGCTGGGATTACAGGCTTGAGCCACCGCGCCCGGCCTTTTTTCTCCTTTTCTTGGACCTCTCTTTCTTTTTCCCCTTATCAGCAACAGGAAAGTACCTAATTATCTCAGGAGAATTAAAGGGGCTGTGTAGATAATTATTTCTGGATGTAAATTAGTAACTGCGGTATTATTTATATAGTGTCTTATAAAATTCCTGCACCTGTCTCCTGTCATTCCTAGCATGATTTCAAATTAAATTTAGAAGGTTGAGGGATTAAAATTTTAAGATTGTATGTATCACCGACTTCCAACTCAAAAATCTTTGTTAGTTTTTCCGACTTGAATATACAAGGACTTCACAGTATATAACCAATGTGACTTGCCTTCTTGATCTCCTATTTCCTTTTTTTTTCCCCATTAAAAAAAGGGTTTATTGCCAATATGTTATTAACATTTCTGTTGTCTATTCTGGTATCATTCTTATTTATCCAGTTTCTACCATTCATTTAAGTGTCAGATCAAGTTTCTTTTCCAGGAAGGCCTGAGTGACCTCTGCTCTGTTGCCTAGGCTGGAGTGCAATGGCTTGATCTCAGCTCACTGCAACCTTCACCTCCCAGGTTCAAGCTATTCTCCTGCCTCAGTCTCCCAAGTAGCTGGGATTACAGGTGCCCACCACCATGCCTGGCTTATATTTTATATATATATATATATATATATTTTTTTTTTTTTTAGTAGAGACGGGGTTTCACCATGTTGGCCAGGTTGGTCTTGAAGTCCTGACCTCAGGTGATTCACCCGCCTCGGCCTCCCAAAGTGCTGGGATTATAGGCATGAGCCACAGCACCAGGCCCCGGCTTCTTTTTACTTCCTTACCATCATCATCCTAAGTGCCAAGCATATAGTAGGCACTTCATATACACTGCTTCATTCTAACAAGAACCGTGTGAGGCAGGCATGGGTTATCTGTAGGACAGTGATGGTAATGAAGTAAAAAGGAGCCATTCTTGGGATTATAATTTTTAGAATTTATTTCCCTTGTTAGTAATTACTACTTTTGACAAAAAGAAACTAAGAACCACTATTATCTGTTTGATCTTTACAAAAGTTCTTGAGTTCAGTGACATTCCCATTTTACAGATGGGAAAACAAACAAGGGCTCTGAGAGGTTAAATAAGAACTATTAAGCTTTGAGTTGAAACCCAAAGCTTCCAAAGCCTGAGCTTTTCTTTCCCTGCTGTCTATCTTGCCTGTGGTGAGCATATTCCCATGATCCCTTCTAGAGTCTTTTTCTCTAGGTTCTTATCCATATTTTCCGTGAATTAAATTCACACATGAAAGACAGTGACCAATATTTCCTTCTCTCAATGTTATATATCCCAAAGTATCAAAGGTATTTTTCTTTTTCTTTTTCTTTCTTTGAGATGAAGTGTCACTCTGTTGCCCTGGCATGATCTCAGCTCACTGCAACCTCCACCTCCCAGGTTCAAGTAATTCTCCTGCCTCAGCCTCCTTAGTACCTGGGACCGCAGGTGGATGCCATCACACCCTGCTAAGTTTTTATATTTTATTAAAGACTGGATTTCACCATGTTGGCCAGACTGGGCTCGAACTCCTGACCTCAAGTGATCTGCCTGCCTCGGCCTGCCGAAGTGCTGAGATTATAGGCGTGAACCACCATGACTGACCAGGGTATTTTTTCAGCAAAAATGTCAGCCAGATTTTCAACTAAGATTTCCATTACTTGCACTCCATTGACTTAGGTTTTCTGTCTTTTTCTCTTTCCCCCAGGTCTTCCATATAATTGTTTGTTGTCAGTGAAGCAGATACTTAAAATTTGTTGTAATAGAGAGAGCTTTTGTTTGCATTTGTTTAAATGCTTTTTGTGTTTTAATAAGCTCTGCCGGCTACCTCCTCATTATTTTGTGCTTCCACTAGATGGCAGGAATGATCACATAATTCAGTGATGAGGGGAAGAGAATGAAAACCAAAAAGGAATCTGGACAGAAGCAGAAAGGTAGAAGAGGAATAGATTCAGATTGTAGGGCACCAAGGGACCAAGGGAAGTTGGGCTTTCAGTATAAATATGAAGTAAGACAACTGCTCCTTAGTTTATGTTGTGTGTTTCAAATGAAATATCAGTAGAGAGCAAGAAATATATGAAGGACTTTTGTTTAGGAAGTTCCTTTTTTTTTTTTTTTTGGTGTGAATAATTGACCCAAAGGAAAAATTGGCTTTGTTTTTTTTTTTTGAGATGGAGTTTCATTCTTGTTGCCCAGGCTGGATACAATGGCACAATCTCGGTTCACTGCAACCTCTGCCTTCTGGGTTCAGGCAATTCCCCTGCCTCAGCCTCAAGTAGCTGGGATTACAGGCATGTGCCACCACACCTGGCTAATTTTGTTTCTGGTTTTTTTTTTTTGAGATGGAGTTTCGCTCTTGTTACCCAGGCTAGAGTGCAATGGAGTGATCTCGGCTCACCGCAACGTCTGCCTCCTGGCTTGAGGCAATTCTCCTACCTCAGCCTCCCAAGTAGCTGGGATTACAGGCATGCCCCACCATGCCCAGCTAATTTTTTGTATTTTTAGTAGAGATGGGGTTTTACCATGATGACTAGGATGGTCTTGATCTCTTGACCCTGTGATCCACCCGCCTCTGCCTCCCAAAGTGCTGGGATTACAAGGCTTGAGCCACCGTGCCCGACCCTAATTTTGTGTTTTTAGTAGAGACAGGGTTTCTCCATATTGGTCAGGATGGTCTCAAACTCCCAACCTCAGGTGATCTGCCTGCCTCAGCCTCCCAAAGTGCTGGGTTTACAGGGGTGAGCCACCGTGCTTGGCAGACTTTTTTCTTTTTCTTTTTTTCCATGTAAGATACCCATTTTACTCATTCAGAATTTCGTTTCCATCTGGTTTTTTTGTTTTTGTTTTTTTGACTCAGGATCTCATTCTGTTGATCAGGCTGGAGTATAGTGACATGATCATGGCTCATTGTAGCCTCAACTTCATGGTCTCAAATGATCCTCCTACCTCGTTCCCCTCAGTAGCTGGGACCACAGGTACATGTCACCATGCCCAGCTAATTCTTTTTATTTTTTGTAGATATGAGGTCTTGCTACATTGCTCAAGCAGTTCTCCAGCTTCAGTGTCCCAAAGTTGGAGGTGTGAGCCAATGTGCCTGGCCTATTCCCTTTTTTTTTTCTTTTTTTTGAGATGGAGTCTCGCTATGTCACCAGGTTGGAGTACAGTGGTGCGATCTCAGCTCACCACAACCTCTGACTCCCTCGTTCAAGTGATTCTCCTGCCTCAGCCTCCTGAGTAGCTGGAATTACAGGCATGCGCCACTACGTCCAGCTGATTTTTGTCTTTGCAGTAGCGATAGGTTTTCACCATGTTGGCCAAGATGGTCTCTATCTCCTGACCTCATGATCTGCCTGCATCGGCCTCCCAAAATGCCGGGATTACAGGTGTGAGCCACTGCACCCAGCCCCTTTACTGCTTAGGTAGCATACTATATATGTAGTTTGTTTTCTTTTTAATTTGGAGTAGAGAAATTTTTAATTCTGATTTTCATTACACGATGGAGAAAACTGAGGCCTGGACAGGTGAGTCCCTTTGCTAAGGTCATGCATTTACCAAGTGGCATATTAAAGTTTTGAACTTAGGTATCTCCAAAATACATGCTTTTATTTATTTATTATTATTATTTTTTAAATTTCTTCTCCTTAATGCCACTACTAAGCCAACATGCTTTTATTTTTTATGTATTTGTTTATTTTTTGAAATGGAGTCTCGCTCTGTCGCCCAGGCTGGAGTGCAGTGGTGCAATCTCGGCTCACTGCAATCTCCGTGTCAGCAGTGCAAGCAATTTGTCTGCCCTAGCCTCCTGAGTAGCCGGGATTACAGGCATACTACACCACCATGCCTGGTTACTTTCTGTATTTTTTGTAGAGATGGGGTTTTGTGGTGTTGGCCAGGTTGGTCTTGAACTCCTGGTCTTGGGTGATCCACCCACCCTGGCCTCCCAAAGTGCTGGGGTTACAGGCGTGAGCCACTGCATTCCGCCATGCTTTTATTTATACAGCGTTATTATACTTTAGGTTCTCAGGGTCATAAAGAGTTATTTATCATACTTATTTCGTGTTCGAAATCGTAACTGTGTATACCACTTGGTATGAGATCTTTCCCAACTAGAAATGATCTCTCCCTCCTCAGAACTTGCAGAACAGTTTATACTGTTCTCCTTTTAATGTGCTACTTTAAATTGCAGTTGTTTGTATATATTCATATCTACCTAGAATGTGTGGGGCCCCTGGTAGAAAGATGCTGTATGTCATTTATCATTACGCATAAGAGGTGCTCTGGTACAATTTGTTAAGTGAATGGATTCTTTCCAATGGTATTCATGTGTAAACAATACTCTCTTGTTTTCTAGCCAGAAAATATCACGCTATTAGACATACTTGCTTTTCAGTTACTAAGCACTACCATTTATGCCCTCCCATTTTCATTCATTACTTGTTTGTGTTACCTTGATGCATTTCGATCTTTAGTGAGATTTCAGTTCGAACTTTAGTAAGATTTCAGTTTGGCGGTTAAGAGAAAATGTTGTAATAAAAGGATGACTACTTACAACTATTGGATACAGACTGAAAATTCTTTTATATTCATAGTCTTAGAAATTTTTACTTAATAAAGAGTACTTTTTTGTGTGCTTATTGTGTTCCTAAAGTTTTCTCCCTTTGTATCATTCTTTTTTTTTTTGAGACAGGGTTTCGCTCTCGTTACCCAGACTGGAGTGCAGTGGCGCGATCTCGGCTTACCGCAACCTCCGCCTCCTGGGTTCAGGCAATTTACAGGCACACACCACCATGCCCAGCTAATTTTTGTATTTTTAGTAGCACGGGGTTTCACCATGTTGACCAGGATAATCTTGATCTCTTGACCTCGTAATCCACCCGCCTCGGCCTCCCAAAGTGCTGGGCTTACAGGCGTGAGCCACCGCACCCGGCCCTCGCTTTGTATCATTCTTAAAAGCTTACTGAAAAAGCACAGATGCCTTGAAAATTTTGCCTTATCAAAGTTGTTTTGCTGGGTGTGGTGGCTCACTCCTGTAATCCCAGCACTTTGGGAGGCCAAGGCGGATGGATCCCGAGGTCAGGAATTCGAGACCAGTCTGGTCAACATAGTGAAACTCCGTCTCTACTAAAAGTACAAAAACTTAGCTGGACTTGGTGGCGGGCACCTGTAATCCCAGCTACTCAAGAGACTGAGGCAGGAGAATTGCTTGAACCCAGGAGGCGGAGGTTGTAGTGAGCTGAGATTGTGCCATTGCATTCTAGCCCAGGGGACAGTGGGAGACCCTGTCTCAAAAAAAAAAAAAAAAAGTTATTTCAGAGCAGACTGGAATGTATATATTTTGTTCCCCAGAACTACTATAATTTCAGTAATGCCATACCAATGAGTGGGCTTCATTAACTTGGCCACTGAAGGAGAGTCAGCTTTGGCAAAATCATGCGAAAGCCCTTTATTGTGATATTTAGATTACAATATCTTGAAAAGTATAAACTTGTTTTATAAAAATTTCTCAGGCCAGGAAGGGTAACTCATGTCTGTAATCCCAGCACTTTGGGAGGCCAAGGCAAGGAGGATTGCTTGAGCCTAGAAGTTTGAAACCAGCCTGGGCAACATAGTGAGACCCCCATCTTTATATATGTATAAATATATGTACATTTTTTAAAAATTAAAAATGTCCATTGGGGTTTTTTTGGTTTGGGGGAATAGAGAAGGGTGGTGTAAAAATGTGCTTGTACACGTTTGTTTTGTACACATTAATGCTGTGATTTTCTTTTGGTTAACTACAAGAAAGGAAAAGCAGATGACAAAAGATGTGTACATTTGTGCACATGCAGATAGTCTTCATTTTATGGGCTAATGGGAAGAGGGAAGGAAAATGCTAGGTGGCTACAGAATGGGACCAGAGAGAATTTCCTGCTTGCTATATCACCTGCCTTGGGTAGCGCTTCCTAATCAAACTTGGATAAACTTTTATATAGAACTTTATCTTAGTCAAATGTTATTCATGAATTCACATTTAGCCTTTGGGAGGTTCGATTTTCTCAGCTGTAAAATTAAGATACTGCGTTTGTTTTCCAAACTTCTTTCATAGCCAAGTCTGTATAGTATCTGTAGCGTACTGTTCATTGGAGATTTTCTTTTAATTGACTCCTCTTTTTATTTTATTTTTTGAGACAGGGTTTTGCTCTGTTGCCCTCGCTGGAGTGCAGTGGTGGGATCAGTGATCCTCCCACCTGAGCCTCTCCAGTAGCTGGGAATATAGCCTGCCTGATTTTTTTGTACTTTGAGTAGAGATGGGGTTTCACCATGTTGCCCAGGCTGGCCTCGAACTCCTGAGGTTAAGTGATTCACCTACCTCAGTCTCCCAAAGTTCTGGGATTACAGGTATGAGCCACTGTGCCCAGCTGACTACTCTTTTATTTATTTATTTATTTTTAGACAGAGTTTTGCTCTTGTTGCCCAGGCCGAGTGCGATGGCGCAATCTCAGCTTACCACAAGCTCTACCTCCCCAGTTCAACTGATTCTCCTGCCTCAGCCACCTGAGTAGCTGGGATTACAGACGTGTGCCACCACACCTGGCTAATTTTGTATTTTTAGTAGAGATGTGGTTTCTCCATGTTGATCAGGCTGGTCTCAAACTCCCTGCCTCAGGCAATCCCCGCGCCTTGGACTCCCAAAGTGCTGGGATTACAGGTGTGAGCCACCGCGCTCAGCCAACTACTCTTTTTAAAGGGAAACCTTATGTCCCTATCGTAAATGGAGAATGGTACAGGATAAAAGAAATACATAGTAAATTGTATCTGGCTTTGTGCCACCAGTGGTATGATTACTGCTTTGTGAGAAAAGAGCCTATCACCGATCTCCAAGGTTCTTTTCTGGCATTAACAGTTGATAAAGTTTCTTAGCCTTTGCTCATATAATTGATATTTCTTGCTGGGCGCGGTGGCTCACGCCTGTAATCCCAGCACTTTGGGAGGCCGAGGCGGGTGGATCACGAGGTCAAGAGATCGAGACCATCTTGGTCAACATGGTGAAACCCTTTAGTCTCTACTAAAAAAAATACAAAACATTAGCTGGGCATGGTGGCATGTGCCTGTAATCCCAACTACTCAGGAGGCTGAGGCAGGAGAATTGCCTGAACCCAGGAGGCAGAGGTTGCGGTGAGCCGAGATCACGCCATTGCACTCCAGCCTGGGTAACAAGAGTGAAACTCCGTCTCAAAAAAAAAAAAAAATCATAATAATAAAAATAAAAAAATTTTTAAAAATTGATATTTCAGCCGGGCGCGGTGGCTCAAGCCTGTAATCCCAGCACTTTGGGAGGCTGAGGCAGGTGGATCACGAGGTCAAGAGATCAAGACCAACCTGGTCAACATGGTGAAACCCCGTCTCTACTAAAAATACAAAAAATTAGCTGGGCATGGTGGTACATGCCTGTAATCCCAGCTACTCAGGAGGCTGAGGCAGGAGAATTGCCTGAACCCAGGAGGCGGAGGTTGTGGTGAGCCGAGATTGCGCCATTGCACTCCAGCCTGGGTAACAAGAGCGAAACTCCGTCTCAAAAAAAAAACAACAACAAAAAAAAAAACAACAAAACACAAAAATTGATATTTCTTATTAGAATTTTTTTTCTTCTTGGCATCCCTCATAGAAAAAAAAAAATCAAGGCTAATTTGATTTCAATAGTCAGTTTGAACAGCCATTTTTATAGAAATTTGCTATCTTCATCTACCAGTAGATTAAAATTTTATGCTTTGATATACATTTTTTAAAGGTTAATATCTGTAATGGATATGACTTTTTGATGCTGAGCTGACTCAAAGGGAGAACTTCAAAACTGAGAACACTGAATGTCTCAGTGAACCGAACACAGAGTCATGAGATTAAATGGTTAAGGGGTGAGACCTTCAGACATTTTTCAGGAATCATTTTTTGTGCTATCTTTTTTAGATAAGTACTGGAGCAAAACTGTTTAGAATGTAGTTCTTCATAACTGAATTTTGCAAGTATGTTTTTTTTTGTTTTGTTTTAACAATTTAATATGTGTTTTTAGATTTCTTCAGAGGCCCCACAGTATCAAATATCCGCCTGGCTGGATTAGAGTATGTTCTGCACTTCACTGCACTGAATGGGAAGATTTACTTTAGAAGCTATAAGTAAGTGCATTTCTTAGCATATTTTCTTGATCCTCAAGGTTAGTGTTTAAAACAGTGTGACTGTTTTATAGAGCCCACACTTAGAATTGGTATCTGGCCAAAAGGATTTTGGAGAGCTGGCAGGATAGCAGTGGCAGCAGCTCTGTGCTGATCCTCAGTCCTTTAACTCTGAAGCCCTACTTTTCCAGGGCCCCAGAGCATCTAATGCTGCATTGTCTCTGAGCCAGGTGCACTAACCCTTCCTAGCTTTATGCAGTATCTCTTTATTGTTCTGGTTGGGTTTACAGCACTAAGCCACAAATCCTTGGCCAAAGTAGCTCTCAGAACCCTAAGTCTAAGAAACTGAGTCTAAAAGGAGTAAGAAGACTCAGTGGCTAGATTCATTTTATCCTCTCTCTGTAGCCTAGGCCTTCTACCCCTACCACAATATAAATATAAATCTTAACAAGCAGGCCGAGCACGGTGGCTCACACCTGTAATCCCAGGACTTCGGGAGGCTGAGGCAGGCAGATCACTTGAGGCCAGGAGTTCAAGACCAGCCTGGCCAACATGGTGAAACCCCTTCTCTACTGAAAAAAATACAAAAAATTAGCCCAGCTTGGTGGCACCTGCCTGCAGTTGCCACTGTTCAGAGGCTGAGGTGCAAAAGTCGCTTGAACCTGGGAGGTGGAAGTTGCAGTAAGCCATGATTGTGCCACTGCACTCCAGCCTGAGCAACAGAGTGAGACCCTGTCTCACAAAAATGATCTTAAGTAGATTCTATGTTTATTAAAGAGTTATTAACATGCTTATAAATGTGCTTCTTGAGTTAAGTGTGTGACTTCTCTTTTTTAAGGTGTTGGCACTAGCTGACAGAGCCCACAGTTTCCTAGAGAATACACTGACTCCCACACATTTCCTTTCTCTGTACATTGAGTTCAGATTTTGCTGTAAATTTTGAGCTATGGTGTGGCTGGTGTTGCAGTCTGAGAGCTGATAGCATGGTGTTGACAGTGTCTTCTGTACAGTAGTGCTGTTGTGCAGCTGTTTGCATCTAACATTTCATGCCTTTCATTTCATATTTTGTTTTCCTTCACAATGAAATACGTGACTCAAGGGCTTTATGTCCAGTGAATGTCCAACTGAAACTTAAATATTCACCTCTTATCAGTTAATAATTTCCATCTTGGGCTCAACTGTGTTAAGTTAGAGACACTTAGTTCTTTTTCTCCATATGATTAATATCACTGCTTCTGTTTTTCTCTTTTCCCCTCATTAAAAATAAAATAAGGCAAAATGCAATAAAATATCTAATGATTGTAAGATATAATTAGAGACTTTATAGTCATTTTAAGCTAGTTAAGATAGAAAGCCCTTTAAGTCCCCTGTTTGAGTTTCTGTATATGATTGGGGGCTTCTAAGTATGTATTATACTACGGAGTAGAAGACTTTTATTTAGAGAACAAGAAATGAAAAATGAAAAATCACTAACAAAAATGTTTTTAGGCTGGGCATGGTGGCTCATGTCTGTAATCCCAGCACTTTGGGAGGCTGAGGTGGGTGGATTGCTTGAGGCCAGGAGTTCACAACCAGCCTGGCCAACATAGTGAAATCAGTCTCTAATAAAAATTCAAAAATTAGCTGGACATGGTGGCACACATCTGTTGTCCTAGATACTGAGGAGGCTGAAGCAGGACAATTGATTGAGCCCAGGATGCAGAGGTTGCAGAGAGCAGGCAGATCACTTGAGGTCAGGAGTTCGAGATGAGCCTGGCCAACATGAAGAAACCTCATCTCTACTAAAAAATAAAAAAATTGCTGGGCACAGTGGCTCAAGCCTGTAATCCCAGCACTTTGGGAGGCTGAGGTGGGTGGATCACGAGGTCAAGAGATCAAGACCATCCTGGTCAACAAGGTGAAACCCCGTCTCTACTAAAAATACAAAAAAAAAAAAAAAACTAGCTGGGCGTGGTGGCGTGTGCCTGTAATCCCAGCTACTTAGGAGGCTGAGACAGGAGAATTGCCTGAGCCCAGGAGGCGGAGGTTGCGGTGAGCCGAGATCGCGCCATTGCACTCCAGCCTGGGTAACAAGAGCAAAACTCCGTCTCAAAAAAAAAATAAAATAAAAAATAAAAAAAAATAAAAAAATTATCTGGGTGTGGTGGTGCACAACTGTAATCCCAGCTACTCAGGAGTCTGAGGCATGAGAGTTGCTTGAGCCTGGGAGGCAGAGGTTGCAGTGAGCTGAGATCATGCCACTGCATTCCAGCCTGGGCTATAGGGTGAGACTGTGTCTCAAAAAAACAAAAAAAAACAACAAAACTTACATTGGCTGGACACCTGTAATCCCAGCACTTTGAGAGGTCAAGGTGAGTGGATTGCTTGAGGCCAGGAGTTTGAGACCAGTCTGGCCAACATAGTAAAGCCCCATCTCTACTAAAAATACAAAAATTAGCTGGGTGTGGTGGTGCATACCTGTAATCCCAGCTACTAAGGTGTCTGAGGCATGAGACTTGCTTAAACCCGAAAGGTGGAGGTTGCAGTGAGCCAAGTTCATGCTTGAGGTCAGGAGTTCAAGACCAGCCTGTCTAACATGGTGAAACCTCATCTCTACTAAGAATACAAAAAATTAGCCAGATGTATTGGCACGTGCCTTTAGTCCCAGCTGCTTGGTAGGCTGAGGCAGGAGAATCGCTTGAACCCTGGAGGTGGAGGTTGTGGTGAGCTGAGTTCACACCACTGCACTCCAGCCTGGGTGACAGAGCAAGACTCCTCAAAAAAACCAAAAACCAAAAAAAAAAAAAAAATCCCACTTATGTTAAACTTAGAGAGGATACAACAGAGATAAAAATATAATAAATTGTTGAGAGTGATAAATGAATAATAGCAATCGTCTAAAACTCTTCTGTGTTGAATATTTTCACAGAAAGTATTCACTTGTATCAGAACTTATGTTTAGTGAAAAGGATTTATTTGTAAAGAAAGATACAGAGCAAATAAAACGAAATAGAGGATTAACAAGTCAGACTTTTTAGAACAAGAATAAACTGGCCTGGTGTGGTGGTAGCACACGCCTGTAATCCCAGCACTTTGGGAGGCCGAGGCGGGTTTATCACCTGAGGTCAGGAGTTTGAAACAAGCCTGGCCAACATGGTGAATCCCCATCTGTACTAAAAGTACAAAAATTAGCTGGGCATGGTGGTGGGCGCCTGTAATCCCAGCTACTCTGGAGGCTGAGGCAGGAGAACCCAGGAGGCGGAGGTTGCAGTGAGCAGAGATTGCACCACTGCCCTCCAGCCTGGGTGACAGCAAACACACACACACACACACACACACACACACACACACACACACAAAACAATAAACTAGCAGTGTGAATATAATACATAGATCCACCAAAAATCTGATTACTAGAATCACCTTTACACTAGCATAACATCTTTCACAACGAAAAAAAGTTTGAATTTAAAATCAGAGACCCTAGTACATGCTTTTCCATATGTGCCTTGTAATACTGGTTAGCTATTGATTTGAAGTAAAAGTGGCCAGTGTGATTGAGGGTAAGCTACTACTTGAAAGAATCGCTAAACATGTGTATCAGGTTAGCTTCCAGAGGCTGTGCCACACCTGGGGAGCATTGAGAATAGGAGGAACGGGTGGTCCTGGGATTCAGCATCACCTCTCAGCCTACTGACCTGGCTCTGAGCTGGGCTTAGCTACCTGACATGGACAGGTCACCACTTCTCAGGGTCTTCATTCTTTCCTCTGCAAACTGCAACAATAACATTTAGATGATTCTGAGGTCCCCCTGAGATTGACAGTACTTCTTTATAAGGGTGAAGAGGTATTCATAGATGGGGATATGGCAGAAAGTATGTCTGACTTAACTCAGCTCCCCAGGCATTCTTTGGGCTGTACTGTGGAACCCTTTGCCTCTCTTTTCTTGCAAATTAGCCCTTAAGCAGTTTGCAAATAATAATAGTTAATATTCACACACATTATTTATGAAGATTAATGAGGCTTATAAAAATGGTTTTGAGCTTTTTGGATAAAAGGAACTCTAAACAGGAAATTATATTAATATAACATTTAACATGATCTTTTGGGGGAGTAAATCATAGTGTTATGACCATTGTTCTATATATTCTATAATTCCTCATATTCTATAATTCCTTGACTATTTATATCCCTTAGGACAGGTGTCCCCAGACTGCGGGCCGCATTTGGCCCCCTGAGGCCATTTATCCGGCCCCCCGCCGCACTTCAGGAAGGGGCACCTGTTTCATTGGTGGTCAGTGAGAGGAGCACAGTATGTGGCGGCCCTCCAACGGTCTGAGGGACAGTGAACTGGCCCCCTGTGTAAAAAGTTTGGGGATGCCTGCCTTAGGAAATTGTATTCACTATAGGGTCAGAGCCATTAATGTGAAACAAAATCATTAGTAATGCCACGTGTGCCTTTACACAATGGTTAGGGCTTTATGGGGGAAAATAAGTAAAACAAACAAAGTGTTAGCATACTTTAAAAAGCAAACACAACATTCTAGTAAAGGAGTTTACTTAATGAAAACAGACTTTCAGCCAAAGAGAAGTGTATAAGAGGGAGGAAAATGAGGAAATTACAGTTTGAACAGTAGTAGTAATGTCACTCTTCCTCAAGAAATAGGCAAATAATATTTAAAAATATGTAGAAACTACCAGTTAGCATATCTACCAGCTTGAGCCCATCTGAGAGAGAAGGAATTGGATTCTGTTTGCAGATAACTAAAAGCTAGAAAATGTTTCCTTTAATCAGTTTGATCTGCCAGTAAACACACTCACTGAAATGATTAAAATAAGATCATCTACACAGACAAGTATGGCATTGAAACTTAATTCTTTAATAAAATAGTGACATAGGTAGTTGTACGTAGTTATTTAGAAATCTTAATTTTATGTACCACTGAAAAAATTATTCATTAGGACACTTGTGTAATTAATTAATGTGTAAATTATTACATGCACCCTGAAACTGTGTACATCTATTATGCATCAATTTTAAAAATTATTTTTAGGGGCCGGGCGCGGTGGCTCAAGCCTGTAATCCCAGCACTTTGGGAGGCCGAGGCGGGTGGATCACGAGGTCGAGAGATCGAGACCATCCCGGTCAACATGGTGAAACCCCGTCTCTACTAAAAATACAAAAAATTAGCTGGGCATGGTGGCTCGTGCCTGTAATCCCAGCTACTCAGGAGGCTGAGGCAGGAGAATTGCCTGAACCCAGGAGGTGGAGGTTGCGGTGAGCCGAGATCGCGCCATTGCACTCCAGCCTGGGTAACAAGAGTGAAACTCCGTCTCAAAAAAAAAAAAAAAAAAATTATTTTTAGTTAATTAAAAGGTGCTTTAGAGGAGTTTTGATAGTGTATAGTGGTACTTGGGTGATCTGAATCTATCAGACATGCCATGAGCTGTTTTGAATTGACAAGTTTTCTAACTAGCTGAAAATTAGCACTTTAAGTGGAAGAAAAAATTTTAGTTGAAAATTTAAATACAAAAAAAAAAAAGAAAAAATTTAAATAAATTTCCTTGATTTCTTTTTTCTTTCTTTCTTTTTTTTTTTTTTTTTTGAGACAGCATCTCACTCTGTTGCCCAGACTCAAATGCAGTGGCCCAATTTCAGCTCACTGCAACCTCCGTCTCCCAGATTCAATTGATTCTCCTGCCTCACCCTGCCCAGTAGCTGGGACTACAGGCGTGTACCACCACGCCTGGCTAATTTTTTGTAACTTTAGTAGAGATGGTGTTTCACCATGTTGGCCAGGCTGGTCTCGAACTCCTGACCTCGTGATCCACCTGCCTTAGCCTCCCAAAGTGCTGGGATTACAGGTGTGAGCCACTGTACCTGGCCCGATTTCTTAACCGATATACCAAACACATCTTTGTTTGATGACCTCTTTTAGTTCACTATTACACATATAATTTATTTGGAGACACTAAAAGTGTAGATGCAAATGCAGAAGTTCATGTGATATGACAGAATCAAATGGTCACTACCTCCATATACTTTTTTTTTTTTCTTTCTTTGTTTCTTTCTTTCTTTTTTTTGAGATGGTCTTGCTCTGTCACCAAGGCCAGAGTGCGGAGTGCAGAGTGCAGTGGTGTGATCGGGCTCCTGGGCTCAAGCCGTCCTCCCACCTCAGCCTCCTGAGTAGCTGGGACCACAGGCACACACTACTACTCCTGGCTAATTTTTTGTAGAGACAAGGTTTCTCCTTGTTGCCCAGTCTGGTCTCAAACTCCCGGGCCCAAGTAATTTCCCCACTTGGCCTCCCAAAATGTTGAGATTACAGGCATGAGCCATCACACCCAGCTTCTCATATACTTTGAATTAGCTTCTAGAGAGGATGCCCTAATAACAGCCAACTTTAGCTTCTAAAAACACTTTCCCACACCATGGGTCTGACGTGGATACTCTGTCAGGTGTCATTTCCTGGAATCTCTATGAAGAGAGAAGCAAAAGGGCTCTCCTGTGGGCTGTCCTTTCCCTGTGCTTGTCCCCTTTAAGTGTCATACTAATATTCATTTTATGACTGGGCCTGGTGGCTCATGCCTGTAAGCTCAGCACTTTGGGAGGCTGAGGCATTGGATTGCTTGAGGTCAAGAGTTTGAGACCAGCCTGGCCAGCATGGTGAAACCCTGTCTACCCAAAATACAAAACTTAGCTGTGTGTGGTGGTGCATTCCTGTAATCCCAGCTACTCAGGAGGCTGAGGAGGGAGAATCGTTTGAACCTGGGAGGTGGAGGTTGTACTAAACCAAGATCACGCCATAGCACTCCAGCATGGGCAACAGAATGAGACTCCATCTAAACAAATATACATTCATTTTATCTTGTAGTGTTACTAGAACTTTTTGTTGTTTAACGCTTCTGCTCTTCGTATACCCTAGGCTGAGTTTGTTTTTTTGTTGTTGTTTTGCTTTATTTAATTTGGTGTAAATTACAGGTTGAGCATCCCTAATCTGAACATCTGAAGTCCGAACTGTTCCAAAATCTGAACCTTTTTGAGTGTCAACATGACACTCAAAGGAAATTCTCCAAAGCATTTCCAATTTTGGAGTTTCAGATTAGGGATGCTCAAGTGGTATAATGCAAATATTCCAAAACTCAAAAAAATCTGGAACACTTCTAGTCCTGAGCATTTTGGGTAAGTTACTCAACTTGTTCTGTGTTTAATATAGCGTATCTGTTAGTATAACTCTTCCTGTAGCCAGCACATGTGCTTCTCCTGGGTGATCTGGGCCCTAAGCTGCCTGCCTGAGATATGCTTAGGGCCCTGAGGGCTGTTAACGGGCTTTTGCACACTCATTTCTGCTTTCTCTTATTGTTTGTTCTCTTGGGTATTCCTTAACAGTGCTTTCCTCTTCTGTTCATTTCTTCTGTCGTGTCACCTGTTGCCTTTCTGGCACTCCAGCTTTCGTGTGAAAAGGCTCATCTCTTATAAACATTGTCATTCAGTCAACCCTGTAGAGACTTGGCTATGGTAACAAATTGAATATACTCTTCAGCTCATTTAGCTGTTCTTGTGGTACCATTCACAAAAGGAATTTGCAAGTCACCTTCTTCCTCACTCTACCATCACTTTTCTTTTTTTGGAAGATGGAGTCTTGCTCTGTCACCCAGGCTGGAGTGTAGTGGCACGATCTTGGCTCACTACAACCTCCATCTCCTGGGTTCAAGCAGTTCTCCTGCCTCAATCTCCTGAGTAAGCTAGTATTACAGGTCCAGCTAATTTTTGCATTTTTGGTAGAGACAGGGTTTCACCATGTTGGCCAGGTGGCCAGGCTGGTCTTGAACTCCTGACCTCAGGTGATCTGTCTGCCTCAGCCTCCGAAAGTGCTGGGATTACAGGCGTGAGCCACTGCACCCGGCCACTCCACCATCACTTTATCCTGCCTGTACTCCCCAGTTCCCCTCCACCAGTGTTTGCAGATCCAGAGCTGTTTAGACATAGGGTATACAGAGAGTTGTGGTTTTGTTATTTTAAGATTTTAGAGCTCACTTCAATGTAAGGAAGTTAGTAAATGTCTGTGCTATGAGGAAAAGTTGATTCTGATTGGGTTGGTTTAACTCCTGCAGTCTTAAGATAAGAACTTGTTACTTATACTCATATAAACATACAGTTTCAAAGAAAAAGCCGATTAAAACTATTTATACTTACATAAATCTATGAGTAAGATGCAGTCAAATGAAAGGATTTCATTTCATTTCTGAGAAGAGTTTTATGTCTCACTTGCTGTTTCTCAACAATATTGTATAATTTTATTTCTAATTTTTAAAAATAAGCAAACTGTTCTTTAACTCAATGGGAAAACAATTTCTTAAAATTTGTTTAATATTTGTGTGACCCTTTAGCTCAGAAAGGGATAAAAGATTTATAAAAATGAGTGAACCAAAGGATACACTTGGCTTGAATGTATGAAGTGTTTAAGTAAGTCTTTCTAAACATTTTATGTCATTTGATGGAATTGTAAATTCCCCGAACAAAAAATGTTTGGTGGGGAGGACTTTTATGAAACTCAAAGCAACATTTCTTTTTTCCTGTTTCCTAAAGGCTGCTGTTGAAAAAATCTGGTTGCCGGACACCACGGATTGAATTGGAAGAGATGGGACCCTCATTGGATCTGGTTCTGAGGAGGACACACCTGGCATCGGATGACCTTTATAAATTATCTATGAAAATGCCAAAAGCTCTCAAGGTATATGACTTAGAGCTTGGTGCCGTATTTATTTGTTTATTCTACTTTAATCCTTTTTCTTTCCAAAAAGGATTTGTGGCATATTATACTAAAAGGCAAGGACATACATAAAGAAATCAACAAAATAGATTAAACTAGGACTCTCAGAGCCAGGGAAAGGAGAGAGAACTAAATAAGCCAACAATAAGGGATAATAAAAAAGAGTTGCAAAACCCAGGCATGAGGTTTGGCTGAGTGCTTTCTGATAGTCAAGACTGCTGTTTTCAGCAAAAAAAAAAAAAAAAAAGAGTTGTTTGGGACACTGTGAAGACTAGGGATTTAGAGCACAGGGTGTATAAACAATATGTGTATAAAATGTGTTCTGACTTTTTAAGTAGTTTTAAGAGATAAGTAGAAATGTAATCTCTAAAATGCCAGTAAAAATTGAAATCATAGTCACAACTCCTTAAGCTAAATACAGGATATTCTCTTGATGTGTGGCAGTGGTTAGTGTAGTCTATAGTTTTATTTTTTGAAGTGTGACCTGGCAGTTTACCTGGGAATTGTCAGAATATCAGGCCTTACCCTAGACCTACTGAATTAGGATCTGTATTTTAGCAAGATCCCAAGTGATTTGTAGGCACACTTAAGGTTTTTTTAAAATTTATTTATTTTTATTTTTTTGGCTGGCATAACAATATGCACACTTAAGTTTGAGAAGAAAGGTGTACAAGGCTCTACATTCTGTGTCATTGAAGGGGTAGGCACTAGTAGAAATTGCTACTAAGATAGTTGTTACAGACTAGGTTTTTACTGGCTCATTATAGTAGAATTTACTGGCTCATATTAAATAAATACATATTTAATATGTATTGAATATATACATATTCTTTTATCATAGGCAAAGAAGAAGAAAAATATCTCCCATGATACTTTTGGTACAACTTACGGAAGGATTCATATGCAGAAGCAAGACCTAAGCAAACTACAAACCAGGAAAATGAAGGGGTTGAAGAAGCGACCTGCAGAAAGGATAGCAGAAGACCAGGAGAAAAAGTCAAAAAGAATTAAAAAAAATTGATGGAACTTAGCCAACCACAACTGTTTCATTGTGTTCTCCTTGAGAATTGCCAAGTGCCAATCCATTCAGTTTCTTACAAGATCTTCTTAACATATTTTAATAACATAATTTTTCTATGCATTATTATGAAAATAATATGCTAGTATTAAGTGTAAAGTAAGCCTCTTACTTGAGACATAACACCCTGTTGTGCCATTTTCTCTTGTGATATCCCCTGCCCTCCACAAATTCTTCTGTCTCACTGGGTGGATAGGTGGGTGAGGAAGCTCTCCAACCATTGGGATTTTTTTGAATTTCTGTCCTTAGCTAAAGAAAGCCACAGAAAGCAGAAATGACCCATAGGAGCTGTGTACACACTCTTAATATGAACTACCTAGAAAATTAACCTTCTCTCCCAACATCTACAACCCCATTTTTATTTTTTACTTTTCTGTTATTTTGCTTGAAATCCTGCCAGTTGACATTTGAGATTTTAAACTTTCTGTCTGAAAATACAGATCTCTGAGAGGGGTGTTTACTATCTAATTATTGATATGTTACCCGGATTGTTTTAAGAGACTCTTCTACTAAGTAGAGCCCCACCCTGCTTCTCTGAGAGGAAGCCTGTGTTTTTTTTTTGTTTGTTTGTTTTTTTGTTTTTAAGAGATGGGGTCTTGTTCTGTCACCTAGGGTGGAGTGTGGTGGCACAATCAGCTAATGGCTGCCTCGAATTTCTGGGCTCAGGTGATCCTCCCGCCTCACGAACCACAGAAACCACAGATGTTAGTCCACTGTGCCTGGCTTGGTACAAAGGTCGTTTTTGTTTTTTGGTTTTTTGGTTTTTTTTGAGATGGAGTCTTGCTCTTGTCGCCCAGGCTGGAAGGTTTTGTTTTTTTTTTTTTTTGAGGTGGAGTTTTGCTCTTGTCGCCCAAGTGCAGTGGCACGATCTCAGCTCACTGCAACTTCTGCCTCCTGGATTCAAGCGATTCTCCTGCCTCAGCCTCCTGAGTAGCTGGGACTGCAGGCACTTGCCATCATGCCTGGCTAACTTTTTGTATTTTTTACATAGAGATGGGGTTTCACTGTGTTAGCCAGGGTGATCTTTATATCCTGACCTTCTGATCCACCCGCCACGGCCTCCTAAAGTGCTGGGATTATAGGCATGAGAAACTACCCAACCAGAGAGGTAGTTTTTATAGGGGTAAAAATGAAAAAGGAGGAAATAGGTTAGTTTTAAGGCTCAGGGCACTTTAGGGTACTGGGTATCCCTAGGTAGCTAAAAGTTGCATGAAAAGCCTGGGTGTTTGCAGTTGGTGTAGAAGCCAGCCAAAGCCTGACTACCTGTTTTGAAAGTTTTTTGAAGATAGGCTCTGTGCCTAGGAAAATAGGTTTCTTCTTCCTCCTACTAGTATTGCATACTTGTTTTTCCACAATAGGGTGTTAAGTTCCTTGATTCGGTCCCTGACAAAAAATCTCCTTTATACAAGTGCCAGTTAATGTTGTAAAAGTACAGACATGCAAATCATAAATTGTTACATGAAGTAGCAATGCTTTTATTTTTGTTGTTTTTTGAGACAAAGTCTTGCTCTGTGGCTCAGGCTGGAGTGCAGTGGCATGATCTCAGTTCACTACAACCTCCACCTCCCAGGTTCAAATGATTCTGTATCAAGCCTCCCCAGTAGCTGGGATTACAGGTGCCCACCACCATGCCTGGCTAATTTTTTGGTTTTTTTTTTTTTAGTAGAGACAGGGTTTCACTTCAATTCCATGTCAGAGAGCTCCTCCATGCGTGTGTGTGCATGCATTTATTTAAGCTTGCTTGGCTACAGAACAACAATGCTGGCAGTAAGCAAAAATTCAAGCCTCAGCTTTACCTCTACTCTTCCCCGTCTCTTGTGAATCCGTCTCTTGTGAATCCGTTCCTTAGCTTTCCCTAGTCCTCTCCAGATGGCTGTTATCTCTTGCCGAAAAAATGAGGGAGCTGGTAGCTTTTATACTTTTTGTTTGATTATACTTTTTTTAAAAAAATTATACTTAAATTATACTTTGATTTAGGGTACATGTGCAGAATGTGCAGGTTTGTTACATAGGTATACACATGCCATGGAGGTTTGCTGCATCTATCACCCCGTCATCTACATTAGATATTTCTCCTAATGTTATCCTTCCCCACCCCCTGCTATCCCTCCTCTGGCCTCCTGCCCCTTGATGGGCCCCAGTGTGTGATGTTCCCCTTCCTGTGTCCATGTGTTCTCATTGTTCAATACCCAATTATAAGTAAGAACATGTGGTGTTTGGTTTTTGTTTGATTATACATTTAATCAAAGACCATACAGTCTTGTATCTGAATCAGGCATTTGCACTTTATATCTAAATGAGAAGAAAGGGCTAAAATAATTTATTTGCTGCCATCTGCAGGTAGATAGACAATAGCTGAGGAGAAGCGGAGCCATGAAAAGAACATCAGGAGTGATGGATGCATAGTCCTTCCCCAAAGCCTCACTCCTTACTGGTAGGAGACAAAGCAGTGGGTTCTCCTCACCAGCGGCTTACAGGACCCTGCCATGCCTGGACCCCTCTATCAGGAAGACCTACCGCAGCACTTCTGGAAAATCAGCCAATCAACCCAGAGACGGCCATGTTTTCTGTATGTGAGATATCAAGGGTGTTTTTAGCTGTTTTAATCAGTAACCCTTTGTTTGAGATATAGCAATACATCTATTTTCTAGGTCATTTCTGTGTCTGATGATAGAGAATCTAATAAGTATTGGAATGCTTTTGCTTTGCTAATAGACGTACTGTATCTATTACTGAAGTTTAACAAAGACTTTTTGTTGAGAAGACTTGTGTTGAACCATCTGTTAACTCTTGAGCCACCATTTATATCACTTTTTATGGCAAGCACATCTTAATTTTCAGTTGTCCTTAATTTAGAATACAACATACATAAATTAGAGACCATGTATTCATTTCAATGGAGGTGGTAAATTGCCTATTTTAAGTTTTGCTTAATGTTGTATTTTGGTAGATGAGGAAAGCAGTTTGGTTTTTTTGTTTTGTTTTAAATACCAAACTTCTTATTTTTTTTCCTTGAATATTAATGCTATTACTAAGCTATTTATTATTTCATGGAATTTGGGTTTTTTTTTTAAACTTAGGTGTTGGTTTATTTTTTTTTAATTTTTGTTATTGAACATAATCCAAAGTAGAGACGTTATTAGGTAATTCAAGAAAAGAAAGGGGAAATAAAACTTTTAGTCAGTTTTTTAAGTCAGTTTTCATTTATCTGATTAGCTACTTACGATCTCTTTCTTTTATATTTTTGCTATTTCAGGCTAAGAAAGGAAGGCTTTAAAAATTCAAACTACTAAAGCCATTGCTAAGATCTGAACAACAAAGGAAGGTTTGCTTTTATTGAATTTCAGAAGTTGGTGCTTTGTCCACCATAAAATTAAGAGACAGTGCAAAAAATACAGGCTTCATTATGTTCTCAATGCACTTTTACTTGGAAATAGTCAAAACGTAACTGCACTTAAGACAAATTCATCCTAGTATACATGCATTATGAAATTATTTAGAAATGTCCCATATTCATTGAAAGAAGCTATTCTGAACAAGAAGATAAAATGGGCTTGTTGACTTAAGGTGCATGCTAGCTGTGAGAAGAAAATTAGCTTGCTTGCATTTAGATGTTAATTGTTTGCTTCTCATACCAACAATTCGAGCTGCTTATTTAAAAACAGCAAGGATGTCATTGTGTTTCCTGTATCATCCAGAGTGTGCCAGTTAGACTATGTTAGAAATTTTTATTTTGCCATCATTGAATTGAAGCTATTCTGCACTCTTTTTCCATTTCAGAGCTCTTTGGGAAAAAGTTTTTATTTCATTATTATTTTTTTGGAGACAGAGTCTCACTCTGTCACCCAGGCTGGAGTGCAGTGATGTGATCCTCGGCTCACTGCAACCTCCGCCTCCTGAGTTCAGGTGATTCTTGTGCCTCGGCCTCCCAAGTAGCTGGGATTACAGGCATGTGTACCACGCTTAGCTAATTTTTGTATTTTTAGTAGAGACAGCGTTTCACCATGTTGGCCAGTCTGGTCTCAAAGTCCTGACCTCAGGCTATCCGCCTGCCTCAGCCTCCCAGAGTGCTGGGATTACAGACGTGTGCCACTGCGCCCAGCTGAGAAAAGGTTTTTAAATATAGCATAAATACATTTTATTTTATTTATTAGAAACCAGGTGTCATTCTGTTGCACAGGCTAGGGTGCGGTGGTACAGTCATAGCTCACTGCAGCTGGGCTCAAACGATCCCTTTGCCTCAGCTTCCCAAGTACTTGGGACCACAGGCAGGTGCCACCACAGCTGGGCTAGTTTTTTCGTTTGTATTTTTTTGTAGAGACAGTGTTTCACTATGTTGCTCAGGCTGGTCTTGAACTCCTGGCCTCAAGCAGTCCTCCCACCACAGCTTTCCAAAGCATTGAAATTACAGGTGTGAGCCACAGTATCCAGCCCATAAATACGTTTTGATTCTGTTCTTGTTCTTCCATTAAACTTCTGTCCTTCCTTCCCCAACCCATCTCACTCCCACCCCCATTCCTCTCACACACACTCAAGGAATGAGAAAGTGGGTTCCAAACAGGGAGAAAATTCTAGTTCTGGTTTCATACAAGCTGAGCTTGTATGAAAGAAGGCAGATAAGGGAGAAATGGCAAAGTATCTAGAACTTAGCAGTTAGGGCTTTTGCCAAGCAAAGACCAACGCCCTGAGCTGTAAGTGCTTGACTGGATTGGGATTGATTCCTTAAACTGAAAACCAGGCTTCTGAGGGCTCAGACAGAAGCAGAGTGGCAGATGTTGGCTCTGTAAAGCATGCCCTCCCACCCTGCTGGAAATGGCTGCACAGGCACCATCTGTGGACACTAGGTCATCATTGATAGGAGAAGGCAGCTGCAAGCAGGGCTAAAGTCGAGCGTGTGTTCTGGTAACTCCCTCTGTCCCTCTTACACACTGCAGATGAGCTCTGAAAGAGGTTCCTGAAAGGCAAAGCACAGCCTATATAATTTCTGCATTTGAAATAGAGTTTGAAGATTCATGTGTATCAGCTTGAGCAAACAGTTGATTTTCCCACTCTCCTACCTGATTTCCCGAGTCACTTAACTGACAAAGCAAATGGCATAGCAACTTGACCGATTAGAGAGAGTTTAGATGATACCACCTGCAACAGCACCTCCGGTTCAGACTTTCAGGGGTAGCTCTGGGTTTATGGCACTGAGAGAAAGTGCATGAGATACTGTCCCCATGAGGCCCCATTTCTTCCATTTGGATTCCCCAGTCAAAGCTAGTCAACGCCACAAATATGTTTTGAATTTTACCCCCAGCACCTTCCTCCATTAAAGGGGACCTTGGGGAAGGATCAGAATCTTGAAAAATCCATCAACAGAGCTCAAGGGGCAGCATCACCATATGGGCAGGAGAGCATGTGGAAGTGGCAGACAGGGCAGTGCTGTGGAAAGGAGTGCGGCATTAAAAGAAGCCACACACAAGCCGGGCGCGGTGGCTCAAGCCTGTAATCCCAGCACTTTGGGAGGCTGAGGGGGTGGATCACGAGGTCAAGAGATCGAGACCATCCTGGTCAACATGGTGAAACCCCGTCTCTACTAAAAATACAAAAAATTAGCTGGGCATGGTGGCGTGTGCCTGTAATCCCAGCTACTCAGGAGGCTGAGGCAGGAGAATTGCCTGAACCCAGGAGGCGGAGGTTGCGGTGAGCCGAGATCGCGCCATTGCACTCCAGCCTGGGTAACAAGAGCGAAACTCTGTCTCAAAAAAAAAAAAAAAAAAAAAAAAGCCACACATGGGGAAGCACAACACCCCCCACCCCACCCCCCAAAAAAAACACAAAACGACACAACCCTCTCCTGCTATTCTCCGAGAGCTCAGCTGAGATTTAAAAGGACAATTAAAAGATACATAAAACCATGGGCAATACCAATTAGTAATATGATTCTCTAAGGGGAGTAGGAAAATGTTTGCAGACTCAAGAAAGGCAAAGGGCAATCAGTATGGCTTTGTTTTGTGTTAGCAGCAGTAGCAGTACGACAAAGAACTTCAAAAGGGAACCTGATAAGTCAACTGGTGTAATACTGACTGATGAAATTCCCATGTTATCTCCATTCTTAGAAAATGAGAGAAGTAGCCATCACGAGTGAGAAGTGGGGCTCCCGAAAGTCATTTCATCCTAACCTCAAGGTGGGTGACATATGGCATGGAAAGTTCCTGGCCGCTTGAAATAACTTTGAGTCTCCATCCCCAACATGCGCATTCAGTTCATCTTGAAGGAACTGTGGGGACATAGAATGAGGCAGAGAACTGGTGACAAATATCTTCTACTTTTGACTCTGGCAAAATTATAGGAAGAATCATTAGATAGGTAATAAGAGCTCATGAGCTCTTACTCAGAATTGGAAATAGTTATTGCTAGGAGCCAGCCTGGGATCCCTTAAAGCTAAGAGTGTTAACCCATTTCCTTTTTTAAAACGTGCTTTCCTGGTAGCTAAAGCGTTGAAGTCAAATCTAGATTCTAGGTGAATCTCTAAATTTGTTTTACTTGGAAGAAAGAATTGTAACCATAATGAATTTGTGCCTGAGGCACCTAGCAAGTCAATAAGCTGAGACACTAGGTTGCAGCAGAGAAAGAAGAATCATAGAAATTTGAACCAGGAAGCCGGGCATGGTGGCTCACTCCTGTAACCCCAGCACTTTGAGAGGCCTAGGTGGACGGATCACTTAAGCTCAGAAGTTCGATAACAGCCTCCTCCACATGGCAAAATCCTGTCTCTGCTAAAAATACAAAAGTTAGCCAGGCACAATAGTGCAGCTACTCAGGAGGCTGAGGTAGGAGAATTGCTCCAACTCAGAAGGTGAAGGTTGCAGTGAGCTGAGATTGCACCACTGCACTCCAGCCTGGACAACAGAGTGAGATCCTGTCTCAAGAGAGAAAAAGAGAAAAGAAAGAAATCTGAACAAGGAGTTGGGAAGAAACCTCAGATACAATTCAGGAATTTGAGGGTAGGAGTTTTCAGGGTTTTGGAGATTGTTAATTGATCAGAGTACAGGGTGAAGTCATAGGACAGGGAGATGAAGAAAATATTTTCATGCTGATCTCCTTCCTCTGGTGAGATCTTTAAACTGGTTGGCATCAGTTGTTTTGTTGCAATTCAGGGTCTGAAAAACATCTGTTTTTGTTTTTTGAGATAGGGCTTGCTCTGTCACCCAGTGTGATTATAGCTCACTGCAACCTCGAATTCCTTGAGCTCAAGCAGTCCTCCAAACTCAGCCTCCCAAATAGCTAGAAAACTACAGGTGGACACCACCAAAGCCAGCTAATTTTTAAAATATTTTCGTAGGTAGATATGGAGTCTTGCTATGTTACCCAAGCTGACTGAACTCTTTGCCTCAAGCAGTCCTCTCTCCTTGGCCTCCCAAAGTGCTGGGATTTTAGGCTCTCACCACCACACCTGGCCCTGAAAAACATTTTAAGTGATCCTTAAACAAAAGTGTTACGATTCCAGATCCTATCTGAAGGAACAATGGGCATGCAAGTCAATTCTTAGACTTATGATCCTGATGTCAGGGATGCAGATGGTCAGTATCTCTTGCTATGTGACTTAGCAACAAGGAAGTGGGCCAAAATGCAGCCTGATTTATGCTAAATTATATACATTTCTGGTCAGAACTTGGCATGCAATTCTTGTTAACCCTATGGGAGCGGTTTCAGAATTATAAGTTGGGGCATACATGCAGACTGAGTGGTCTTCGGAATGTCTGAAGAACAAAGAAAAGGCCAGAGGTTTTATTAAATGGGAGAAATGTTATATATTGCTCTTTGAGAAAGTTTGTTGGCACGAGTATGGGTTTGGGGAGCTGGCAAGCTCTGATTGGTGAGTGACAGCAGAGGGCAAAATGAGTCCTAGAATTGCAAGTTATCTCAGAAGCTATAGATAAAACTGGTTTCAGCTTACAACAAGCAGTTTCAGCAGCCAGGCTTACAAATAAATGATATTCTTATATCATGATCATCTTATAGCAATGTTTTGTACCCTGAGTGCTTTTTCCTCCTGGCTTCTCGCCTCTGTTTTAGTTGGATCTGACAAGAATGACCCAGTACTTTTTTTTTTTTTTTTTTTTTTTTGAGACAGAGTCTTGCTGTGTCGCCAGGCACCAGGCTGAAGTGCAATGGCATAATCTTGGCTCACTGCAATCTCCGTCCCCTGGGTTCAAGCAATTCTCCTGCCTCAGCCTCCCGAATAGCTGGGACTACAGGTGTGCACCATTGCACCCAGCTAATTTTTGTATTTTTTTAATAGAGACGGGGTTTCACCATGTTGGCCAGGATGGTCTCGATCTCTTGACCTCGTGATCTGCCTGCCTTGGCCTCCCAAAGTGCTGGGATTACAGGTGTGAGCTACCATGCCCAGCTGACCCAGTTCTTATTGATCAACTTTCACAGGGCAATAATCATTCACTCCACATTTATCAAGCATTATTATGTTTCAGGCATTGGGATAGAATAGCAACTGGCACTGTATGTGTTTACAATTAAGAAAGCATTTTCTCTTTTTTTTTTTTTTTTTTTTTTTGAGTCAGAGTCCTGCTCTGTCGCTCCAGGCTGGAGTGCAGTGGTTCAGATCTCCCCTCACTGCAACCTCTGCCTCCTGGGTTCAAGTGATTCTCCTGCCTTAGCCTCCTGAGTAGCTAGGATTACAGGCACCCGTCACCACGCCCAGCTAATTTTTGTATTTTTAGTAGAGACGGGATTTCGCCATGTTGGCCAGGAGCTCCTGACCTCAGGTGATCTGCCCGCCTCAGCCTCCCAAAGTGCTGGAATTACAGGCCTGAGCCACCATGGCACGCCAAGCATTTTTTTTCAAATACAAGGAATATTGTTTCTTATTAAAATGAACAAACACAAAAACAATTTTTTCTGATAATCAATGGGAAAGTTGCAAAGATAAAAATAAAAGTCACCTGTAACCTCACTACCCAGAGATACCATTATTAACATTTTGCTGTATTTCTTACTACTTTAAAAAAAATACCCATTTTTAAGCTGGGTGGGGTGCTGCACCTATAGTCCCAGTGTAACTGTCCCACGGGTTCACTGTGCCGGCTACTTAGAGCCGATTTATCAGTAGGAGAATTGCAGAGGAAGACTAATTCACGCAGATGTGGCTGTGCAGGAGACCAGAGTTTTATTATTACCCAAATCAGTCTCCCTGAGCATTTGGGGATCAGAGTTTTTAAAGATAATTTGGCAGGTAGGTGCTTAGGAAGCGGGGAGTGTTGACTGCTCAGGTTGGAGGTGGACTCCTGGGGGTCCAAGTGAGTTTTTCTCACTCTCTTCTGTTCCTGGGTGGGATGGCAGAACTGATTGAACCAGATTACTGGTCTTGTGGTGTCAGCCGATCCATCCAGTGCAGGGTCTGCAAAATATCTCAAGTACTGATCTTAGGTTTTACAATAGTGATGTTAGCCCCAGGAGCAATTTGGGGAGGCTTAGACCAATTTCTAATCTTGTAGCTAATTTGTTAGTCTCACAATGGCAGGCTGGTCCCCAGGCAAGAAGGGGGTCCCCAGGTAAGGAGGGGGTCCCCAGGCAAGAAGAGGGTCCCCAGGTAAGAAGGGGATCCTCAGGCAAGAAGGGAGCTAATACCAATTTTGTTTTAGAGTCAAACCATGAACTGAATTCCTTCCCAAAGTTAGTTCAGCCTACACCCAGGGATGAACAAGGACAGCTTAAAGGTTAGAAGCAAGATGGAGTCAGGTGCGATTTCTTTCACTGTCATAATTTCCTCAGTTACAACTTTTGCAAAGTTGATTTTGCCAGCTACTCAGGAGACTGGAGCAGGAGGGTCCCTTAAGCCCAGGTGGCTATAATCATGCCTGTGAATAGCCACTGTACTCTAGCCTGTGTAACATAGCAAGATCCTGTCTCTAAAAAAAATAAAAATAGGACCAGGCACAGCAGCTCACGCCTGTAATTTCAGGATTATTGCTTGCGGCCAGAAGTTCAGGACTAGCCCTGGCAACATACAACTGAGGGGTGTACAATATGCCATTTATGTTTTTTAAAAGACAGGTTCTCACTCTCACCCCAGGCTGGAGTACAGTGGCATGATCACAGCACACTGCAGCCTCAATCTCCCAGGCTTAGGTGATCCTCCCACCTCAGCATTCCTAGTAGCTGGCACTGCAGGCATGTGTCACTGCCTGGCTAATTTTTTACAACAGAGGTCTTGCCATGCTGCCCAGGCTCGTCTTGAACCCCTGAGCCTCCTCCATTGCAATTCCCCTGTCTTGATAAATTGGCTCTGTCTAGGCAGCTGGCAAGGTGAACTTGTTGGGCGCCTGGAACTACAGGCGCACCACAACACCCAGCTTAAAACTATGCATTTTTTTAAGTGGTAAGAAATATAGCAAAATGTTAATAATGGTATCCTGTCTTTACAAAAAATTTAGGAAGTTAGCCAGTCACAGCGGTACATGCCTATATTCCTAGGTACTCTGGAGACTGAGGCAGAGGATCATTGGAGTGCAGGAGTCTGAGGCTGCAGTAAACTATGATTTTACCACTGCACTCCAGCCTAGGTGACAGAGCAATACACTGTCTCTGAAAAATATTTAAAATATATATCTTTTTTTTTTTTTTTTTTTTTTTTTGAGACGGAGTTTCGCTCTTGTTACCCAGGCTGGAGTGCAATGACGCAATCTCAGCTCACCGCAACCTCCGCCTCCTGGGTTCAGGCAATTCTCCTGCCTCAGCCTCCTAAGTAGCTGGGATTACAGGCACGCGCCACCACGCCCAGCTAGTTTTTTTTGTATTTTTAGTAGAGACGGGGTTTCACCATGTTGACCAGGATGGTCTCGATCTCTTGACCTCGTGATCCACCCGCCTCGGCCTCCCAAAGTGCTGGGATTACAGGCTTGAGCCACCGCGCCCGTCCTAAAATATATATCTTAAAAAACCCAGAATTAAAAAATAAAACTATGGGTTCAGGCACAGTGGCTCATGCCTGTAATCCCAGCACTTTGGGAGGCCAAGGTAGGCAGATCACTTGAGGTCAGGAGTTTGAGACCAGCCTGGCCAACATGGCAAAACCCCATCTCTACTAAAAATACAAAAATTAGTCAGGCATGGTGGCATGTGCCTGTAGTTCCAGCTACTTGGGAGGCTGAGTAAGGAGAATAGCTTGAACAATGGAGGCAACAGGAAGTGAGACTCTGTCGCACTAAATAGATAAATAACAAAACTGTGGTCTTATTTTGAGTTCTGCTGTTTTATTCTTAAATAGATATACATATATAATATATATATATATTATATGTAGCTATATATATATATATATATATATATATATATATATATATATGTAGCTAAAACCTACATGTATGGAAGTGTTCATATAAGCAAAACATAATGAATTTTTACCAAGTGAACATACTTGCATAATCATTATCCAGATCAAGAAATAAAAATATCCTGAGTGAATTAATGCAAAGGAACAGAAAACCAAATGCCACACCTTCTCACTTGTAAGTGGGAGCTAATACTGTGTGGCACTTAAGACATATTGCTAAGAATCCACTAAACTAGGAATTAGAGGACATGAGTTCTAGGTCCACATTTACCTCTTTAAGTTGTATAACATTGGACAAGATTACTTAATTCAAGCCTCTGCTTCCTCGACTGGAAATTGTATAAAATAACACCTGTACTATTCAGTTTATGGGATATTTATTTTTATTTTTATTTTTTTATTTATTTTTTTTTTAATTTGTTTTTATTTTTCTTTTTTTTTTTTCAAAACGGGGTTTCACCGTCTTGGCCAGGCTGGTCTTGAACTCCTGACCTGTGACCTACCCACCTTCACCTCCCAAAGTGCTGGCCACAGCGCCTAGACAGTTTATGGGATATTTTAACTATCAACTGAAAATATCCTGTGAAAATACTTTCCAAAAAAGATTGTGCTTATCATATTATTTACAGTGTCAATAGGAAATGCCAATAATGCACAACAACAGAATGACTAAAATAAATAACATATCCACATAATCAAATATTATGTAGCCATCAAAAATAATGTTTAAAAAAATAACTAATGAATGATACAAGAAATTGCTTACATATAACATTGATTTTTTTTTTTTTTTTTTTTTTTTTTTTTTTGAGACGGAGTTTCGCTCTTGTTACCCAGGCTGGAGTGCAATGGCACCATCTCGGCTCACCGCAACCTCCGCCTCCTGGGTTCAGGCAATTCTCCTGCCTCAGCCTCCTGAGCAGCTGGGATTACAGGCACACGCCACCATGCCCAGCTGATTTTTTGTATTTTTAGTAGAGACGGGGTTTCACCATGTCGACCAGGATGGTCTCAAACTCTCGACCTCGTGATCCACCCGCCTCGGCCTCCCAAAGTGCTGGGATTACAGGCTTGAGCCACCGTGCCCGGCCTATAACATTGATTTTAAAGAGCAGGACAGGCCAGATGCAATGGCTCACAGCTGTAATTCCAGCACTTTGGGAGCCTGAAGCGGGAGGATCGCTTGAGCCCAGGAGTTCAAGACCAGCCTGGGCAACAGGCAAGACCTTTGTTGTAATAATATTAGCCAGGAGCGGTGGCACATGCCTGCAGTCCCAGCTACAAGGAATGCTGAGGTGGGAGGATCACCCAAGCCTGGGAGATTGAGGCTGCAGTGTGCTGTGATCATGCCACTGTACTCCAGCCTGGGCAAGAGTGAGGACCTGTCTTAAATAAAAAAAATAAAGGGCAGGGCTCCTAGTTGTAAACCCTTGGGCAAGGGCTAATGATGGGAGCAGGTACAGGGGGACTTCTGTGGGTCTTTACAATATTTACATTTCTTTTTCCTTTCCAACTTAGATAATGGGGGTACATGTACAGGCTTGTTACCTGGGCATATTGCATGATGCTGAGGTTTGGGGTATGATTGATCCCATCATCTAGGTATTGAGCACAGTACCCAACAATTTTTGAACCCTTCGCTTCCTTGCTCGCTCCTCACTAGTGGTCGGTCCTCTGTGTGTACTATTGTCATCATTGTCATTAAAATATCTGGAGACAACAGTTGCTGGAGAGGATGTGGAGAAATGGGAACACTTTTACATTGTTGGTAGGAGTGTAAATTAGTTCAACCATTGTGGAACACAGTGTGGCGATTCCTCAAGGATCTAGAAATAGAAATTCCAGTCGGGCGCGGTGGCTCACGCCTGTAATCCCAGCACTTTGGGAAGCTGAGGCGGGTGGATCACGAGGTCAAGAGATCAAAACCATCCTGGTCAACGTGGTGAAACCCCGTCTCTACTAAAAATACAAAAAATTAGCTGGGCATGGTGGCGCATACCTGTAATCCCAGCTACTCAGGAGGCTGAGGCAGGAGAATTGCCTGAACCCGGGAGGCGGAGGTTGCGGTGAGCCGAGATTGCGCCATTGCACTCCAGCCTGGGTAACAAGAGCAAAACTCCGTCTCAAAAAAAAAAAAAGAAAAAGAAAAAAGAAATTCCATCTGACCTGGCAATCCCATTACTGAGTATATACTTAAAGGATTACAAATCATTCTATTATAAAGACACGTGCACACACATGTTCATTGCAGCACTGTTTACAATAGCAAAGACCTGGAACCAACCCAAATGCCCATCAATGATAGACTGGACAAAGAAAATGTGGCACATATACACCATGGAATACTATGCAGCCATAAAAAAACGATGAGTTTGTGTCCTTTGTAGGGAAATGGATGAATCTGGAAACCATCATTCTCAGCAAACTGACACAAAAACAGAAAACCAAACACCGCATGTTCTCACTCATAGGCAGGTATTGAACAATGAGAACACATGGGTGCAGAGAGGGGAACATAGCGCACACTGGGGTCTGTTGGTGGGTAGGGGGTAGTAGAGGGACAGTGGGGGATGGGGTGTTTGGGGAGGGATAACACTGGGAGAAATGCCTGATGTCGGTGATTGGGGGATGGAGGCAGCAAACCACCATGGCATGTGTGTACCTATGCAGCAATCCTGCAAGATTTGCACATGTACCCCAGGACTTAAAGTACAATTAAAAAAAAAAAACAAAAAACCTTTGAGAGAATATAGCGCACCAGGGAGACTACTATTACGACCATGAGGAGGGTAATACCAAGAGTTTGGCAGAAGCTCCTTGGCCAAAGTCCTGTGAACCAAACCAACTTAAATTGAATAGATCAAAGAATGAGCCAGATGAGGAAGCCATTTGTTTTCACCAAGCAGACTGTTTATTTTTTGCAACTGAGTCTCTGCAGTACCTAATGTATCTATCCATGTACACAAGAAGTGTTATCACCTGTACAGACTCTTCCTACTCAGCTAGTAGAAAATCTGGCATCCTGTGACTGGATTAAATTAAAGCAGGGAGTGAGAACAAGTGGATCTTGAAGTGTAACCCTGTAAAAGGGACCACTAGTACAATTTAAACAACAGTTACATTAGATATGTTGCTAAATTTACCCACTAGATGGACTAAATAATCTCTTAGGTTATGTAAAGATTTGGATTTTGACGGGACAGATCCAACAGTTTATCAGATTACCTGCAGGAGCTGCTGACTATGCCAAGCGAAAAAGATAGGAAAAAAAAAATTCAGAGGGGTAAGAATCTTATTATGACAGGCAGTCTTGTGCTGACACTTTGGGAAAAGCTATTTACAGCATGAAGTTATCATCTTCTTTCCCTGCTTTGCAGTTTGAATGTCTCTGCTTATAGCATCAGGTGTTTTGGTGAACTCTATAGGGCCCACACATCAGGAATGACACTTGTTCCTTGAAATTTACAGTGAGTTGTCCAGTTTCAGCTTAGAGGGCTTTGGAAACAGCAGTTCTTGTTCTTAGTTGGAGAGTCGTAACCATATATTGGAGGAAAAGACAAGAATTCTAGAATCCAGTCTGTTCTACAAGAAGACAAGAAAAACTTGAAAACACCAGGCACAGTGGTTCACACCGGTAATCCCAGTGCTTCGGGAGGCCAAGGCAGTCATATCATGAGGTCAGGAGTTCAAGACCATCCTGGCCAATATGGTGAAACCCCGTCTCTATTAAAATACAAAAAATTAGCTAGGCTTGGTGGTGCATGCCTATAATCCCAGCTACTTAGGAGGCTGAGGCAGGAGCATCTCTTGAACCCGGGAGGCGGAGGTTGCAGTGAGCCAAGATTCTGCCACTGCACTCCAGCCTGGTGACAGAGCAAGACTCCATCTCAAAAAAAAAAAAAAAAAAAAAAAAAAGGAAAAAGAAAAACACTTGAAAATGAGCAGAGCTACAATCTGATAACAAGTGTACTATAGCTTTTCTTCAAAAACAGTTTTTCTTTCTACAGTCACTCCCATTTCTACCAAAATAATCAAAGTAAGACAAATGTGTTTACAAAATCATGTTAGTCTCATCAAACTTGGCCTGATTATTTATATAAGAGCAGCAAGAATAGTGATTGGTCACACAGACTCTTTTTAAGTGTGTTTTGCTGGAACTTTTTTCTCTTTTTCTATAGCATTAACTGCTGCCAAGCTTTGCTGGAACTTTTGATAAGAACTCTAAGAATGAACTTTTAAAAACCCCTTTAGGCTAGGAAGCTAAATCAAGACATACCTTAGACTTAGCCTGCAGTACCTATAGATTCGTTCTGTATATCGTCTCATATATGACATCCCAGTCACAGCTTCAGTGATATAACCAGAATCTGCTTAAAGATAGATCCTCCAAAAGAACTCAATTGTCATCCATCATCTCATTTCGGAGTTCCAACCAGGAGAATTTTATTTAACAAGAGGGAGAAGGAAAAATGGAAAGAGAAAAGCACATTCACTGCCATGAGAAACCTATTGCCTTCATCCTGCCATAGTCGTCCTCAGTTCTGGAGTCACCAGGTAAGAGTACAGGCATATTTTTACTACTATATAACTTTGTGGCATATTAACTCAACAAAATTACATTTTTAATTACCAATTTATTTTTATTTTTGAGATGGAGTCTCGCTCTGTCACCCAGGCTGGAGTGCAGTGGCATGATCTCAGCTCACCACCACCTCCACCTCCTGGGTTCAAGTGATTCTCCGGCCTTGGCCTCCCAAAGTGCTGGGATTACAGGCATGAGCCACCACGGCTGGCTGAGGGTTCTGATTTCTCCACATCATCACCAATGCTTGCTATTTTTCATTTCCCCCCATATAACACAAGTCCACTTATGTATATTTTCCATTTTTATTATAGTTGTCCTAATAGATGTAAAGTGGTACCTCATTACGGCTTCTGATTTGCATTTATCAGATGATTAATGGTGTTGAGCATTGGAATCTGTTCACTTTCTTGATGACGTACTTTGAAGGACTAAAGTTTTAGTTTTAATAAAGTCTAATTTACCCATTTTTTCTTTTCTTTTTTTCTTTTTTTTTTGCCTGGGCTTATGGTGTCCTATCTAAGAAACCATTGCCTAGTCCAAGGTCATAAATGCTTACTCCTGTCCTTCCTCTGAAGAGTTTTAGAGTTTTAGCTCTTAGATTTAAGTCTTTGATCCATTTTGAGTTCATTTTTGCATCTGTTTTTTTTTTTTTTTTTTTTTTTTTGGACAGAGTCTTGCTCTGTTGCCCAGACTGGAGTGCAGTCTCGGCTCACTGCAACCTCCGCCTCCCGGGTTCAAACGATTCTCCTGCCTCAGCCTCCCAAGTAGCTGGGATTATGGGCATGCATCATGATGCCCAGCTAATTTTTGTAATTTTAATAGAGACGAGGTTTCACCATATTGTCCAGGCTGGTCTCCAACTTCTGATCTTGTGATCCACCCTCCTCAGCCTCCCAAAGTGCCAGGATTATAGGTGCAAGTCACCATGCCTGGCCTGAGTTCATTTTTGTATCTGGTGTGAGTTTGAGGGTCCATCTTCATCCTTTGCATATGGATATCCAGTGTCTTGGAGCCATTTTTTGAAAAGATTATTCTTTCCTAATTGAATAGTTGTGTGCTCTTGCCAAAAATCGATTGACAGTAAATGTGAGGACTTGTTTCTGGACTCTCAATTCTGTCCTGTTGATTGATATGGCTGTCCGTATGCCAGTACCACACTGTCTTGATTACTATAGGTTTGTAGTTAGTTTTAGAATTGGGAAATGTACATTCTACAGCTTTGTTCTTTTTAAAAACTGTTTTGATCATTCTGAGTTTCTCAAATTTCCATATGAGTTTTGGGATTAGCTTGCCAATTTTTGCAAAGAAATCAGCTGAGATTTTTGTTAGGGATTGTATTGAATCTGTAGTTCAATTTGAAGAGTTTTTCCATCTTAACAATGTTAGGTGTTCTGCTCTATGAACATAAGAAATCTTTCCATTTATTAAAATCTTCAATTTCTTTTTTTCTTTCTTCTTTTTTTTTTTTTTTAAATTCCTGCACTGCAGTGTCGATCCTTTTTTTTTTAAAATTATACTTTAGGTTCTGGGGTACATGTGCAGATCATGCAGGATTGTTGCATAGATGCATACATGGCAAGGTGGTTTGCTGCCTCCATCCCCCCCATCCCTTATATCTGGCATTTCTCCCCATGTTATCCCTTCCCAACCTCCCCACTCCCTGCTGTCCCTCCCTTAGCCTCCCTCAGCAGAGCCCAGTGTATGATGCTCCCCTTGCTGCATCCATGAATATATGGTATTTGGTTTCCTGTTCTTATGTCAGTTTGCTGAGAATGATGGTTTCCAGATCCATCCATGTCCCTACAAAGAACATGAACTCATCCTTTTTATTGGCTGCATAGTATTCCATGGTGTATATGTACCACGTTTTCTTTGTCCAGTCTGTCATTGATGGGTATTTGGGTTGGTTCCGGGTCTTTGCTATTGTAAACAGTGCCACAATGAACATACATGTGCATGTGTCTCTGTACTAGAATGATTTATAATCCTTTGGGTATATACCCAGTAATGGGATTGCTGGGTCAAATGGAATTTCTATTTCTAGATCCTTGAGGAATTGCCACACTGTCTTCCACAATGGTTGAACTAATTTACACTCCCACCAACAATGTAAAAGTGTTCCTTCTCCATATCCTCTCTAGGATCTGTTGTCTCCTGATTTTTATTTATTTATTTATTTATTTAATTTACTTTTTTTTTTTTTTTTTTGAGACGGAGTTTCCCTCTTGTTACCCAGGCTGGAGTGCAATGGCGCGATCTTGGCTCACCGCAACCTCCACTGCCTGGGTTCAGGCAATTCTCCTGCCTCAGCCTCCTGAGTAGCTGGGATTACAGGCACGCGCCACCATGCCCAGCTAATTTTTTGTATTTTTAGTAGAGATGGGGTTTCACCATGTTGACCAGGATGGTCTCGATCTCTTGACCTTGTGATCCGCCTGCTCCGCCTCCCAAAGTGCTGGGATTACAGGCTTGAGCCACCGCACCCAGCCTAATTTACTTATTTTTTAAGAGACAGGGTTTCACCATGTTGGCCGGGTTGGTCTCGAACTCCTGATTTCAGGTGATCCTCCTGCCTCAGCCTCCCAAAGTGCTGAGGATTACAGGCATGAGCCACCGTGCCTGGCCTGTCTCCTAACTTTTTAATGATCGCCATTCTAACTGGTGTGAGATGGTATCTCAATGTGGTTTTGATTTGCATTTCTCTGATGACCATTGATGATGAGGTTTTTTTCATGTTTGTTGGCCTTGTATATGTCTTCTTTTGAAAAGTGTCTGTTCATATCTTTCATCCACTTTTGAATGGGTTTGTTTGTTTTTTTCTTGTAAATCCACTTTAGTTCTTTGTAGACTCTGGATATTAGGCCTTTGTCAGATGGGTAGATTGCAAAAATATTTTTCCATTCTGTTGGTTGCTGGTTCACTCTACTGATTGTTTCTTTTGCTGTGTAGAAACTCTTAAGTTTAATTAGATCTCGTTTGTCTGTTTTGGCTTTTGTTGCCATTGCTTCTGGTGTTTTGGTCATGAAGTTATTGCCTATGCCTATGTCCTGAATGCCTAGGTTTTCTTCTAGGATTTTTATGGTGTTAGGTCTTATGTTTAAATCTTTAATCCATCCGGAGTTAGTTTTAGTGTAAGGTGTAAGGAAGGGGTCCAGTTTCAGCTTTCTGCCCCAACACCATTTATTAAACAGGGAATCCTTTCCCCATTGCTCGTTTTTTGTCATGCTTATCAAAGATCAGATGGTTGTAGATGTGTGATGTTTATTCCAAGGCCTCTGTTCTGTTCCACTGGTTTATAGGTTTATATCTCTGTTTTGGTATCAGTACAATGCTGTTTTGATTACTGTAGACTTGTGGTATAGTTTGAAGTCAGGTAGCATGATGCGCTCAGCTTTGTTCTTTTTGCTTAGGATTGCCTTGGCTATGCGGGCTCTCTTTTGGTTCCATATAAAGTTTAAAGTGTTTTGTTTTTTTTTTTCCTAGTTCTGTGAAGAAGGTCAATGGTAGCTTGATGGGGATAGCATTGAATCTATAAATTACTTTGGGCAGTATGGCCATTTTCATGATATTAATTCTTCCTAATCATGAGCATGGAATGTTTTTCCATCTGTTTATGTCCTCTCTTATTTCCTTGAGCAGTGGTTTGTAGTTCTCCTTGAAGAAGTCCTTTACATCCTTTGTTAGTTGTATTCCTAGGTATTTTATTCTCTTTGTAGCAATTGTGAATGGGAGTTTACTCATGATTTGGCTCTCTGTTTGTCTGTTTTTGGTGTATAGGAATGCTTGTCATTTTTGCATGTTGATTTTGTATCATCCTGAGACTTTGCTGAAGTTTCTTATCAGCTTAAGGAGATTTTGGGCTGAGACTATGGGGTCTTCTAAATATACAATCATGACATCTGCAAATAGAGAAAATTTGAATTCCTCTTTTCCTAATTTAATACCCTTTTTTTTCTTGCCTGACTGCTCTGGCTAGAACTTCCAATACTATATTGAATAGGATTGGAGAGAGAGGGCATCCTTGTCTAGTGCCAGTTTTCAAAGGGTTTGCTTCCAGTTTTTGCCCATTCAGTATGATATTGGCTGTGAGTTTGTCATAAATAGCTTTTATTATTTTGAGATATGGTCCATCAATACCTAGTTTATTGAGAGTTTTTAGCATAAAGGCTGTTGAATTTTGTCAAAGGCCTTCTCTGCATCTATTGAGATGATCATGTGGCTTTGTCTTTGGTTCTGTTTATGTGATGGATTGCGTTTGTAGATTTGCATGTGTTGAACCAGTCTTGCATCCCTGGGATGAAGCCTACTTGATCAGGATAAATAAGCTTTTTGATGAGCTTTTGCATTTGGTTTGCCAGTAGTTCATTGAAGATTTTGTATTGACATTCATCATGGATATTGGCCTGAAGTTTTCTTTTTTAGTTTAGTCTCTGCCAGGTTTTGGTATCAGGATAATGCTGGTCTCATAAAAAGAATTAGGGGGGATTCCCTCTTTTTGTATTGTTTGAAACAGTTTCAGAAGGAATGGTACCAGCTCCTCTTTGGATGTCTGGTAGAATTCGGCTGTGAACCTGTCTGGAACTGGACTTTTTTGGTTGGTATACTGTTAATTGCTGCCTCAACTTCAGATCTTGTTATTGGTCTACTCAGGGATTCAACTTCTTCCTGGTTTAGTCTTGGGAGGGTATAAGTGTCCAGGAATTTATCCATTTCTTCCAGATTTGCTAGTTTATGTACAGAGAGTTTTTCTTAGTAATCTCTGAAGGTGGTTTGTATTTCTGTGGCTTTGGTGGTGATATCCCCTTGTTATTGCATCTATTTGAATCTTCTCTCTTTTCTTTTTTGTCAGTCTGGCTAGTGGACTATTTATTTTGTTGATTTTTTTCAGAAAAATAGCTCTTGGTTTTATTGATTTTTTTTTGAAGGGTTTTTTGTGCCTCTATCTCCTTCAGTTCTGCTCTGATCTCAGTTATTTCTTGTCTTCTGCTAGCTTTTGAGTTTTTTAAAATCTTGCTCCTCTAGTTCTTTCAATTTTGACCATAGGGTGTTGATTTTAGATCTTTCCTCACTTCTTGTATGGACATTTATTGCTATACATTTCCCTCTAGACACTGCTTTAAATGTGTCCCAGAGATTCTGGTACATTGTGTCTTTGTTCTTATTGGTTTTGAAGAACATCTTTATTTCTGCCTTCATTTCATTATTTATCCAGTTGACATTCAGGAGCAAGTTGTTCAGTTGCCACATAGTTGTGTGGTTTTGAGTGAGTTTCTTAATCCTGAGTTCTAATTTGATTGCACTGTGGTCTGATAGACTGTTCATTATGATTTCTGTTCTTTTGCATTTGCTGAGGAGTGATTTACTTCCAATTATGTGGTCAATTTTAGAGTAAGTGTGATGTGGTGCTGAGAAGAATGTATATTCTTGGATTTGGGGTGGAGAGTTCTGTAGATGTCTATTAGGTCTGCTTTGTCCAGATCTGCATTCAAGTCCTGGATATACTTTTTGATTTTCTGTTGCGTTGATCTGTCTAATATTGACAGTGGAGGTGGAGTGTTAAAGTCTCCCACCATTATTGTGTGGGAGTCTAAATCTCTCTGTAGGTTGTTAAGAACCTGCTTTATGTATCTGGGTGCTCCCATATTGGGTGTGTATATATTTAGGATAATTAGCTCTTCTTGTTGGATTGATCCTTTTACCATTATATAATGCTCTTCTTTTGATCTTTGTTAATTTGAAGTCTATTTTATCAGACACTAGGATTGCAACCCCTCCTTTTTTTTTGCTCTTCATTTGCTTGGTAAATCTTCTTCCATCCCTTTATTTTGAGTCTATATGGTGTGTCTTTGCACATGAGATGGGTCTCCTGAATACAGTACACCGATGGGTCTTGACTTTTTATCCAATTTGCCAGTCTGTGTCTTTTGATTGGGGCGTTTAGGCCATTTACATTTAATGTTAATATTGTTATGTGTGAATTCCATCCTGCCATTTTGTTACTGGCTGTTTTTTTTTTTTTTTTTTTTTCCCATTAGTTGACTGTTACCTCATTCCATCATCAGTCTTTACCATTTGGTACATTTTTGTAGTGGCTGGTCCTGGTTGTTCCTTTGCATGTTTAGTGCTTCCTTCAGAAGCTCTTGTAAGGCAGCTCTGGTGGTGATGAAGTCTCTCAGTAGTTGCTTGTCCCTAAAGGATTTTATTTCTCCTTCACTTATGAAGCTTGGTTTAGCTGGTTGTGAAATTCTGGGTTGAAAGTTCTTTTCTTTAAGGATGTCGAATATTGGCCCCCACTCTCTTCTAGCTTGTAGGGTTTCTGCTGAGAGATCCACTGTGAGTCTGATGGGATTCCCTTTGTGAGTGACCTGACCTTTCTCTCTGGCTGCCTTAGTATTTTTTCTTTCATTTCAACCCTGGTGTATCTGACGATTATGTGCCCTGGGGTTGCTCTTCTTGAGGAATATCTTTGTGGTGTCCTCTGTATTTCCTGGATTTGAATATTGACCTGCCTTGCTAGGTTAGGGACGTTCTCCTGGATAATATCCTGGTGAGTGTTTTCCAGCTTGGATTCATTCTCCCTGTCATATTTAGCTACATCAATCAAACATAGATTAGGTCTTTTCACACAATCCCATATTTCTTGGAGGCTTTGTTCATTTCTTTTTACTCTTTTTTCTCTCTAGTCTTGCCTTCTCTTTTTATTTCATTGAGTTGATATTCAATCTCTGATATCCTTTCTTCTGCTTGATTGATTTGGCTACTGAAACTTGTGTATGCTTTGCGAAGTTCTTGTGCTGTGTTTTTCTGCTCCATCAAGTTGTTTATGTTCTTCTCTAAGCTGGTTATTCTAGTTAGCATTTCATCTAATCTTTTTTCAAGGTTTTTAGTTTCTTTGCATTGGGTTTTTAGTTTCTTTGCATTAGAACATGTTCCTTTAGCTCAGAGAAGTTTGTTATTACCCACCTGCTGATGCCTGCTTCTGACAATTTGTCAAACTCATTCTCCATCCTGTTTTGTTCCCTTGCGGGTGAGGAGTTGTGAGCCCTTGGAGGAGGAGAGGCATTCTGGTCTTTGATGATTTTATTCTTTTCTTTGCTTTTATTCTTTTCTCAGATGGGTTTCTTCCCATCTGAGTGGATTTATTTAGCTTTGATCTGAGGGAACTGCTTGAGGATGGAATCTGTCCCTTGTCTGCATATAGAGGCACTGCTGGGCTGCCGTGGACTCAGTCCAGCTGCTGTATAGGCTTCCCGTGTCTTTTGTTTACATAGGGAGATTAGGCCTGCCTCTGTAATGGCAGACGCCCTTCCCCTACCAAGCTTGATCCTTCTGGGTTGAGCTTGAACTGGTGTACTGGCTGTGAAACCCTCTAGTGAAAGGGCTTCAGCCTACTGGGATTTGTGGGCGATGGGCCTGCCTAGCCTACCACCTGTCTCCCTTCTTTTAATACCCCCTCTTTCCCAGGGTGGTGGTGGCTCCAGCCAGCTAATGCGTCTTCTCCCAGCCAGCCAATGCATCTTCCTAGATCTGTACTGACAATCCTCAGCACCAGCCGGGACTGTTATTCAACTCTGCCCAGGTAACTTGGGCTCTTTTCAGCCCAGTGAAGATGTCCTGGTCTGTGGGTTGTAGAGGCTTTGGGTGAAGTGCAGTATCCAGACTGTTGTGCCGGAGGGGCAGAGCCTCTGATCCTCCAGATAGATGCATTTCCTGGATGGAGCAGTGCCCCACCCTGCCTCAGTTTGCCTTCTTTGGGCAACTAGTCCCATTGAAATGAACCCGGTACCTTGTTTGGAGATGCGGAGATTACTCACTTTCTGCATCTCTCTCACTGGGAGCTAAGCACCAGAGCTGTTTCTATTCAGCCATCTTGGCAGAATCCCCTACAATTTTCATTTTCTTTCAATGATGCTTATAGGTTTCAGTGTACAAGCTTTGCACCTCTTTTGTTAAAGTCATTGCTGTGTATTTTTTCTTTTTGATGCTATTGTAAACAGAATTTTCTTTATTTCATTTTCTGTTTGCTTATTGCTACTATAAAGAAATACAATTGGCCGGGCGCGGTGGCTCACACCTGTAATCCCAGCACTTTGGGAGGCCGAGGCGGGTGGATCATGAGGTCAAGAGATCGAGACCATCCTGGTCAACATGGTGAAACCCCATCTCTACTAAAAATACAAAAAATTAGCTGGGCATGGTGGCGCGTGCCTGTAATCCCAGCTACTCAGGAGGCTGAGGCAGGAGAATTGCCTGAACCCGGGAGGCGGAGGTTGCGGTGAGCCGAGATTGCACCACTGCACTCCAGCCTGGTTAACAAGAGCAAAACTCCGTCTCAAAAAAAAAAAAAAAAAAAAGAAATACAATTTATGTTTGTATATTGATCTTATATTCTGCAACCTTGTTGAACTTGTTTATTAGTTCGAATAGTTTTTTAGTGGATTCATTAGAATTTTTTATATGCAAAATCATATAATCAACTAATAGGATACTTCTATTTCTTTCTTTCCAAGCTGGATGCCTTTTATATCTTATTCTTGCCTAATTGCCTTGGCCAAAACCTCCTTCACAATGTTGAATGGAAGCAGGGAGAGCAGACGTCTTTGTTCTATTCATTTTGTCTTGATGCTTCATCTGAAAACGAATCTGTTCTTTTACCATTAAATATACTGTTAACTGTGGTTTTTTTGTAGATGCCCTATATTACGTTGAAGAAATTCTCATCTATTCCTACTTTGTTGAGTGTTTTTTCATCATGAAAGGATGTTAAATTTTGTCAAATGCTTTTTCTGCATCTATTGAAATGATCATGTGGATTTTGACTCTCTCTCTTTCTCTCTCTCTCTCTCTCTCTCTCTCTGTGTGTGTGTGTGTGTGTGTGTGTGTGTGTGTGTGTGTGTGTATGGTTAAGGCTTTACTTGGATCAGGTAGGCCTAAGGCAGGGATCATGCCGCAGGAACAGGGCCTGTAAACCAGTCAATGCTGCTCTTTCATGCAGTGCTGGGACCTCAGGGCTGAGCTTCACAGGCAAGGGGCCAGTGAAGCCCCTTAAAGCAGACGCAACCACTAACAGGAAGGAAGGACAGGTTGGCTTTAGTTCAGGGAAGGGTAATGTTGGGAGGGGGACATTCATGAAGGAAAGTGGGTAGCTGAGGCTTTAAAGGGTTTAGATGGGACAGGGGTTTAGGGGAAGACTTTATTCAATAAAGTCTTGGGGGTAAAGAAGGGAATAAACAGGAGAAAGGAACGAGAAGGCAGGTGCAGGGGTGCAGAGTTGAGCTGCTCTCCACAGCCTTGGCAGTGGGCTGAATATGGGCAACTCACTCCCACCTCCTGGCCTACAAGGCACTCACTACTTGTTGCCCCCAACAGCCATCTGTGTGAACACAGGTCTTGGGAGGAAGTGGCTGGACTTCATATAGGTAGAGATCTTTTCCAAGCCCTCAAATCGAGAGACGAAGTCCTTCAGGTTTGGGAAGGTGTCTAAGCACTTTGGCTCAAATACTTGGTTTCTCTCAAGGACATCATAAGCAATGAAATCTACAAAGGTGATCTTGTCCCCAAGAAACCATGGCTGCTTCCCCAGAAACTGTGAGTAGAGCTTCAGCGTTGCAGGGAGTACCTCCAGGTATTCTGGCTTCAGTTTCTCAAAATCTGGGTTGTAGCAGGTCTGGCCAGCTGCATGCAGTTGTATATAATCTGGTTCTCCAAAATGTCTTCCCAAATCTTCTCCTCTGCTGTCTCCCCACACAGGTTGTGCCTGCAGGCAATGCAGTGCAGGATGATGTTGCTCTGGGTGATCTTGTGAGCCCCATCAATCAAGTAGGGCAGACTGGGAAAGTCCAGGCCCAGCCTGAAGTTTTCATTCAGCCACTGGCTTCTGTCATAGTCAGGAGCATCCCCCATCCTGTACTTCTTTTCCTTGTAGCTTGAGTCTGTATATTCCAGGAGCAGGCAGATGGCACGGGCCAGCCCGTGGATGTCCCAGTACCCCATTGTCATAGGCATGGTGCTGGTTGGTGCGGATTCTGCAGACAGGCCTATTTACTCTGTTAATGTGGTGTGTTACACAATTGACTTTTGGATGTTAAGCCAATCTTGCATTCCTGAGATAAATTCCAGTTGATTGTGCTGTATAATCCATTTTACATATTGCCAAATTCTACTTGCTTATATTTTTTTGAGGATTTTGCATCTTATTTGTAAGAGATAGTAGTCTGTAGATTGGTAAGAGATATTAGTCTATAGCTTTTTTTGTGGTGTATTTCGTTTAGGTATCAGGGTAATACCAGCCTCATAGAATGAGTTGGGAAATGTTCCCTTCTCTTCTATATTTTGAAAGAGTTTATAAATCATTATTTATTCTTAAAAAATTGTGGTAAAATATACTAACATAAAAATTTCTATCTTAACCATTTTTAAATATACAATTTAATAGTGATAAGTATATTCACATTCTTGTGCAACCAGCTTCCAGAAGTTTTTTTGTTTTTTGTTTTTTGAGATGGAGTCTCTCTGTTGTTGCCTATGCTGGAGTACCATGGCACAATCTCAGCTCACTGTAACCTCTGCCTCCCAGGTTCAAGCAATTTTCCTACCAACAGCCTACAGAGTAGCTGGGATTACAGGTGTGCACCACTACACCCAGATAATTTTGTGTTTTTAGTTAGAGATGGGATTTTACCATGTTGGTCAGGCTGGTCTTAAAATACTGACCTCAGGTGATCCACCCATCTCAGCCTCCCAAAGTTCTGGGATTATAGGCATGAGCCACTGCACCTGGCCACCTTATAATTTTTATTTCTGTGAGATCAATAGTAATGAGCTCAATTCTGGATTTGGTAATTGAGTCTTTTTTTCTTGGTCAGTCTTGCTAGGGTTTTGTCTATGTTGTTGGTATTTTTAAAGAATCAACTTTTGCTTTCATCGATTTTCTCTACTGTTTTTCTATTATCTATTTTATTAATATCTGCACTAATCTTTACTATTTCCTTCCTTCTGCTTGCTTCGGGTTTAGATTATTCTTCATTGTCTCTATGTCTTTTTGGCTGTGTGCCTTCTTTAGTCTCATTAGAGTGAACTAGAGAGAGAGCAGAAATAAATGCATGTAAAATAGAAGACCTCTTGAGAATCCATTCAATAATGAATTGTTCCTTTGAGTCAAAACATTGCTGCCTCTGGGTGACTTTTGAAAAAAATGACATGGAAGCCAGGCGTGGTGGCTCATGCCTGTAATCCTAGCACTTTGGGAGGCCAGGGCAGGTGGATCACCTGAGGTCAGGAGTTCGAGACCAGCCTGGCCAACATGGCGAAACCCCATCTCCACTAAAAACGCAAAACATTAGCTGGGCACCTGTAATCCCAGCTACTTGGGAGGGTGAGACAGGAGAATCACTTGAACCCAGGAGGCAGATGTTGCAGTGAGCCGAGATTAGACTATTGCACTCCAGCCTGGGCAACAAGAGTGAAACTCTATCTCAAAAAAAAAAAAAAAAAAAAAAAAAAAGACATGAGAAATTTCCACCAGTGTTTTCCACATTAGCGTAAGTTAATTCCTCAGATACTTTTTAAAAGCCCAGTGTGATAGGTAAAAGCTGCCGTGTAGAAATAGAAGTTTTAAAAACAGGGGAAAGGGAAGAGTAACTTTCCTATTTTCTAACTGCTGAATAGTCAGGAAAAGTTGCCAAACAGGAGACTAATGTTTAAAATTTGGGACTTGCTGAAGTAGGGGATTGGGAGAGGGAAGGAAAAGATAAGACCGGGAGATGAGGAAGCTAAAAAAGGAAATGAATAGTTCTCACATATTACATCTTAATCAGCACAAAGTTAAGACATTTCCACCCGCTGATTTAATTCCCTTCTGTGTTTTATACCATGCCATTTATATTTTGTCAGCTATTTACTATTTTAATAATGATGAATTTTCAGAATCTATGGACACATAAATCTGAGCCTTTAAAATCTGAATTTTCAAAGATAGAAAGGCTAGAAAGTGAATGTTTACATTAAAAACATACGATTGCAAACAAAGTTCAGTATAAGGATCCCTAAAACAGTTGGCATCTTTATATATTAAATGATTCACTTTCCAAAAATGCTTTGCAGACAGCCTTTGAGGAAAACAATGGACTCTTAAAATAAAGCACACATTTCCGTAGCAAGCAGACGCAGAATGAATGAATGAATAAATAAATAAATAAGGCACATTTATGATTATAAAGTAAGAAAACCAGGAAAACTAATATTTGGATTTATTTTAGGGTCAAAAGTTCTGATCTGATTCTTGAGAGAGTCAATGCTGTCCATATTTTATTCACTTATTTAAAACATGCAAACATAGTCTTTTTGCTCCCCTTAAATATGTTCAGAGGCCTAGAAACTTTGGGGGAAAAAAAACACATAAAACTTTTAAAGTAGATTTTAGGCTGGGCGTGGTGGCTCAGGCCTGTAATCCCAGCAATTTGGGAGGCCAAGATGGGTGGATCACCTGAGGTCAGGAGTTTGAGACCAGCCTGGCCAACATGGTGAAATCCCATCTCTGCTAAAAATACAAAAATTAGAAGAGTGTGGTGGCACAGCCCTGTAACCCCAGCTACTCGGGAAGCTGAGGGAAGTGAATCACTTGAACCCAGGAGACAGAAGTTGCAATGAGCCGAGATCTTGCGATTGCACTCCAGCCTGGGTGACAAAGCAAGACTCTGTTTCAAAAATAAATAAATAGATTTTATTAGTAGAAGTAATATCCTTGTTATATCCTTATTTTGGATTAGTCTGTTCTTTGTATAAACTTAGATGTTTTGAAATAATATTGCATTGTTCCAACAATCTGGCAGGCCTGGACTTTCTTTTCTTTTCTTTGAGACAGAGTCTCCCTCTGTTGCCCAGGTTAGAGTGCAGTAGCATGATCTTGGCTCATGAAACCTCCACCTCCTGGGTTCAAATGTTTCTCATGCCTCAGTCTTCTGAGTAGCTGGGATTACAGGGCTGTGCCACCGTGCCTCACTAATTTTTGTATTTTTAGTAGAGATGGGGTTTCACCATGTTGGCCAGGATGGTCTTGAACTCCTGGCCTCGAGTGATCCACCCACCTTGGCCTCCCAAAGTGCTGGGATTACAGGCATGAGCCACCATGCCCACCTTGGGCATGGACTTTTTAGACAAGGGGGTATTTATGGCCAGCCGAGGCAAAGCAGTCACTGCTCTGAGTCCAGGTTTCATCTTAGATGTAGAGACAATTGCAGACTCTTTTCTCTCCTGGCTTGATATTTAAAAAGTGGAGCAGATTTCAATTTCCATTTGGTAGTCCTCTGTTGAAGAGTTCAGCATTTGTGATATGTGGTAGTTGCAATAACCTTTCTCTCCATGACACTTTTTAAACAGCTTGGTTTATTGGGTTTTAGTTTTTGCTGTTGCATTATTACAAAGGGAACATGTAAGGGTTTGAATGCTTTTGGATGTCTTCAGGTAATGAGCCAGTGGAGTTTGGAGTGGATGCACTGTGGTTGAGTGAAGGTGATAGAATTCTGACACATTATGTATAACAGATTATTTTCAACCTTCTCCCTCACCAGGCTGTAACTGGAACCACTAACAAGCAAGGTTCTTAGTCATCATACTATCATGGCAAATGAGAAAAAATGACAAGCTAAAGAAAAATTATCCACATATGAGCCTCTGGCATGTTTCTCCTAACTCCTAACACATAAATATTTTTGTTACTTAAGTAGTTTAGTTAGTTCAAGACAGAGCTTAAGGTAACACCCTTCTGATGCCCTTTTTACAATTTTTAAGGAATATGCAAAATTCCTTAATGACATGAAGCTACAAATGCCAGTTAGAAATATTATGTGCTTGCATTACAAAGTTAGACTTTTGTTTTAAAGAAATTATAAAGTGAATTTCAATAAAGCTTATTTTATTGAATGCAAAAAAAGAAAAAAAAAGATCATCAAGGTGTTAAATGGCTTAAAGGAAGCAGGAGTGTGGCACCCCTGTGCCCCAGTGGTGTATATGTGGGTGGTGATTGTACCCAATTGCTACCCATCCCCCATCTAGAAAAGTCAGGCTGACTCTTTCTCCTTTCATTCAACACATAGTTAAAAATAAATTTAAATAGCCACTGTCAGCACGGTGGCTCACGCCTGTAATTCCAGCACTTTGGAAGGCCAAGGAGGGCAGATCACTTGAGGTCAGGAGTTCAAGACCAGCCTTGCAAACATGGTGAAGTCCCATCTCTACTAAAAATACAAAAATTAGCCGTGAATGGTGGCATGTGCCTGTAATCCCAGCTACTCAGGAGGATGAGGCAGGAGAGTTGCTTGAACTCAGGAGGTGGAGGTTGCAGTGAGCCAAGATGGTGCCACTGCACTCCAGCCTGGGTGACACAGAAAGATTCCATCTAAATAAATAAATAAATAAATAATAAAATAAATTTAAGTGGCCAGGTATGGTCTGTCCAGGCTCATGCCTGTAGTCCCAGCACTTTGGGAGGCTGAGGCAGGTGGATCCCTTGAGTCCAGGAGTTCAAGACCAGCCTGGGCAATATGGTAAAATCCCATCTCTACAGAAAAATAAAAAAAATTAGCCAGTCATGTTGGTGTACACCTATAGTCCCACTTACTCGGCAGCTGACATGGGAGGATCACTTGAGCCCGGGTGGTCAAGGCTGCAGTGAGCCATGAGCGTACCACCACACTCAGCCTGGGCGACAGAGTGAGACCCTGTCCAAATAAATAAATAAATAAATAATTTAAGCCACAGAAAATACCAGATGACACATATTCCATTCACTCAGAAATTATTTATTGAGGGTCTAGAATGTGCTAGGCCATTGGAACATAACTATGGATAAGACAGGCATTAAACAGGCAAGGTGGCTCATGCCTAAAATCCTAGCACTTTGGGAGGCCAATGTGGGTGGATCACAAGGTCAGGAGTTTGAGACCTTCCTGGCCAATATGGTGAAATCCTGTCTCTACTAAAAATACAAAAACTAGCTGGCGTGGTGGCAGGCAACTGTAGTCCCAGCTACTCGGCAGGCTGAGGCAGGAGAATTGCTTGAACCTGGGGGGCAGAGGTTGCAGTGAGCTGAGGTTGCCCCACTGCACTCCAGCCTGGCGCCTGGTGACGGAATGAGACTGTCTCAAAAAAAGAATTGCTTGTATCTGGGAGGTGGAGGTTGCATTGAGCCAAGATCATGCCACTGCACTCTAGCCTGGGTGACAGAGCAAGATTCCATAAAAAAAAGATTAAAAAAGGACAGGTATGTTTCTGTCCTCATGGGAGTTTAAGGTCTACTACTGGAAAGACGAATGAAATGATGACAAAAGTAAACAAACAAACTTATCACAAATCATGATAAAAATCTATAAAGAAACAAGCCATGGCCAGGGATAAAGAATATCAGGGAGAGGGAGATACTTCTGTTCCACAGAATGGTCAGGAAGACACTTCTCAAGAAATATGTGAGCTGAGACCTATGGGACAAGAAAGAGCCAGTCACTTACAAAGCAGGGAGCACAGAGCTCTAGTTAGAAGGAACATGCATTCAAAGCTCCAGAGCCTGGAATGGGGCTGACCTTCTAGAAAGGCCAGTGTGACTGGAGGGCCATGAGCGAGGGAGAATGGCAAAAGAGTGAACCCTAGGTTAGCGGGGATCCAGATCACATTCAACTCTCCTAAGCAACTGTGTTAGTTGGCTGAGGCTACCATAACAAAGTACCACAGGCTGGGTGGCTTAAATGATAGAAATTTATTTTCTCATGGTAGAGGCTGGAAGTCCAAGATCAAGGTATTGGCAGGTTTGGTTTCTTCTAAGGCCTCTCTCCTTGGCTTACAGATGGCCACCTTTTCTCAGTGTGTCCATGTTACAGGTGGTGGGTGTCTAGGTTCTTGGCATTCTGAACAAAGAATTGGACAAAATGTACAAACAAAGCAAGGAAAGAATGAAGCCATAAAAACAGATTTGGCCATGTGGTGGCCCATGCTTGTAATCCCAGCACTTTGGGAGGCTGAGGTGGATGAATCACGAGGTCAGGAGTCTGTAGACCAGCCTGTCCAATACGGTGAAACCCCATTTCTACTAAAAAAACCAAAAAAACAAAAATTAGCAAGGCATGGTGGCACATGCCTGTAATCCCAGCTACTCTGGAGTCTGAGGCAGGAGAATCGCTTGAACCTGGGAGGCAGGGGTTGCGGTGAGTCCAGACTGTGCCACTGCATTCCAGCCTGGGCGACAGAGTGAGACTCCATCTAAACAACAACAACAACAACAACAACAAGAGAAATCCAAAAAAACCCCAGAGATTTATTGCAAATAAAAGTACACTACACAGGGTGGGAGCAGGCCAAGCAGAGGGACTCAAGAGCCTAGTTACAGAATTTTCTGAGATTTAAATATCCTCTAGAGGTTTCCCATTGGCCACTTGGTGTACACCCCATGCAAATGAGATAGTGGCTCACAGTCAGTCTGATTGGTTGCAGAAAGAAACCAATCAGAGGCTGAAGTGAAGTTACAAATGTTACACCCTTTGCAAACGTCTGATTGGTTGTGGAAAGAAACCAGTCAGAAACTAAAGTGAAGTTACAAAGTTACACTTCTATGCAAAGGAAGACATGGCCCAATCAGTCTGAATGGTTGTGATAAGCAACCAATCAGAAGCTGAAGTGAAGTTACAAGTTATACTCTTTTTTTTTTTATTGCATTTTAGGTTTTGGGGTACATGTGAAGAACATGCAAGATTGTTGCATAGGTACACACATGGCAGTGTGGGTTTGCTGCCTTCTGTCCCCTCACCTGTATCTATCATTTCTCCCCATGCTATCTCTTCCCACCTCCCCACCCCCTGTCCCTCCCCCATTTCCCCCCAACGGACCCCAGTGTGTGGTGCTCCCCTCCCTGTGTCCATGTGTTTTCATTGTTCAACACCCGCCTATGAGTGAGAATATGCGGTGTTTGATTTTCTGCTCTTGCGTCAGTTTGCTGAGAATGATGGTTTCCAGGTTCATCCATGTCCCTACAAAGGACGTGAACTCATTGTTTTTGATGGCTGCGTAATATTCCATGGTGTATATGTACCACGTTTTCCCTATCCAGTCTATCATCGTTGGGCATTTGGGTTGGTTCCAGGTCTTTGCTATTGTAAACAGTGCTGCAATGAACATTCGTGTGTACGTGTCCTTATAGTAGAATGATTTATAATCCTTTGGATATATACCCAGTAATGGGATTGCTGGGTCAAATGGAATTTCTATTTTTAGGTCCTTGAGGAATCGCCACACTGTCTTCCACAATGGTTGAACTAATTTACACTCCCACCAACCGTGTAAAATGTTCCTATTTCTCCACATCCTCTCCAGCATCTGTTGTTTCCCGATTTTTTAATGATCGCCATTCTAACTGGTGTGAGATGGTATCTCAATGTGGTTTTGATTTGCATTTCTCTAATGACCAGTGATGATGAGCTTTTTTTCATATGTTTGTTGGCCTCCTGTATGTCTTCTTTTGTAAAGTATCTGTTCATATCCTTCGCCCATTTTTGAATGGGCTTGTTTGTTTTTTTCTTGTAGATCTGTTTTAGTTCTTTGTAAATTCTGGATATCAGCCCCTTGTCAGATGGGTAGACTGCAAAATTTTTTTCCCATTCTGTTGGTTGCCGATTCACTCTACCGACTGTTTCTTTTGCCGTGCAGAAGCTGTGGAGTTTGATTAGGTCCCATTTGTCTATTTTGGCTTTTGTTGCCATTGCTTTTGGCGTTTTGGTCATGAAGTCCTTGCCTACACCTATGTCCTGAATGATTTTGCCTAGATTTTCTTCTAGGGTTTTTATGGTATTAGGTCTGATGTTTAAGTCTTTAACTCATCTGGAGTTAATTTTGGTGTAAGGTGTCAGGAAGGGGTCCTGTTTCTGCTTTCTGCACATGGCTAGCCAGTTTTCCCAACACCATTTATTAAACAGGGAACCCTTTCCCCATTGCTTGTTTTTGTCAGGTTTGTCGAAGATCAGATGGTTGTGGGTATGGTGTATTTCCTCTGAGGCCTCTGTTCTGTTCCATTGGTCTATATCTCTGTTTTGGTACCAGTACAATTATACTCTTATGCAAATGTCTGATTGATTGTTGAAAGCAACCAATCAGAGGTACTTTCAATATTTCATCTCCCATGAATAAAAAGTGGGGGACAGTTTGCAAAGGGAGTAGCTTCTAGTCTTTTTGTTATTTAGGTGTGGAAAATTGGGGTTTTCCTTTTGATTTAGTTCTAGGAAATCAGTGTGAATTGGCCATAGGTTCCCTGCCTCCAGACCCTATTCTCTTGCCTATCTGCATGGTCCTTTCCCTGTGGTGCCTGCATATCCCTGGTTTCTCTCTGTATGTTTTAATTTCCTCTTTTTATAGGAATCTAGTCAGATTGGATTACAGCCCACCCTAAATACTTCCATTTAGCTCACTTCCTTGAAGGCCCTATATGCAATAACAGTCACATTCTGAGGTACTGAAAGTTAAGGTTTCAACAAACAAATTTTTTTGTGGTGTTGGGGGACACAATTCAGCCCATACAACAGCTTTAAGGATTTCATTTTTATTTATTATTATTATTACAAAGACGGGGTCTCACTATGTTGCCCAGACTGGTCTCGAACTCCTGGCCTCAAGTGATCCTCCCATCTCAGCCTCTCAAAGCTGGGATTACAGGCATTAGTCACTACACCTGGACTTTTTTAAAAAAAATTTTTAAATTTTTACTTTTACTTTAAAAAAAGTTTTTCTGAGTTATTTCACTTAGGATAACTTTAAGGATTTCAGATATACTCTGAAAAGCAGTGGAAAATCATTGAAGGGTTTGAAGCAAAGACTGTACGGAAGGAGATGTGGCAGACACTTCCAGATATCAATTCTTTTTTAATTTTAATTTTTAATTTTTTGAGACAGAGTCTTGCTCTGTTACCCAGGCTGGAGTACAGTGGTGTGATCTTAGCTCATTGCAACCTCCACCTCCTGGGTTTAAGCGATTCTCCTGCCTCAGCTTCCTGAGTTACTGGAACGATAGCCCCACACCACCACGCCTGGCTAATTTTTATATTTTTAGTAGAGATGGCGTTTCAGCATGTTGGCCAGGCTGGTCTTGAGCTCTGACCTCAAGTGATCCATCCTCCTCAGCCTCCCAAAGTACTGGGATTACAGGCGTGAGCCGCTGTGCCCAGCCTCAATAAACATTTTTGGAGCTACTATTCTGTGGTACATTCTGTACTTCTGAGAGATTTATTTCCTGGTTTCTCAAATTTATATTGGTGACTCTTTCCTGTGATATCAGTTGTTTTCCTGTAATTCACAATAAAAATATGTTTCGTGTCATGATCGGAACACACGTGACTTGATAAAACACTGAAAACAAAGATTCACAAAACAATAACCAAAGTATGTGCTGTTTGCGTTTATATTTTCCATTCTATTCTGCTACTTAAAAAAAAAAAAACTTCTGGTCACATCCACTGTCCACCAAACTTGCTTTCATTATTCATTGATGAGTCAAAACCCATAGTTTAAAAGTCAATCTGTGTTATTTTTTTGGCAACCTTCACACCCAATGATAGCTCTTGTACAGTTGACTTAAAAACATTTTTTTGTGGATACATAGTAGGTGTACATATTTATGGGGTACATGAGTTGTTTGATACAGGCATGCAATGTGTAATAATCACATCATGGAATGGCCTATCCATCCCCTCAAGCAGTTATCTTTGTATCACAAACATTCCAATTACACTCTTTTAGTTATTTTTAAACATAAAATTAAGTTATTATTGACTAGTCCCCTGTTGTGCTATCAAACAGTAGGTCTTATTCATTTTATTTTATTTTTTTTGTATTCATTAACCCTCCCCGCTAGTTGATTTTTCATGCCAGCATCTCATCTCACCACCTGGACCGTGAGCATGAGTCCTCGCCTTGCTCATCTCCGTATCTGTAGTGCCTGGCCCTGTGCCTGGCATATACTGGATTGTATGCTCCTTGAAACCCAGAGTCGTATAGTGTGGCTCTTAGGGTCTCCTCAACACAGTAAACATGAGAAAGGTACCGTTTCCATTTGTATGGAGTCAAGGTGGAAGTCGGGATGGTTCTTAGCAGTTTTGGCAAATAGGAAAATTTTGTCCCCAACAAATATTTCAGGCGCTGTCCACATTTCTCTTCAACAATCCCCCTCTTTATAGGACTCTTAATATTATCATTATTATGTGAAATCTTAGAATTTTAGTGTCTTTCCAAGTATTCAACACATGGACTAGTTGATCTGATTGAAGGTAACACACACCTTAAAACGCTAGAGGATTGAGCTAGAGCAGAAGACTGTTTCTCTAACTAGGAAATTTTTAGTAACCCAGGAAGAAAAGGCCATGGCAAGGTGATGGTAGGGTGATGGGGTACGGGGATGTTTATTGGCAAGTGGGCATTTTGGCCCCGATCACAACATCCTTGAGTCAGCCCATCTGCATTTGAGGCATTGGGGAGATGGAAGGCTGTGGACACATGGGACAGTTTCCTAGAGCACATGGGCATGCACAAGCCAGTGTACAGGAGACAGAAAGCAACTTTACTTCTGGAGCGAAGCTTATTCTTTAGTCTTGTTTTCTCTGGATATGCTGCCTCCATTTATTAACAGATATTTCTGCCTCCGGAGCATACCCACACTGTGGGCAAGAGACAAGAATCTCAGAGTTGGTATTCCTGGTTTCCATGGGCAGATCTGGTAGGTGGGCCACTTGCTTCCTGTCATTTTGGCTCAAGGGAGGATATGGCTGCTCCTGGGAGAGCCACCATTTGTTGTTTGCAAAGAAATTGCTTTTCCAATAAAAAGCTATTCCGACTACCTGCTTTTTTTTTTTTTTTTTTTTTTTTTTTTTTTTTTTTTTTTTTTTTTGAGACAGAGTCTCACTCTGTCTCCCAGGCTGGAGTGCAGTGGCACAATCTCGGCTCACTGTAACCTCCGCCTCCCAGGTTCAAGCAATTCTGCCTCAGGCACCCGAGTAGCTGGGGCTACAGGCGCGCGCCACCATGCGCTGCTAATTTTGGCATTTTTTGGTAGAGAAGGAGTTTCACAGTGTTCGTCAGGATGGTCTCGATCTCTTGACCTTGTGATCCACCCACCTCGGCCTCCTAAAGTGCTGGGATTACAGGTGTGAGCCACTGCGCCCGGCTCTCCAACTACTTGCTTTAATTAGGCAATCTGGAACAGGCTCCAGGATACTCTGTTAGGTGAAAAAAATAAGTTGCAGAGAGTGTGCATAGTGTGCTGCCACTAGGGGGAGAAGAAGGAAGACTATGTATTTGTAAATTCATTTTGCACATACACAAAATATCTCTGGAAGTACACACAACAGAGATAGATGAGAATACAAGGAGACAGCTTTCCTGTGGACAGTTGGCCCTCTGTATCTGCTGAATGTACTACATCATTTTATATACGGAACTTGAGCATCTACAGGTTTTTGGTATCCTCAGGGGATCCAGGAACCAAACCCCTGTGAATGGGAGAGACAACTGTACTTTTTTTTGCATTTTGAATTTTTTTTTTACCATATATATATGTTATAACCTATTCACATAAATTATTTCCAACAAAAATAATTAACATCATTCCTAAAAGTAATATATATGATATATATTATTATTATTATATAATATATAATAATTATATATAATATATAATATAATAATAACATATAATAATATATATCTAAACTTATATATATTATATATATTTATAAATATATGTATATTTCTTAGTAGTTTAGGCAAATAGGGAAATTTTGTCCCCAGCAAATATTTCAGGCGCTGTCCGCATTTCTCTTCAACAATCCCCCTCTTTATAGGACTCTTAATATTATCATTATTATGTGAAATCTTAGATTTTTAGTGTATTTCTGAGTATTCAACACATGGACATAATATAATAATATATAAATATGTACAATATATATTTATGTGTTATATAAATAATATATAATATATATTTATATAATATATAAATATATATTATGTATTATAATTATAATATATTATATATATAATTATATATATAATATATACTTTTTTTTTTTGAGGCGGAGTTTCGCTCTTGTTACCCAGGCTGGAGTGCAACGGTGCGATCTCGGCTCACCACAACCTCCGCCTCCTGGGTTCAGGCAATTCTCCTGCCTCAGCCTCCTGAGTAGCTGGGACTACAGGCACGCGCCACCATGCCCAGCTAATTTTTTGTATTTTTAGTAGAGACTGGGTTTCACCATGTTGACCAGGATGGTCTTGATCTCTTGACCTCGTGATCCACCCGCCTCGGCCTCCCAAAGTGCTGGGATTACAGGCTTGAGCCACCGTGCCCGGCCTTAATATATACATTTTTATAAATCAGATCAACTAGTCCATGTGTTGAATACTCGGAAAGACACTAAAAATCTAAGATTTCACATAATAATGATAATATTAAGAGTCCTATAAAGAGGGGGATTGTTGAAGAGAAATGCGGACAGCGCCTGAAATACTTGTTGGGGACAAAATTTTCCTATTTGGCTAAACTACTAAGAAATAGACATATATTTATAAATATATATAATATATATAAGTTTAGATATATACTATTATGTTATTATATATATTATTATATTTATATATAAAATATAATATATATTATATATAATCTATATTATAATATATAATATATGTTATATATTTATAAATATATAAATATGTAAATATATATAATAACATAGTTTATAATGTCTTTTGTTTTTTTCTTGAGATGGAGTTTTGCTCTTGTTGCCCAGGCTGGAGTGCAATGGCGTGATCTTGGCTCATGGCAACCTCCGCTTCCTGGGTTCAAGCAATTCTCCTGCCTCAGCCTCCTGAGTAGCTGGGATTGCAGATGTGTGCTACCATGCCCAGCTAATTTCTGTATTTTTAGTAGACACTGGGTTTGACCATGTTAACCAAGCTGGTCTCAAACTTCTGACCTCAGGTGATCCACCCACCTCGGCCTCTCAAAGTGCTGGGATTACAGGTGTGAGCCACCGTGCCCACCCTATAATATTACTTTAAGTGAACCATTATATGTATGTATAAAACAAACAAAAGTAACAATAAGAAAAACTCCTATGTATAATGGGAAAAAGACTGGAAGGGGCTATACTACAAGGTTAATGGTGGTTTCTGTAACTCATCTTTTGTTCTTTATTCATTATTTTCCAAATTTTCTTTTGTTATATGTTTTGTTGCATAATGGCTAACCATTATGAAACAAAACAGATGGCATAGGTGACTATACCATCTACGTTTGTGTATGTTCACTCTATGATGTCTACACAGTGATGAAATAGCCTAAACACACATTTTTTTCAGAACATACTGTAAACCAAAAGGTGCCTGAGACAGGTCTCAATCAACAGAGAGGCTTATTTTGCCAAGGTTAAGGACCATGGCCCATGGCACAGCCTCAAGAGGTCCTGAGAACATGTGTCCGAGGTGGTTTGGTTACAGCTTGATTTTATACATTTTAGAAAGAAGTTACAGGCAAAGACATGAATTGATACATGTAGGGTGTGATGGTTAATACTGAGTGTCAACTTGATTGGATCAAAGGATGCAAATGTGTCTGTGAGGGTGTTGCCAGATTAACATTTGAGTCAGTGGGCTGGGAAAGGCAGACCTACCCTTCCTCTGGATAGTCATCATCTAATTAGCAGCCAGCATGGCTAGAATATAAAGCAAGCAGAAAAATGTGAAAAGAGAGACTGGCCTAACCTCTCAGCCTACATCTTTTTCCTGTGCTGGATGCTTTCTGTCCTTGAACATCAGACTCCAAGTTCTTCAGTTCTGGGACTTGGACTGGCTCTCCTTCCTCCTCAGCTTGCAGATGGCCTATTGTGAGACCTCATGAATGTGTGAGTTAATAAACTCCCATATATATAGTAGAATATATATATATATGTGTATATATATATATATATGTGTGTGTGTGTATATATATCATATATGCTGATAGCATATATATATATGTATGTATATATATATATGTATGTGTATATATATATATATATATACACACATATATATATATGCTATCAGCTCTGTCCCTCTAGAGAATCCTGACTAATACATAAGGTATACATTGATTTGTCCCAGAAAGGCAGAACATTTTGAAGCAGGGTGAGAAGTAGGAACTTCCAGGTCATAAATGGATTCAGAGATTTCCTGATTGGCGATTAGTTGAAGAAGTTAAGCTCTGCCTGAAGAGTTAAAGTCTGCCTGAATTAAGGTACGGGGGACGGGAGTTGTGGAAGCCAAGGTTCTTCTCATGTAGATAAAGCCTTTAGGTAGCTAGCTTCAGAGGGAATACATGGCAAATGTCCCTTACTGGACCTTAAAAGATGTCAGAGTCTTAGTTAAATCTCTTCTGGATCAGGAAAAGACCCAGAAAGGGAAGAGCATTCTCTCCAGAATGTAAATTTCTCCCGTATGAGACAGTTTTGCAGGGCCATTTCAAAATATGTCAAACAAATATAATTTGGGGTAAAATACTTTTATTTCCAGAGTCAGCTGGAGTGGATATTTATTGCTACAAAGAATCTGTTCTGTCAGTCTTAAGATCTCTATTTTAACGTTAATGCTGATCAGTTGTGTGTAAACTTTAAAAGAGAGAGTGTATGAGGAGGCATGTCCAAAACCCCCTTCTCATCATGGCCTGGACTAGCTATTTGGGTTTCTTTGGAAGCCCCTTGTCTGGGGGATGGGGTCCATTCAGTCTGTTGGGGGACTTGGAATTTTAATTTTGGTTTACAGTATCTTCATTGTTAAGTGACACATGACTGTATTCTATTTTTCCAGGTTGCAGTAACAGACCTGTCTAGGGTTGGACTAGCCTACCCACATGGTTTGGACCCGCCTGATGGGAAAAGGGCTAGATGTGGACTAGACGCCGGGCATAGTGGAGCAGTCCCACCTGCAATCCCAGGTATTCAGGAGGCTGAGACAGGAGGATTGCTTGAGCCCAAGACTTCCAGATCAGCTTGGGCAACACAGACAGACCCCCTCCCTAAATAAACAAAACAAAACAGATCTGGACTACAGATGAAGCTGCAAGGCAGTGGGCATTGTCAACCAAAGGGAAAGGAGGAAGGATTTCAGTTGCTTCCATCTGAGGCATTTTATCCATCTTCACCATGGCTGTTTGTGTGTTGCGGGAGAGCCAGGTGAGCCTATGAAGCTTTCTTATCTACTGTGGTCTCACGGCTTGGATCACCTCCCATGCTAAGTTCTCTCTAGTTGGCAGCTCATAATTTCACACTTAGCTTCTATATGACCTGTTGGCATCTTTTTTTTTTTTTTTTTTTTTTTTGAGACTAAGTCTCACTCTATTGCCCAGGTTGGAGGGCAGTGGTGCCATCTTGGCTCATTGCAACCTCTTCCTCATGGGTTCAAGCAATTTTCCTGCCTCAGCCACCTAAGTAGCTGAGATTACAGGCACACACCACCACACCCAGCTAATTTTTGTATTTTTTAGTAGAGATGTGGTTTCCCCATGTTGGCCAGGCTGTTCTCGAACTCCTTACCTCACGTGATCCACCTGCCTTGGCCTCCCAAAGTGCTGGGATTACAGGTGTGAGCCACCGCCCAGCTGGTAGTTTCCATTTTGATTCTCCATCTGTAGATGTGTCCCCACCTGTGCTAAATGTCCTATCCTCTACCTCTTGTTTTAAAGTCCCCTACCTCCTGGGTGTCTTCTGGAGAGCACCCAGGTACATTAAACAGGTTTGAAGTAAGCATGTGGTTCCCCTGCCAAGCCTGCTGCCTACCTGTACTCCGTCTCTGTTAATAGCACTACCACCCACCTAGTCGCCAGGCAGGATCTTGGCTTTCACCTTGGCTCTTTCCCCTCCCTCTCCCTCACACTCTTCTGCCAGTTCTGCCCCTCTCTCGACACCCTCTGCCTATCATCCCTTACCCTTCCATCTCCCAGCCTTTAGTAGAATCTGTCATTTATAAGTAAAAATCTGATCCAGCAGCTCTCCTACTTAAGGACTCTCAGCTCTCCTCCTTAACAACTCCATTCATGTGATAAAATCAGAATTTCTTGTGCGGCAGAAGAGAGTCTTCATAATATATTCCCAGCCTGCCTCTCTGGCTGCATTCTCTAACACAGCCGAAATTATACCAGCCTTCAGCTTCTTAATGTCCTCCAAACAAAATCTGTTCTTTACAACTCAGTACTTCGTACAACTCTGTACTTTTGAACACTGCTGTCTTTCATATTTAGTGCTCTCCTACCGACCTTTTCAAGGTTACCTCAAGGGTTTGAGGGGCAATCTCTTTCCCCTTGTCTCAATCAGCAGACCTGGGCTATGTGGATGATAGTATGCATGATAAAACAGCTAAACCTTTGATTTGATTCTGTTCTTAATTTTCATCCTGCTCCACTCTACTCTTTGTAAAGATTTAACAAATAAGCATGAATTCTTTCCTGGCATTAGGCTGCAATTGGAGCCAGAGGATTATATTACAGCTAAGAAGTGTCTGAACAAACAGGGGAGGGGGGTCAAAATCGTGCCGGAAGGAAAAATGCCTTTCAAGCTTTTGGAGATTTGCTGCCTCTGATCCTCTGGCTTTGATCTCCAGGACTCCATTACAATAAGGTATTAGCTTTAACCAGCTCGTTGTTTCTGTGCCAGGAAGGTAGGCTGAGGGGTCGTGCTTAGAAAAGAAGTGAGACCCTGTCTTTACAAAAAATTTAAAAATTAGCCAAGGATGGTGGTGCATGACTGGAATCCTAGCTACTGAGGCTAGGCTGGGGAGGGAGGATCGCTGAAGCTCAGGAGTTGGAGGCTGCAGTGAGCTATGATCATGCCAGTGTACTCAAGCCTGGGGGAAAGAGGAAGACCCTGTTTTTTAAAACGGCAGCAACAAAAACCAAGGAACAGTGAATTGCTGTCAGGCTCAGACACAACACAGCACTAGAAGACAGGTTCTTCTCCAGTAAGGACAAGAAGTAGGAGCATCAGGGGATGGATACCCAATTTTCCATGTTTGTGATTATTACGCAGTTCATGCCTGCACCAAAATATCTCGGAGAGACAATTATAATATCCAGGATTATGATGTAGAGACGTGGTTCAATTTGCTGTAGCAGAGATGGGAGCGGAAAAAAAAGAGTAGTGTTAACATTTTTGAGGCCAAGATAGCCCTTTGGCAGCCAAAATACAGTGATATTCAAAGAACATGCCTCCTGGCCTAGCAAAGATTAACCTCCTCTCTTTCATTTCTAAACTTGCAAAGTCGCTGGATTAGTCCGTTTTCATGCTGCTGATAAAGACGTGCCTGAGACTGGGAAGAAAAAGAGGTTTAATTAGACTTGTAGTTCCACATGGCTGGGGAGGCCTCAGAATGATGGCAGGAGGCAAAAGGCACTTCTTAACATGGTGGTGGCAAGAGAAAATGAGGAAGAAGCAAAAGCAGAAACCCCTGATAAACCCATCAGATCCCGTGAGACTTATTCTCTATGACGAGAATAGCAAGGGAAAGACTGCCCCCCTCTCCCAAGATTCAATTACCTTTCCTGGGTCCCTCCCACAACACATGGGAATTCTGGGAGATGCAATTCAAGTGATATTTGGGTGGGGACACAGCGAAACCATATCATTCATCATCTCTCACCACCTCCATTTCCTCACCACAAACTCACTCATCACTTCTCAGGATAACTCCCCCCCTCCACTCCTTCTCCAGGAAGATACCAATTCTCAGACAACATCCTCTCCCTTGGGGGAATGGCAGTGCCACTCCCAGAACCAGGAAATCAGGAGGAAGGTAGTTTCTCAGGCAGCAGCTATGAAGCCTTGGAGTCATCTTTGCCTCCTTTGTGCAAGTCCCCTTTACTGCCAGCTCAGCATCTGATGAGTTGCCAAGTCCCACCAAGTCCACCCCATAGGATCTCTCTAGCATCTGCCGACATCTTCACCCTCACAGCAGTCACAAAGCACCAAAGTGGGATGGAGAAAACTGCCCACCATCAACCCCAGCTCTCCAACCACCATCTTCTTCATGTCTATATGAGCTTCCTAAGGTTGCTATAGCAAAATACCAGAGTGGCCTTAAACTGCAGAAACTGGCCAGGCACCATGACTCATACCTGTAATCCCAGCATTTTGGGAGGCTGAGGTCGGTGGATCACTGAGGTCAGGAGTTCGAGACCAGCCTAGCCAACAAGGTGAAATCCCGTCTCTACTAAAAAAAAAAAAAAGACAAAATTAGCCAGGTGTGATAGCCACACCTGTAATCCCAGCTACTCAGGAGGCTGAGGCAGGAGAATTGCTTGAACCTGGAAGGTGGAGGTTGCGGTGAGCTGAGATCACGACATTACAATCCAGCCTGGGCAACAAGAGGAAAACTCAGTCTCAAAAAAAAAAAGTAAAAAATAACCGGACATGATGACCTGCACCTGTAGTCCCAGCTACTTGTGAGGCTGAGGTGGGAGGATGGCTTGAGTCCAGGAGGTGGAGGTTGCAGTGAGCTGAGATTATGCCCCTGCACTCCAGCCTGGACAGTGGAGCCAGACCATGTCTCAACAAATAAATAAATATTTTTTTAAATGCAGAAATTTGCTCTTTCCTAGTTCTGGAGGCTAGGAGTTCTAAATGAAGGAGCCGGCAAGGCTGGTTCCTTCTGGAGGCCCTGAGGAAGAACCTGTTCCCTGCCTCTCTCCCAGCTGCTGGTGGTTCCTGGCAACACTTGGCATTCCTTGATTCACAGACGCATCACCCCTGACTCTGGCTCCGTCTTTATATGGCACCCTCCTCTGTGTGTGCATGTCTCTGTGTCTCTGATTTCTTTAAAGCTACCAGTCATTGGCTTTAGGGCCCATCCTAGACTAGAGTGACCTCATCTTAACTGATTACATCTTCAAAGACCCTATTTCCAAATAAGGTCACATTCTGAGGTTCTGGATGGACATGAGCTTTTGGGGACACTCTTCAATTTAGTATAGTGTCTTTCCAGCTGTCACCTTCTCACTCCTCTCACGTGTTCCCCTTCCCATTTGGGGACCTGAAGTCTGACTGCCTCCCTCCTTTGTGGGTCCTCTGTTGACCTCATTTTCTTTTTTCTTTCTTTCTTTCTTTCTTTTTTTTTTTTTTTGACATAGGGTCTCACCCTGTCACCCAGGCTGGAGCATAGTACCACGATCCTGGCTCACTGCAACCTCTGCCTCCTAGGCTCACACAGCCCTCCCACACCAGCCTCCCAAGGACCTGGGATCACAAGTGTGCACCACTGAGCCTGGCTAATTTTTTTGTGGAGACAGGATTTTGCCACATTGTCTAGACTGGTCTTGAATTCCTAGACTCAAGCAATGCCCCTTCCCCTGGCCTCCCAGAGTGCTGGGATTACAGGCATGAGCCACTGTGCTTGGCCAGTATTCCTATCTAGCCTTGATTCACACAGCTGATGACCTGAATCTTATCACCTCTTCCTCCGACTTCCTATCCTCCATCTGCAGCCTGCCTCCCTCCATGAGGACACATAGGCTTCTGTCTAAAAGAAAAGAAACCACACTCTGTGAGCACTAAGACCACAACAAAACCTCTGTCCTCTCCGGTCGCAACTGAGCACCCCCCTGCCCATCAGTGGTCTTCAGTGAGGCTTGCAAAGGTTCCCTGCTCTCCCCAAGCCCCACCCGACGGAACCTCCTGACTCAGGAATTGACTCCTTACTTCATGGAAAAAATTGAGCTGCAGAGTTTCAGGGATCTGAACAACCTGCTCTTCCTTCCTTTTTACTTACACTTAGAACTAACCACACTCCTCTCTCCCAGATTGCAGAGTGAGCTGTCCTTTTGCACGGGCCAGCTGAGCCCCTCAGCCCCTTGGGGAGCTGCCCCTAAGGCCCTTCAGCCCTCTCTTCTTTCTGGCTAATGCCATCTCTCTCTCTCTCTCTCTTTTCAAGCTAGGCTGCTTGGAAAATAGTCTCTGTGGTTTTTATGCCCTCCCTTCCCATTTACTCAAAAGTCACCTGCTTCATGGAGCCTCCCCAGACCCCTCAATGGGATGCAGTCGCTCTTCCCTCTCTCCCCCACCTAAGTCCCAGTGCTCTGTTTGTCCTCTCAAGGTACCTGTACTGTTTGGTGTCATCATATCTATTGTGCCAAGCCTGTAGCAGGGCAAGGGCAGGGCCTCTGACCTTGCACATCATCACAGACATTCTATAAATATAGTTGAAAGACTCCAAAGTCGGCTGGTCCTGGGTCACACTGTGTTCGGCCAAGCCCAGCTTAGGTGTCTGTTTTCCCCCATGCAGCTGGATGAATGAAGTGGGCCACAAGGGCTGAGAGATACAGCACCTTCATAGAACCAGTCAACAGACCCCAGGCTCCCAGGCTCTCCTACCAGTGGATGCTGTGGGTGCTTTCGGTGAGTGGCAGCTGGTGACAGTTTGGGCAGGGAAGCAGGGAAGGGGTTTGAGAGAACAGCTCTCCCAGTGGTGCCAATAGTCTCTTTACCTCCCCTCAGACTGAGGCTTGCATATGTACAAGACAGTGCGTGAGTCTGTGAATTTCACTTCACGTGTGGCTTTATGAAACCAATCTCTGCCAGACCATACGTACCTTCTGTACCTCCAAGGCATAGTGGTGGCTCGGCTCCTCTCCTCCACATCCAACCTCCTTTGTTATTCTCTGGGGCACACTTGCAGTCTGCCAGGCTTTTTTGAGCTAGATGCTTTGCATACCCCTTCATCCAGTCCTTATTGCCACCAAATCAAGTAAATGCTATTCCTCCCCGCTCCTTTTTTTGAAGCAGAGTCTCGCCCTGTCTACCAGGCTGGAGTTCAGTGGTGTGATCTTGGCTCAAGTCTCTGTCTCCTGAGCTCAAGCAATTGTCCTGCCTCAGCTTCCTGAGTAACTGGGATTATAGGTGCACACCACCATGCCTGGCTAATTTGTGTGTGTGTGTGTGTGTGTGTATATGGTGGTGAAACCATATGTATATACATATACACACAATACACACACACACTATACATATATATATATATGTATATATGTATACATATTTCTACTAAATATATATATATATAGTAGTAGAAATGGGGTTTCACCATGTTAGCCAGGCTGGTCTCCAACTCCTTACCTCAGATGATCCACATGCCTCAGCCTCCCAAAGTTCTGGGATTGCAGGCACGAGCCACCGCGCCCAGCCTATTTCTCCCTTTTTAGAGAAAAATGAAGGCTCAAAGAGGTGAAAGTAACTTGCCCAGAGTCACACTGCTAGTGAGTGGCAGAACAGTCCCCAAGCCCTGGCCTCGATGATGCCAAAGCCCATGTTGTAACCACTGCCCCAGCCTTTCTTTCCTTTTTTTTTTTTTTTTTTTTGGAGATGGAGTTTTTGCTCTTGTCACCCAGGCTGGAGTGCAATGGCGCAAGCTCTGCTTGCTGCAACCTCCACCTCCTGGGTTCAAGCAATTCTCCTGCCTCAGCCTCCTGAGTAGATGTGATTACAGGTGCTTGCCACCATGCCTGGCTAATTTTGTATTTTCAGTAGAGACCGTCTGGTCTTGAACTCCTAACCTCAGGTAATCCACCCTCCCTCGGCCTCTCAAAGTGCTAGGATTATAGGTGTGAGCCACTGTGCCTGGCCAAGCCTGTATTTCTCCAGCAAGATCAACATTGATCTTAATTTTCACCTAATCTTGTGCATAGTGGTTCCAGGGTGTGTTCACCAGATGTGAGTTACGCCCACGACACAATTCCCCCTCTCCCTGTGCTGCTCACCCACTAGCTATCCCAAAATACTGAAGGTGTCAGTGGAGGAGTGATTAAAAAGGGGGCATCATAAACAGCAACTCAAAATACTAAAAGAAAATATTTAAAAAGGGGTAACAGGGATTAGCTTTTGTTAGATTTCATCTAACCTGACTAAGGACAAGGCTTAGGGCTGTGTTCCATCTGTTTTCTTATCTCTAGTGCTGAGTGAAGGAATATGCTTTCATTCCTGATCAAAATCTGCAAGCTCCTTTATCTGCCTTGGTGGTGAAAGATGTTGCAGCAGCAGTGGGCGCCAATCCTCATCTTGACTCTCCTCCCACTGCCTTATCAGGATGTCATCTCCAATAGGAACCACCTGTAGGTGCAATGGAATAGGGAAGTCTTTGAATTCTCTTGTCAGAAGACTTGAAGATGAGTTTGGCGCACACTCATCTTGATAAAGAAAGGTCTTTGTAAAGATTTAATGTGATCACGTAGGTAAAACTTGGCACAACTTTATCAAAAAAGAAGTGTTTAGTAAAGTAACAAACGTATTGACCTAGCTAATCCTCCAAAGTGGCATCCAAATAAGTGAGGCCAAGGGTGTGGCCGATAACTTTTGTGCCACTTAGGAGGCCATTGGACCTTGATGTTACTCATGTTACTGTATGTGGCACAGAGAAAAACACATTAGAATCTGAAAATCTGTTTTTCCTGTGGCTCTCCTTGTGCTCAGAATCATACCCAGCTGCCTCCTCTGACCTCAGGACCTCTTCCATCTGGCTCCTGCCTCGGTTTTGGATCTCATCTCAAACCCTTCCCTCTGCAGTCTCTTGGTGGGGGAGCAGCCCAGCCCCTTTCACCTCAGGATCTCTGCAGGTGCTGTTCCTGTTCATCCTTCAGTCTCAGCTGAAGTGTCATCTCCTTCCCTGACCACCTAGCAGAATCCCTGTCATTTTGAAACAAAACGAAACAACCCATTGCATCCCCAAGAGTGCCCAACAAGCATGCTCAACAAATAGCTGTTGGATGAATGCAGGAAGAAACTGGACCACTGCCAGCTTAGGCAGGCAAGGAGGGCCTTGTTTTTTTTGTTGCTGTTGTTTTGTTTTTTTAGTCTAATCTGTGCTTGGGGCTGTTTTTAAGGTGGTGCTCTGAAGACTTTAAAAATTAGTGGTGATCTCACTAATCCCACAGAAACACAAACTACCATCAGAGAATACTATAAACACCTTTATGCAAATAAAATAGAAAATCTAGAGGAAATTGATAAATTCCTGGACACATACACCCTCCCAACACTAAACGAGGAAGAAGTTAAATCCCTGAATAGACCCAATAGCAAGTTCTGAAATGGAGGAAGTAATTAATAGCCTACCACCTAAAAAAAAAAAAACACCCCAAACCAGACAGATTCACAGCCAAATTCTACCAGAGCTGCAAAGAGGAATTGGTACCATTCCTTCTGAAACTATTCCAAACAATAGAAAAAGAGGGACACCTCCTTAACTCATTTTATGAAGCCAGCATTATCCTGATACCAAAACCTGGCAGCGACACAACAAAAAAGAAAATTTCAGGCCAATATCCCTGGTGAACATTGATGTGAAAATCCTCAATTAAATACCAGCAAACTGAATCCAGCAGCACATCAAAATGCTTATCCACAACGATCAAGTCAGCTTCATCCCTGGAATGCAAGGCTGGTTCAACATATGCAAATCAAGAAATGTAATCCATCACATCAATAGAACCAATGACAAAAACCACATGATTATCTCAATAGATGCAGAAAGGACCTTCAGTGAAATTAACACCCCTTCTTGCTAAAAACTCTCAATAAACTAGGTATTGATGGAACACATCTCAAAATAATAAGAGCTATTTATGACAAAACCACAGCCAATATCATACTGAATGGGCAAAAGCTGGAAGCAGTCCCTTAGAAAACCTGCATAAGACGAGGATGTCCTCTCTCACCACTCCTATTCAACATAGTATTGGAAGTTCTGGCTAGAGCAATCAGGCAAGAGAAAGAAATAAAGGATATCCAAATAGGAAGAGAGGAAGTCAAATTGTCTCTGTTTGCAGATGACATGATTATATATTTAGAAGACCCCATTGTCTCAACCCCAAATCTCCTTAAGCTGATAAGCAACTTCAGCAAAGTCTCAGGATGATACAAAATCAATGTGCAAAAATGACAAGCATTCCTATACACCACAGACAAACAGAGAGCCAAATCATGAGTGAACTCCCATTCACAATTGCTATAAAGAGAATAAAATACTTAGGAATACAACTTACAAGGGATGTGGAGGGCATCTTCAAGGAGAACTATAAACCACTGCTCAAGGAAATAAGAAAGAACACAAACAAATGGTAGAACATTCCATGCTCACAGATAGAAAGAATAAATATCATAAGAATGGCCATATTGCCCAAAGTAATTTATAGATTCAATGCTATCTCTGTCAAATTACCATTTGACAAAGCTGGAGGCATCATGCTACCTGACTTCAAAATATACTACAAGGTACAATAACTGAAACAGCATGGTACTGGTACCAAAACAGATAGATAGACCCATGGAACAGAACAGAGGCCTCAGAAATAACGTCACACATCTACAACCATCTGATCTTTGTCAAACCTTACAAAAACAAGCAATGGGGACAGGATTCCCTATTTAATAAATGGTGTTGGGAAAACTGGCTAGGCATAAGCAGAAAACTGAAACTTGACCCCAGCTTTACACCTTATACAAAAACTAACTTAAGATGGATTAAAGACTTAAATATAAGACCTAAAACCATAAAAACCCTAGAAGAAAATCTAGGCAATACTATTCAGGACATAGGCATGGGCAAAGACTTCATGACTAAAACACCAAAAGCAATAGCAACAAAAGCCAAAATTGACAAATGGGATCTAATTAAACTAAAGAGCTTCTGCACAGCTAAAGAAACTATCATCGGAGTGAACAGAAAACCTATAGAATGGGAGAAAATGTTTGCAATCTATTCTCCTGACAAAGGGCTGATATCCAGAATCTACAAGGAACTTAAACAAATTTGCAAGAGAAAAAACAAACAACCCCATCAAAAAGTGGGAGAAGGATATGAACAGCCGCTTCTCAAAATAAGACATTTATGTGGCCAACAGACATGCAAAAAAGCTCATCATCACTCATCATTAGAGAAATGCAAATCAAAACCACAATGAGATACCATCTCATGCCAGTTAGAATGGCAATTACTAAAAAGTCAGGAAACAACAGATGCTGGAGAAGATGTGGAAAAATAGGGACACTTTTACACTGTTTGTGGGAGTGTAAATTAGTTCAACCATTGTGGAAGACAGTGTGGTGATTCCTCAAGGATCTAGAATCAGAAATGTCATTTGACCCAGCAATCCCATTACTGAACTCATCCTCTTTTATGGCTGCATAGTATTCAATGGTGTATATGTACCCCCTTTTCTTCTTTATCCAGTCTATCATTGATAGGCATTTGGGTCGATTCCAAGTCTTTGCTATTGTGAATAGTGCTGCAAGAAATATATGTGTGCATGTGCCTTTATAGTAGAGTTCATGTCCTTTGCAGGGACATGGATGAAGCTGGAAACCATCATTCTCAGCAAACTAACACAGGAACAGGAAACCAAACACCACATGTTCTCAATCATAAGTGGGAGGTGAACAATGAGAACACATGGATGCAGGGAGGGGAACATCACACACAGGGGCCTGTTGGGGGGGGTGGGGACCTAGGGGAGGGATAACATTAGGAGAAATACCTAATGTAGGTGACGGGTTGATGGGCGCAGCAAACCATCATGGCATGTGTATACCTGTGTAACAAACCTACACGTTCTGCACATGTATCCCAGAACTTAAAGTATAATAATAATAAAAAATTTGTGGTGGTCTGGAAGGTACTGCTTATTTATTTGTTTGTTTGTTTGAGAGACAGTCTCACTCTGTTGTCCACACTGGAAGTGCAATGGCGTGATCTCTGCTCACCTCAACCTCCGCCACCTGGGTTTAAATGATTCTCATGCCTCAGCCACCCGAGTAGCTGAGATTACAGGCATGCACCACCACACCCAGTTAATTTTTGTATTTTTAGCAGAGACGGGGTTTCACGATGTTGCCCAGGCTGGTCTTCAACTTCTGGACTCAAGTGATTTCCTGTCTTGACCTCCCAAAGTGCTGGGATTACAGGCATGAGCCACTGTTCCTGGCCTGATTATCTTTTTAATAAAAGGGAAAAGAGGAAAAGAGCATTCTGTTTGCAAAGCTAGTAGAATACTGCTTGAAATATTTTTAGCAATCTCTGGATGCCATCCATTCTCTGATTCTGCCTGTTGATCTCATTCTGAGCACTAAATGTGCATCAGCTTGGCTTATGGTTTCCGCCACTGTTTTCTAGGTTTCTTGGCTTATTGCTTTCTTGATTTCTAAGTTAACAAGGGAAGCCTCGTTACACAGCTTTTAAAAAAGTCCCAATTAAAATTGTTCTGCAATAGTAGTAATAGGAGTGATACAATTTTTATCATGGTCCATCATAAAGTGTTGGTTGGTTTCAAAAAGAGGCCACAAAGTGGCTGGGGCGGACACAGTGTGACCCCTCACCCAGAGATCATTAGCTGCCAGAACAGTCTCAGCAACAGACCAGAGGCAGCAGCAGGTCTAGGGACTTGTGCGAAGCTGGGGTGTTGCCTCTGGGCATCATTAGGAGGAGCTGCTCTATAGGGGAGAAAGAAATGAGTAGGAAGCACAGTGTTTCCAGGATAAAAAAAGAGTTACAGAGAAAAGTAAATATTTGACTAGCCTTTGAAAACTAAGCCTAGATCAGGGATATGAGGCTTTCTGTATTCACTCATTCATTCATTCTCTCCTCCATTTATTTATTCATTCAACAAATGAGCATTGAGCAGGCACCAGACTAAGTCCCAGATGATGCAAGGATAAATGGGTCTTGGTTCTTGACTTTGAATAGCTCACATTACATTACCAAATGATATGGTGTTTGTAAAAGTGGCTTGTAAATGGCACAACACTACAATGTGTTGGTTATTCTTCCAACATTTAACATGATGGCTGGCATAGAACAGGTGCTTAAAAATGGTTGAATGAATGAATAAGGAGCAGTAAGTGATAGGCACTGAAACAACATAGGCACTAAACAAGCTGTAATATATGAGAACTGGAGACAGTCTGGGTTGAAAATTAAAAAGGGACCTGTGTGATTCAGTACAGCACTAAACAGGGTTCCTTGATTATTTCTGAGACTGGGAACTTCATGTTCTAAACCCTGCTTTTTGCATAACCACGGGACTGTGATGACTTAATCTCTCTATGGTTGAGCAAAGGACTACAACCATATCATCAGACCATCTCCTTCGACATACTCTATGAAGTGGGCTTCATCCTAAAGTTTAAGAAAGAAAGGAGCAGGAGTTAGAAAAATACAGAATTGCCTTTCAACCGTAAATCCCTTCAAATCCACAGTAAGAAATGAAACAGATGAAACTGTTGAACAAACATTTCCTTTTCTGTGTAGGAATGTCATCATCACAAAAGAGAACTACTAGTTAAATTATAACCTTATGCCAGCAGTTACGTGAGCTTCTTTCTCCTGTTGACCTTCAGGAAGCTACAATGATGATCAGTATCTAATCTGGAAATTCATTACCTTGTTTATTTTAGAGACTTACTAGTTTCAAGAGACTGACAGTAATTGTACCAAATTAACTCCCTCAAATTCTTGTATCATAAAAAGTGACCATTACTGGGTGTATATATATATATTTGTTGGACTATAAAAGCTCATATCACTCTTAATTTGTGCCAGGTCAGGGAAGAAAGCCCAGACTTAAATGTGGCCAGAAACCACAATGCAGAAAGATTTAACAGTCCTCCCCACGTTTCAGAATGAGTTGGAAAGGAGTCAAAATTTAATCTTAAAATCTCACAAATGCTTTATGACTACAATTAGTGCTTAAAGCTATCAGGTGGTATAGACATGCACTACTATTGTAGAAACTGAGCAGTACATCTAGGTTTCCCAGCAGAGAGACTACTTTGAGGGTAAACTTGTCATAAGTGGTAAGGACCTATTTTTCTTTCTTTTTAATTTTTATTTATTTATTTTTTCAGACAGAGTCTCACTGTATCACCCAGGCTGGAGTGCGGTGGCACAATCTCAGCTCACTATGACCTCTGTCTCCGGAGTTCAAGAAATTCTCCTGCCTCAGCCTTCTGAGTAGCTGAGATTACAGACAGGTATGTGCCCACATGCCTGGCTAATTTTTGTATTTTTAGTAGAGACAGAGTTTCACCATGTTGGCCAGGCTGGTTTTGAACTCCTGGCCTCAAGTCATCCACCCACCTTGGCCTCCCAAAGTTCTGGGATTACAGGCATGAGCCACTATGCCTGGCCAGCATCTATTTTTTTAATTAAAATAATTAAATATATTTCTTTCTTTCTTTTTTTTTTTGAGATGGTATTTTGCTCTTATTGCCCAGGCTGGAGTGCAATGGCAAGATCTCAACTCACTGCAACCTGCTGGGTTCAACTCAGTGCCTCCTGGGTTCAAGCGATTCTCTTGCCTCAGCCTCCTGAGTAGCTGGGATTGCAGATGCCTGCCAACACACCCAGCTAATTTTTTTTTTTAGTAGTGACGGGGTTTCACTATGTTGGCCAGGCTGATCTCAAACTCCTGACCTTAGGCGATCCACTCACCTCAGCCTCACAAAGTGCTGGAATTATAGGCATAAGCCACTGTGCCCTGCCATTAAATATATTTCATTATATGATAAGTAGAAATTGGAAGAGACAAGGAACAGATTCTCCCTTGGAGCCTCCAGAAGGAACCAGGCCTGCTAACATCTTAATTTTAGCCCAATAAGATTGACTTCAGACTGCTGATCTTCAAATCTGTTAGAGAATCAATTTGTGCTGTTTTAAGCCAGTACATTGTGGGCATTTGTTACAGCAGTAACGGGAAACTAATACAGTCCTCATTTCAAAATAGTTCCCAATATGGTGGCCGCAGTGGCTGGCACCTGTAATCCCAGCACTTTGGGAGGCCGTGGCAGGAGGATCGCTTGAGCACGGGAGTTCGAGACCAGCCTGGCAGCCAACCTGGGCAACATAGTGAGACCTTATTTGTTAAAAAAAAAAAAAAATCTTAAAAAAAATTGCTAATCTATTATTTTTTATTAGACTACTGAAGGTGTGAAGGGCGAGTGGGCAGTAGAAAACGAAATCCTTTTGTCTCTGTGGGTGGCGGTGTTCAAATATTTTCCACTTTGGTATTTCAAAAGCTTTGTAATGCGTTGTGTTTATTTTATTCATCTGTTTTTGTCTCCCTTTATCAGGCTCTCTGGCTACATATCCCATCATATTTTTTATAGTCCTATTTAAGAAACTGTCTCATGAAGAGCTGTCTGAGTCAGGGAAGAGTCAAAATCAAAGCTTCTATTTGTGCCTTTTGTCACAAACCTCCCACACATGTTCCATTCTTCCTTCACACTCCAAGTCTTTTAGTCTTTCTTTTTCTCAAGATGTCCCCCTCCTCTTGTACCTCCTTTTCTGTCCCTTTTCTGTCCTCTCCTCCACTTAATTCCATTTAGTTGATCACTGTTTTTTTCTCCTCTTTTTTTCTGGAGCTCTCTCTCACCTGTTAAATTCTTGAGTTTCCACCTAATCTTGTTCAAGAGTCCAGACCCTTTGCCTACTTCACCCTGCAGAATTTCTCAGCCAGTGGTTCAATCTCAATCAGAGGAGTCAGAAGTTATCAGTTGGAAAGGGTTTCAAAGATTAGTCTACCCATTCATGTTTGAAGTCTCCCCTCCTACCCGGCATATTTGATAAATAAATAGTTTCCTTCTTTCTGCAAGCTGTTTTTTGTTCCTTTTTATTTTATTTCATTATATTTTATTTGATTGAGATAGGGTTTTGCTCTGTTGCCCAGGCTGGAGTGCAGTGGCACAATCATAGCTCTCTACAGCCTTGAACTCCTGGGTTCAAGTTATCCTCCTGTTCCAGCCTCCCAAAGCAGTGGGATTATAGCCATGAACCACTGCACCCTGTATGTGTCTGGGTTTCATCATACCTGTTTGTCAGGCCTACGCTCAGCCTTTGCCTGAGATTTTCATAAAGGTGGGTCGTTCCTTTACGAGGCAGTCTACCCTGACTTTGGACAGTTCTGATGGAGAAGGAGTTCTTCCTTCTACTGAGATAGAAATCTTTTTCCTTCTAACTCTGATCCATGGGTTTAAGTCTATCCCTTACGTCACTTTTAACAATACTATTTCCTTATCTACATGCCAGTCCTCCAATATTTGAAGATAATCTTCACATCCCTACTGAGTTTTCCTCTACTCCAGGTTTAATATCTCTAGTCTTTTGAACTATTTCACAAATGATGTATTTTAGCTTTGTGGTTACCCTCTTCTGATTTTTTTTTTTTTTTTTTTTTTTTTGGTCTCTGCTTCATTTAGAGTGATGCGCAGGGCTGACTGAATACACCAGAGCAGGGGGCACTGTTATTGCTCATTACACCAGCGCTGTCTAATAGAGCTTTCAGTGATGAGGAAGATGTTCTGCATCTGTGCTGTCCGATACATAACCACTGGCCACCTGTGGTTATTGGGCATTTGAAGTATGGCTAAGAACAAAGAACTGAACTTCTAATTTTACTTTAATTATTTTAAATTTAAATAGCTGAATATGGCTAGGGGTGATCACACTGGGCAGCACAGTTCTAGATGTTATATCTGTAATAATGTAGTTTAATTTTGCATGGTTTTGGAGTAGCCATAGGTTCATCTTGAATTTGCTTCTCTGAAAACTCTTAATTCTTTACTGATGCTAAGCCAATTGATTGTCATTTGTCATATAAGTACAATTGTCATATAATAGGAAAAACCCATTGTGTGTTTCTCCCTGGTTAGCATGTTAAAATGGCACGTTTTCCACCCATTCTTGATTCTGACTTGTGACTATCTATGTATTCTGAGTCTAGCTCAGCACTCTCTTCTCATCGTACTTCCTACTTCTTGGGCTCCTGATTCTGGCAGAGACTGAGCTGATATTCTTTAGATCTTCAGCTTGTTCTTACATTATATTTGCCACTTATTTATTCTATACGTTTACGTGGAGCACCTTTCAAGTTCCAGGCAGGAACTGTGCTGGAGTCAGAGCTGAGAGAGATGAGACACAGTATCTTCACCAGCATTAACTCATATCCTGTTCTATTCTGCCAATGTAGGAGTTTGGGTTCCTGTCCTAGACTTCATATGTCAAGTTCAATATCTTGGTCTTAAGTCTTATTGTTGAAGGATAGGTGGGGAAGAGGTAGGAAGACAGGTGGGAAGGAGAAATGGGAACTAAAAGAAATGTTGTGGAATTCTAAGGAAAAACAGATCAAACTCTGTAGAATGGCAGTATGTATTTTTTTCTATTGAGAGAGAGAAAAAAACCCTCCCAATCATACATTTTTCATGGCTAGCAGTCAACTTGCCTGTCTACTCTAACCATTTTCTTCTCCTTTATGTATCCACAGCCTTCTACCTCATGTTCAAAAATATGGCCTGTGGAAACACAGCCAACAAAAAGATATTCTTGATTTTGTTTTTGTATTTGTTTTCCTGATTCCTTTAAATAACCAGGGGCAGGCAATGACGGTTTCTGTATATTCTGTATGTAACATAGTGCCAATCTCATAAGGAGTTTATCAGTTGAAAAATACACAGCCTTCACCCTTCATCTAAGCCAGGGAGAAGGGAGTGAGCAACGAGGCGGGATGGTCTTGGGATAAGAGGGTAGAGGAAGTCATTTGCCTGAGGGCAAGTAGGTGCTGCTTTGCTTCTCTGAAATCCATCAAAACTAGTTCCAGGATGCGGCTGACACTTCCAGATAGCTGTCCAATTGGCCCAAATGGCCCTTGATCAACCAGGGTTAGTCATAGACCAGTTCTCTGCAGGATTCTCCCATTTCTCCCTATGGAAAGGAACTTTTACCTTAATTTTCTGAGGCCAAGCTTCAAGTGATCCTTCTCAGGGGTTGGCTAATTAATTGGAAGAAAAATTCTCCCCCCAGTATAAGATTTGAGGAGAAAAAGACCCCTACATTCCCCATAGGGTGCTCTTTTCTGCAGTCACCAGTATGTTAAGCCATAGCCATGGGGGCAGTTCAGGGCAGGTGAGAAGGAGGGAAGGCTCATCTAACCTCCTCTTCTTTAAAATAGAAATAAGAAATATGACTTCTCTACACATGGACAGAAGGTATAGGAGCTACTGAAGCAAGGCCATGCTGAGGGTCTGGAAGCCTGGGGTCTTGTTGCTGTCATTGCTGTAGATATCTGATTAGTTAGGGAACAGTCAAATGTCCATCATGTCATTTTTCCCAGCCTCAGTTTCTTCATTTGTAAAATGGGAGGATTAGACTGAATCAGTGTTCTTCAAACCTCAAAGCACAATCTATTAGTAGGTGGTGGAATCAATTTAGAGGTTTTTATCAGCAGTTTTTAAAAAATGAAATAAAACATCAGAATGTGCTGTCTGGTACTTAGTAACGTAAATATTGTTTTGTTAGACTGTTCCAATTGTGTGTGTTTGTGTGCGTGTACTGGGTAATGACATCCAACGTGTCATTACTGTAACTCTGAGTTACGGTAAAAAATGTTTTTAAAACACAGGAATCCGTGATTCCTGAGGTTCCTTCCACCTGGTGTTTTAGACTTCCCTGTCTCTGAAGAAGGCTGTCCTTGGGGATTCACCTCCACTGTGATTTGGAAGAACAAGTTTCCGTGATGCCATCCCACACTCTCCTCCCAAGCAGGGAGTCTTTGCCTGTATTGAGCCTGTGACACACAGAGCTCCTCAGAAGGTGAGCAGAGGAGGCCTGAGGTGTAACTGTGAGCTATGCTGTTAATGCAGACTCCCTGACACTTACATACACTAACATAGTTTCTTGTATGGTATAGGCCCTTCAATTTTACTATGATGTTTTAGAAGAGATTCTTGCTGTAAGCAGGAGGTCGGACAAAATAATAAACATCAGCACATTCACAGTGAGGCTTGGGTCATAGAGAACTTCTGGTCATTTTTTTGGGGGGGGGCTTTGTTTCTTCAATAGTCCTGAGGCCTGAGGTCAGCAGCTTGTGAGAAGTTGAGTCACAACTTGCTCAAATCTTCCTCCTCCAAAATGCTTTTAACTTCTACTATACCATATGGAAACAGATTATTTTCACCAAATGTGAATTATTAAACATTTTTTTTTGGCCAGGCATGGTGGCTCACCACTGTAATCTCAGCACTTCGGGAGGCCAAGGCAGGAAGATCCCTTGAGGTCAGGAGTTTGAGAACAGCCTGGGCAACATAGCAAGACCCTGTCTCTACAAAGAAAGTTTTAAACATTAGCTAGTACATGCCTGTAGTCATAACTACTTGGGAGACTGAGGTGGAAGGATTGCTTGAGTCCAGGAGTGTAAGGTTACAGTGAGCTATGACTGCACCACTGCACTCCAGTCTGGGCAATGGAGTGAGACAGTGTCTCTAATTAAGAAAATTTTTCAACATGTTTTTTTCTTCTTCTGACAGTAAATTCAGTTTTATTCAGTACACCTCAACAAGTATTCGTGGGAAGGGTCTGCACTGAAGGGAGATCTTTGTTGAGCAGCCGTGCTTTGGGGACACAGCATGGGGAGCCACAGGCCACAAGTAGGGTATATTCCCAAAGCTCAAGAGCTGGTTAGGCAGTGTTGCTGTATACAAATGAAGCTTTTAAATATCTAAACCAAAGCTGTCATTCCAGAATTATTGCAAAGACAATGTTGACTAAAGAATGCACTTCGTTTCCTCAGTAAGTGCGGTGGCTCAGGCCTACACTCCTAGCACTTTGGGAGGCCAAGGTGGGCAGATCACCTGAGGTCAGGCTTTCAAGACCAGTCTGGCCAATATGGGGAAACCCTGTCTCTACTAAAAATACGAAAGTTAGTAGGCGTGGTGGCAGTTGCCTGTAGTCCTAGCTACTTGGGAGCCTGAGGCAGGAGAATTGCTTGAACCTGGGAGGCGGAGTTTGCAGTGAGCCAAGATCACACCATTGCACTCCAGCCTGGATGACAGAGTGAAAGTCCATCTCAAAAAAAAAAAAATAAAAATAAAAAGAATGGGTTTCCTCAAACCTCATAGTACTAAAGTATATCGAAGATAAAGTACAGCATGACTGAGGTAATGCCATCATAATAGAATGATGGCATATGGGGTGGACCAGTTGGGGTTAGATGCCCAGGAATTGCTGCGGGTCTCCAGCACTGATCTAGCCTCTTGAAAGCTAGAGACTGGACCATGGTCACACAGTTGTGAAGTGACAGAAACTCATCTGATTCCAAATGCTGGCTGGGCATGGTGGCTCACATCTGTAATCCCAGCACTTTGGGAAGCCAAGGCAGGTGAATTGCTTGAGGCCGGGAGTTCAAGACCAGCCTGGCCAACATGGTGAATCTTTGTCTCTACTAAAAATTACAAAAATTAGCCAGGTGTGATTCTCTGAGGTGGGAGAATCACTTGAACCCTGGAGGCAGAGGTTGCAGTGAGCCAAGATTGTGCCACTGCATTCCAGCCTGGGCAACAGACTGACACTCTGTCTCAAAAAAAAAAAAAAAAAAAAAAAAAAAGGCTGGATGTGGTGACTCATGCCTGTAATCCTAGCACTTTGGGAGACTGAGGCAGGTGGATCACCTGAGGTCAGGAGTTCAACACCAGCCTAGCCAATATGGTGAAACCCTGTCTCTTCTAAAAATAATAATAATAATAATAATAACAAAAAATTAGCTAGGTGTAGTGGTGCATGCCTGTAATCCCAGCTATTCGGGAGGCTAAGGTCGGAAAATCGTTTGAACCCAGGAAGTGGAGGTTACAGTGAGTGGAGATCGTGCCATTGCCCTCCAGACTGGGAGAAAAGGTGAGACTTTTTCTCAAAACAACCCCCATCCCCCCAAAAAGAAAAAACTTAAGTGCTTTTGCCATTATAGCTGGTGTTTTCTATAGCAGACTTGGGGAGACATCAGGGTAGCATAGCTTGATGACATTTTCTCTAAATATTATTAAATCTTTTAAACGTGGTTCTGAATCTCCTACGAGCCTTTTTATAGTAATAGGTTTTGACACAGAGTTTTCCCCTGGGAAAATAAGGCACTGAGCAACCCATAAGAATACTCAAGTTGGCCTGACAGTACATGAAATTACATTTAAAAACAATATTGCAGGTTCTCAATTCATTTTACTGTAAATTTGCTTTTACTAAATCATTCTCTAGAAGCTATGTGGCTCTGGTGAGGAGAGATAATTGGATTCTGGAACACAAAGAGCTGAAGAGCAGATTCTGGGCCCACAACACACCCATGAGGGTGGAGTGTCCTGGGGGCCTGTGGGGTATCTTGGGAGCCTTGGGCTGGTCTCTGCCCTGTCCTACAGACATACCCCAGCACAAAGCAGGAGAAATCTGATGGAACAGTTAACAGCATAAAAACTGATGCTTTTGAACACACTTGAGATAAAAACCAAAAAGTTTGAGGACAGAAGTCATTGCATTAAAAAAAAAAAAAAGCTATAGTGAAGTTATTTTCCATTAGAAATATAAACTATGTTAGGTATTTGGAGCTACATAAAAATTTAAATTAAAAAGTGTATTTATTTAAGATGTAGAACTTAGATGTAACGTCAACTGTAAAAATGAGAAAAAAATAAATTTTTTTCATTTCCATAGTTTTTGGGGAACATACAGTTTTTGGTTATGTGGATAAGTTCTTTAGTGGTGATTTCTGAGGTTTCGGTGCAGTGTATCCAAGGAGTGTATACTGTACCCAGTGGGTAGTCTTTTATCTCTCACCCCACTCCCACCCTTCCCCCAGAGTCCCCCAAGTCCATTCTATCATTCTTATGCCTTTGCATCCTCAACTTAGCTCCCAGAAATTTTTTTTTTTTTTTTTTTTTTTTTTTTTTGGGAAGGAGTTTCGCTCTTGTTAACCAGGCTGGAGTGCAATGGCACGATCTCGGCTCACCGCAGCCTCCGCCTCCTGGGTTCAGGCAATTCTCCTGCCTCAGCCTCCTGAGTAGCTGGGATTACAGGCACGTGCCACCATGCCCAGCTAATTTTTTGTATTTTTAGTAGAGATGGGGTTTCACCATGTTGACCAGGATGGTCTTGATCTCTTGACCTCATGATCCACCTGCCTCAGCCTCCCAAAGTGCTGGGATTACAGGCTTGAGCCACCGCGCCCGGCCCCAGAAAAAAAAAATTTTTAAGGCTGTGTTATTTTAACCTAGTAGAGCTGGCTTTACTGTCAAATGCCAGACTAAAAGAAAAATTACCATTTAATGATAATTGAAGCACTATATTTAAATTTCTTCAGATTTCTCAAAAATATATTACACTACAGTAGTGGGATCAGATAACTATGTAAAAACATAATTGCTTTTTAATGCATTAGCAATAACCAGTTAGACGTTCTTATGGAAAAAAACTAATTCCCAAAAGCAGTGGCAACAGCACTGGTAGCATGAAAATGAAATGCCTGAGATAATCCTAACAAGAATGCATGAGATCTACAGGGAGAAATATTAATAAATATCACTAAGTAAAAGCCAATTTTTCTAGGAATGACTACCAGGAAACAATTATAAAAAAGAAAATACAGATAGTCAATAGATATGATCTTTCTCACTGATAACCAAAGATTTGAAAAAGAAGCTAATGATGAAATTTCAGCATAATCCTAAATTGGTAAAGATTTAAAAATAATTATATTATTCAAGATTTCCTGCTGGGTGCAGTAGCTGATGCCTGTGATCCCAGCAATTTGGGAGGCTGAGGTGGGCAGATCACTTGAGCTCAGGAGTTCAAGACCAGCCTGGGCAACATGGTGAGACCTTGTCTCTACTAAAAACACACACACACACACACACACACACACACAAACACAAGCCAAGCATGGGGGTGTGTACCTGTGGTCCCAGCTACTGGGGAGGCTTGAGCCCAGGGGCAGAGGTTGTGGTGAGTTGAGACCATGCCACTACACTCCAGCCTGAGCAATACAGTGAGAAAAAAAAAAAAATTTCTGGAGTACACTAACATGGGCATTTTGATACAGTACTTGTGGTAGTATAAATTGATAAAGTTCTTTAAAATTTAACAATGTATTAGTTTCTTAAAATATTGCTTTTCAGCCGGGCGCGGTGGCTCAAGCCTGTAATCCCAGCACTTTGGGAGGCTGAGGCGGGTGGATCACGAGGTCGAGAGATCGAGACCATCCTGGTCAACATGGTGAAACCCCGTCTCTACTAAAGATACAAAAAATTAGCTGGGCATGGTGGCACGTGCCTGTAATCCCAGCTACTCAGGAGGCTGAGGCAGGAGAATTGCCTGAGCCCAGGAGGCGGAGGTTGCGGTGAGCCGAGATCGCGCCATTGCACTCCAGCCTGGGAAACAAGAGCGAAACTCCGTCTCAAAAAAAAAAAAAAAAAAAAAAAAAATTGCTTTTCACCAGTAATCTCACATCTATAACTTTATTCTAAGAACTTACTAGAGTTACAAAGATTTGTATAATAAGATGTTTATTGTAGTATTATTTTTTATAGTGGAAAACCAGAAATAACCTATGTGTGCAATGATAGTGATGTGACTAAATTATGATCCATTTCCATTTGCATCTTTATAGCCATTTGCATCCTGCTTTTGACAAATACTTCATAACATGGGGAAATGATACAAAATTGTGCTTTATTGTGTGTACTGTGTTAGTTTTAACTTTTGTTTTTAAGAGACAGGGTTTCACTCTGTCACCCAGGCTGGAGTACAGTGGCGTGATCATCGTTCACTGCAGCCTCAACCTCCTAGGCTCAAGTGATTCTCTTGCCTCAAGCTCCCAAGTAGCTGGGGTTACAGGCAGGTACCACAATGTCCAGCTAATTTTTTAAATGCTGTATTTGTTTGGTAGGGCTGCCAAAATGAAACACCACAGATCTAGTGGCTCAAACAACAGAAGTCGTTTTGTTTTTTTAGAGATAGCGGTTCTCAAAATGTTGCCCAGACTGCAGTGCAGTGTCTATCCACAGATGTGATCATAGCTCACTGCAGCCTCAAACTCCTGGGCTCAAGTGATCATCCTGCCTCAGCCTCCCAAGTAGCTGGGACTACAGGCATGTGGCACCATGCCAGGCTCAAACAACAGAAAGGTATTTTTTCACACTTCTGGAGTCTAGAAGTCCAAGATCAAGGTATCAGCAGCAGTTTGCTTTCTCTGGAGGCCATTCTCCTTGGCTTGCAGATGGCTGTCTTCTCCCTTCCTGTGTTCTCACATGGCCTTTCCTGGTCACTCTCTATGTTCCAATCTCCTCTTCTGATGTGTACTCCAGTCATGTTGGATTAGGGTCCACCTTAATGACTCCATTTTAATTTAATTAGCTCTTTGAATGCACTACCTCCAAGTACAGTCACATTCTGAGGTACTGGGGATTGGGGCTTCAACATATGAATTTTGAGGGGTACACAATTAAATCCATAACACTGTGATTCTCATTTTGTTTAAAAATGCATAGACACAAAGACTAGAAGGAAATACAGTAGGGTTGTGGCTTTTGAGCAATCCTGAAGATTCATAATATATAATAATTGGTAGGTATGTTTGCTGATGTATAGATTTGAGTCACAAAAACCTTTGGACAAGTCCTGTGGCAGAACCCCTATGTAGTAAGTGACTCTAGTTGTCCTCTGGGCATCTAATCTTATCAGGCTTTTTCAGGTTTCCTCATCATCTTGATTGCAGCAATTTTAATTAGGATCAAAATTTAATTAATTTAATAATTTTTTTGGTGATACTGTACTATTTTTAAAGGAAAAATACAAAATGAATATGGTATCTCTCATAAAGATATAATTAATAACAAATATTAAGGTTAAAAGGGGTTATTTGAATGAGTCTATAATTATATATATATATATATATTTTTTTTTTTTTTTTTTTTTGAGACAGAGTCTCACTCTGTCATGCAGGGTGGTGTACAGTGGCACCCTCTTGGCTCATTGCAACTGCTGCCCCCTGGGTTCAAGCAATTCTGTGCCTCAGCCTCCTAAGTAGTTGGGATTACAAGCATGAGCCACCACACCCAGCTAAGTTTTGTATTTTTTGTAGAGATAGGGTTTCAACATGTTGGCCAGGCTGGCCTCAAACACCTGGCTTCAAGTTATCTGCCTGCTTTGGGCTCTCAAAGTGCTGGGATTACAGGCATGGGCCACCATGCCTTGCCTATAATAAAAAAAATTTAAACTTTAATGTTTTTATGCTATTTGCTGTAACAAGTATGTATTACTTTTTTTTTTTTTTTTTTATCTGTAGAGATAGGGTTTCACCATGTTGCCTAGGTTGGTCTAGAACTCCTGGAATCAAGTAATCCTCCCACCTTGGCCTTGGCCTCCCAAAGTGCTAGGATTATAGGTGTGAGCCACTATGCCTGGCCTGTATTCCTTTTTTTTTTTTTTTTTTTGAGACAGAATTTTGCTCTTGTTGCCCAGGCTGGTGTGCAATGGTGCAATCTTGGCTTACTGCAGGCTCTGCCTCCTGGGTTCAAGCAATTCTCCTACCTTAGCCTCCTGAGTATCTGGGATTACAGGTGTGCACCACCATGCCTAACTAATTTTTTTTGGAGTCGGAGTTTTGCTTTTGCTGCCCTGGCTGGAGTGCAATGGCACAATCTTGGTTCACCATGACCTCTGCCTCCTGGGTTCAAGTGATTCTCCTCACTCAGCCGAGATAGCTGGGACTACAGGCATGTGTCACCACACCCAGCTAATTTTGTATTTTTAGTAGAAATGGGGTGTCTCTATGCTGGTCAGGCTGGTCTTGAACTCCTGACCTCAGGTGATCCACCCACCTGGGCTTCCCAAAGTGCTGGAATTACAGGTGTGAGCCACTGTGCCCAGCCTTTTTTTTTTTTTTTTTTTTTAGGCAGTGTTTCACTATTGTTGCCCAGGCTGGAGTGCAATGGTGCAATCTTAGCTCACTGCAACCTCCACCTCTGGGTTCAAGGATTCTCCTGCCTCAGCCTCCCAACTAGCTGGGATTACAAGCATGTACCACCATGCCCGGCTAATTTTTTTGTATTTTTAGTAGAGATGGGGTTTCACCATGTTGGCCAGGCTGCTCGCTAACTCCTGACCTCAAATAATCTGCCCATCCCAGCCTCCCAAAGTGCTGGGATTATAGGCATGAGCCACCTTGCCCAGCCCTGTGTTGCTTTTATAACTAAAAAAGAAACACCTGATTTAAAAATATCGAAAAGTTTTCATCTGAAAATATGGGATCTCCTCAATTTCATACTTTGTGGTTCTTTAAATTATTTTTGAATTCTATTCAAGTTGGTTCAACAAATATTTGTTGTGCACTTACACTACTTGGTGCTGTGGTTCAGAGATTTGTGAAAGACCATCTGACCTGTCTGAAAATTCCTACACTAGCCAAGGAGATTGAAAAACATTCTACTGACCATAAAAAATGCTATAAATAAAATATGGAAGCTTAGAGAAAGGATCAATAAAGGCTTCAGAGAAGTGAATCCCATTTTAGAGTTGAGCCTTGAAGATTGAGTGAGATTTCATCATTCAGAAAAGGGGAGAGAAGGTCATTTCAGAAGCAGGATCTGCAGGGAGGAATAGAGGTGTTTGTACTTGTTGCTGAAATGAGGAGCAGGCTTAAGGCTGGAGAACAGTTTGGGCAGGTATAGGGTAAAAGATGAATTGGTGCAGGCAGAATTTGCTGGCAGCAAGACCAGTTAGTGGGTCATTATGATGGTCTTTGAAAATGATAAGGAATCATTAAGGAACCAGCAGCAAGTACAGAAAATAGGGAACCAGTCAAAAGACCTTCTGGACCTAGAGTTGACCAGAGTGTACTCAAGGGAACCAGGAGAGACGTAGATCAGGAAGGGGTCCCAGGTTTTAGTTTGGATTTGGGAGGATTAGGAGAAATGCCAGAGAGGATCAGATTGAGGAGACTTCCAAAAGAGAGGTAAAAAAGTGGAGATGAGAGAGTTAATTCAGTCTCATTTTTAAAGTGCATTTTTTGGCCCCGTGCAGTGGCTTATACCTGTACTCCCAGCACTGTAGGAGGCCGAGGTGGGCGAAGCACTTGAGATCAGGAGTTCAAGATCAGCTTGGCCAACATGATGAAACCTCATCTCTACTGAAAATACAAAAAATAGCTGGGCATGGTGGCATGTACCTGTAATCCCAGCTACTTAGGAGGCTGAGGCAGGAGAATCACTTGAACTTGGGAGGCAGACGTTGCAGTGAGCCAAGATCATGCCATTGCCAGCCTGGGGGAAGAGCAAGACTCCATCTCAAAGAAAAATAAATAAATAAAGTACTTTTTTTCCCCACCAAATTTGTAATTTATCACTTGTACAAGCCAATGTTGAATAATCTCTTTGGCATATTTTTAACCAAGGCATTCGCAATAAGGTTTCTAGATCATGTGTATATCTCTGTGTGTTTTAAAATTAAATTAAATTAAATTTTTGGAGATGGGGTCTTGCTCTGTCACTCAGGCTGGAGTGCAATGGCACAATCTTGGCTCACTGCAACCTCTGCCTCCCAAGTTCAAGTGATCCTCTTGCCTCAGCCTCCTGAATAGCTGGAATTACTGACACCTGCCACCAGGCCAGGGCAATTTTTGTATTTTCAGTAGAAATGGAGTTTCGCCATGTTGGCCAGGCTGACCGCCAACTCCTGACCTCAGGTGATCCCCATACCTTGGCCTCCCAAAGTGTTGGGATTATAGGCGTGAGTCACCACACCTGGCCTAAAATTATGTATTGTAACAGTTCAGTAGTACTCCAGCTTCCTGCCAAATAATTACCACTATAGTATAGTACTATTTCTATTTTATAATTTGGAGAGTAGAGACATGGAAAAATTATGTTTTAAATTTTGTTCATAGCCACTAAGGCAATACAAAGCTGCTCTTGGGCACTAGATTGAAAACATTAATTAAAATTGTAGTACAGTAGCCTGTACCATGCATGTATTGGATTTACATATAGTATAAATGGAAATCCATAACCACATGTTTCAGCATTTTAGTATTTAGTAATTCAACTTAAAGTAATTCAGCATTTTAGCATTTAGTAATGAGCAGGCCAGGTGCGGTAGTTCATACCTGTAATCCCAGCACTTTGGGAGGCCAAGATGGGTGGATCACCTGAGGTCAGGAGTTCAAGAGCAGCCTGGCCAACATGCTGAAACCCTGTCTCTACTAAAAGTACAAAAATTAGCCTGGTGTGGTGGTGCTTGCCTATAATCCCAGCTACCTGGGAGGCCAAGGCAGGAGAATCACTTGAACCTAGGAGACAGAGGCTGCAGTGAGCTGAGATCATGCCACTGCACTCCAGCCTGGGCAACAGAGTGAGACTCTAGCTGAAAAAATAAAATAAAATATAAATAAATAAGACTGTCCTAAATAGGAAATATTGGTCTTTTAAAATAGCATAAGGGGACTGGGCACAGTGGCTCGCGCCTGTAATCCCAGCACTTTGGGAGGCCGAGGCGGGTGGATCATGAGGTCAAGAGAACGAGACTAGCCTGGTCAACATGGTGAAACCCTGTCTTTATTAAAAATACAAAAATTAGCCGGGCGTGGTGGCGGGCACCTGTAGTTCCAGCTACTCAGGAGGCTGAGGCAGGAGAATCGCTGAACCCAGGAGGCAAAGGTTGCAGTGAGCAGAGATCTCACCATTATACTCCAGCCTGGGCAACAGAGTGAGATTCTGTCTAAAAAAAAAAAAAAAGAAAAAAGAAAAAAACAATAGAATAAGGAATCAAGTAGATTATTTTATTTAATAAATAAGTTTAACATAAACTACAGATGAAAAGGCCTACATCAGGCGTCCCCAAACTACAACCCACGGGCTGCATGCGGCCCCCTGAGGCCATTTACCCGGCCCCCCACTGCACTTCAGGAAGGGGCACCTCTTTCATTGGTGGTCAGTGAGAGGAGCACAGTATGTGGCGGCCCTCCAACGGTCTGAGGGACAGTGAACTGGCCCCCTGTGTAAAAAGTTTGGGGACGCCTGTCCTACATAAAGTACTGATGGCATTTAGACTTAATGAACAATTATACTTTTTTAAATTTTATAAATCTTTTCATCTAATCTTAAAACACTTAATAAATAGGAACTCATTATAAACATACCATCACTATGATATAGTTATAAGTAAACAGGTTCATATTTTCAGATGGAGAAGGTGAAGTCAATCCAATAACACAGTGTGAGTTATTGATTGGTATGGACATAGAAATAGAAGGAAGTTTTCCTGGACACCTAAAACTCTGCTTCATTCAATAGCTCACAATAGCTTATTGGTGGTTAGAAGAATTTTTTTTTTTTTTTAAAGAGACGGAGTCTTAATGTTGCTTGAGGCTAGGAGTTTGAGACCAGCCTGGTTGCTGGTCTCAGCAATGAGATCTCTCAAAGTGAGAGGTTGCTCATTGCAACCTCTGCCTTCTGGGTTCAAGCAATTCTCCTGCCTTAGCCACTTGAGTAGCTGGGATTACAGGCCCATGCCACTATGCCTGGCTAATTTTTATATTTTTCATGGAGATGGGGTTTTGCCATATCAGCCAGGCTGGTCTCAAACTCCTGACCTCAAGTGACCCACCCGCCTCAGCCTCCCAAAGTGCTGGGATTATAGGCTGAGCCACGGCACCCAGCCCTCTTAGGCTCTTCTTGACTGTGACAATTTCTAAGACTTCCTTGTTTTTGATGACATTTACAGAAATGAAAAGTACTTAACAGGTGTTTCATTGACTGTCCTTGATTGGGATTTGTCTAATGTTTTTCTGCTGGTTAGCCAGGGATTATGGGTTTTGGCAGGAAGATTATAGAGGTAAAGTACCATTTTCATCACATCATATCAGGGATACATTATCATCTGGTTGAGGTACTGTATGCCATTTTTTGTACCCTAAAGTTACTCCTTCCCCCTACTCCTGTTTTCATGCTGTATACTCTTTGGAAGAAATTTACTATGCATACCCACACTTATGGAGTGAACCATCGTACTTCACCCCCATGAGGGAGGAGTATTTACATAAAGTATTTACATTTCCTGCAGGAGAGATTTGTATATTCTCTCCTCATTATTTATTTACTTAATCATTTACTTACATCAGTATTGCCTCATGGATAATTCCTACATATGTGTGTGTGCACGTGCGTAAATATATATTCGATGTGCTTTCTTTGCTCAATAATATGTTGTGGACAACTTTCAAAGTCAATAAATAGAGATGATCTTCATAACTTTTTGAGGTTATAAAGTATGTATTTAATCAGCCCTCTATCAAGGTACATTATACTTCCAAATTTTCCTTATTTCCAACATTACTAGGGTAACATCTTCATACATTCATTTTTGTGCACCTGTGCCTATTCCTTAGTTTACTGTTTTACCCTCATTTCCAAGGCATATTACACTTGAGCTATGTTCCGCCTCCCGCAAGCAAGCACGCCTTGCTTTCCTTGGTTTATGCTATTTTCTCTACCTGGAATGCTCTTTTTCCGTCTTCACCTACTGAAGTCGTACGCATGAATCAGTTTTGGAGAGAATTTAAGGGACTACGTCACTGTCTCTTTTGTGCTTGTATTAAAACACATCATCAGAGCCTCCTAGTCTCTCCCAGGACTCTGTTTTTCCTATCAGTTTATGAACTGATAGAGGCAGAAATATGATCAATTGCACTCATCTGTGTAGTCTATCACAGTGGTGGGCACATCAAATAACTAGCATATTTTGACTTTGAAGTGAAGAATCCGAATAACAGAAATTAAGAAGCCTCCTTAAAATTGCATGGCAGGTTACTCTTCCTTTCTTTTACATCAGATGGCACTCCATACTTCACGGAGACAGAGGAGTTGAATACAGGTTTTAGTTTTCGTTTAAAGTGAAAACGACTGTGTTGTAGTTGAAAAGTAATGCTTTCTAGCTATCTGTTAGAAATGTTTGTTGGTTGAAGACTTTGAAATTGCAGAGAAGACTGAAAATAGGCATCTTCGGTGGGCCAAATATTCATAAGGAAATTGTATACGAAAGCAGGAGAATGGCGCTGAAGTAATAAAATAAGGCCTTTGATCCTTCAGACTTCTTTTTTAAGCAGGCAGGTGGCATAACGAATCTTACAGATTATAATTAGTACTGAGAGGTGAATGCCAAGACGTAAAACAAACACAAAATCGAGACAATGTTAGGGTGACTGTGACGCTGTGAGGGTGAGTTGAGGCTTAAGATCCGGTGTGGCTCTCCCGAAGGCCCACCGCGCCCGCACCTAGGAGACGCGCCCCTTCTGCTCGTGCTTTCAGGCGGGGTGACCCACACATCTGTGCCCCTCTCTGAGCGGGAGGAGGCCCCGTCGCAGACGCGCGCGCAGACAGCGTCTGCAGCCGGCACCTGGGGCCGCGCGCCGCGGGGCGCCCCGCCTCCGCTCTCCGAGGCCCAATCATCGGGAGGCTGTGGGAGCACATCCCTCTCCCGGCCACGCCCCCAGCCGGCGAGGCTGCGGGTGCTTTTAAGAACCGGCGGCTGGCATTGGGCTCAGTTGGGGGTGCGGGGCTGTCACCGAGAGGATTCGGTGCCGATCCCTGAGGTGCTCGCGCGCGCCAGCTGTCCTCGCGGCCGCCTGCGCGCTGCCCGCCCGGCCGCCCGCCCGCCCGCCTGGGGCTCCGCCGTCCTCGCCTCGGCCTCGTTAGACTGCCGGGAGCCCCGCAGCTCCGCGGGAACCGGCGGGTAACTCGCGTCCCTAAGCGCTCCTCCAGCACCTGAGGGGGCCGCCTCGGGCCATGGTGCTCTCCCAGGAGGAGCCCGACTCCGCGCGGGGCACCGGCGAGGCGCAGCCGCTCGGCCCCGCGCCCACGGGGGCTGCGCCGCCGCCCGGCCCGGGAACCTCGGACAGCCCGGAGGCGGCGGTCGAGAAGGTGGAGGTGGAGTTGGCGGGACCGGCGGACGCGCAGCCCCGTGAGCCCCCCGAGCCCCCAGAGGGCGGCTGGGGCTGGCTGGTGATGCTGGCGGCCATGTGGTGCAATGGGTCGGTGTTCGGCATCCAGAACGCTTGCGGGGTGCTCTTCGTGTCCATGCTGAAGACCTTCGGCTCCAAAGATGATGATAAGATGGTCTTTAAGACAGGTGAGGCGCGGCGCCCGCCGAGGCCAGCCTGGGGGACCCGCAAGGGGCCCCAGAGCGCATTCCGCGTGTGGGGTGTGAGCTGTGCCCGCCCCCGAGTACCTGCGTCGGTGGGTCCCCGTGCCAGAGGGTGCGAGCGGGGGGTCTGTCGGGTTGCTGACAGAGCTTGCCGTTTCTGGGACTTCGGGGTGCCTGTCTTTATGTGGAATCCAGCTGCAGAGCTGTGTTTGCAAGCAGGTGGCAGAACTTACGTGCCGAGATCGTCCTTTCCACTCCTCAGAGCAGACAGTAACGGCCCACAGGAGCCCTTCCCTTTAATGTATAAAAACAAACAGAACCCCAGAACCTTCAACCCCAGACATCGCAGTGTCGTTTTTGTGGTCTGTTTCGTGACTGTGCCATTTGTGTAGTTGTACATCTGCCTACTGGGCCGCAGAGGGGTGTGAGTATGTTGGCGGGGCGGGCGGTGGAGTTTGGCGAAATGAAAGAGATTTGTACGAAGGCCACAAATCTCTTTGGAGTTCCGAAGGGAGCCCTGGAAGAGTCACGGTTCCGTGCCTTCCTGCCGTCCCCCCTCCCCCCCCCCCACTTTGCCCTCTGTGCTAAATGTAGAAAGCATGGGAGGCAGCCGGATTAGGGACTAGGAAGAGGAAGGTGAGGGGTTGCCTCTTTCCTCTTCCTCTTGTGTTTTTTGACATTTTAAAAAACCATATAGTAAATTAGATATAAAAGGTGCAGATTCAGTATTTTCTCCCTGTAGAGCATTATTATATCTTTTCGCCTGATTAGGCAAAAACAAGTCTAACACCTTCTGCATGACACTTTAACATAAATTATTTCACTTTATCCTGCAAGGTGAGTGCTGTCAATCCCATTCAGGTGAGAAAACTGTAGCTCAGTGAAAGTGTCTTGGTGGGTAGCAGAATGGCAATAAAACGTGTATCAACTGACTTCAAGGGCTAAGTGATTTCCATTACTAAAGCAGACTCCCTTCCTGTCATTTGGGGTAACTTTATATGATTAATAGTCTTTTTTTAAAACCTTGATTTTCTATTATTTTTAGAGTGAATTATTTCTTAGGTCTTTAGTATGCAACACGGAATGTGCAAGACTGTAACAAATTCTAAAACAAAGGTAATGCTGGGTTGTGTTGAGAGTTTTAAAACCTTATAAAAATACTGTTATACTATTTGTATCTTTCTGCAACTTACATTTCTTCCATTCCACATCACATTTGTGACTTATACACATAATACCTCAGTTTGAACTGATAACTCAAATTTCTTCCATTTTAACTTGTATGGTTTGCATTGTTTGACTATATTACACTCTATGCATTCTGCCTTTGACGGACATTTAGATTGCTTCCAAATTCATTCTAAACAATGCTGCAATGAATATTGTACACTGTCTCTTTGTGCATGTGAATATGGTACCATATTTAACCTGGAATTTCTGTTCTTTAAATAGCTATTGAAACTGCTGTGGTATGCAGGTCAATGGGCTAGGTACAAAAAGTGTTAAAAATATAATAAGATGTCCTTACATTTTAAGGAAGGTAATCAATGTGAAGTATAGCAGGGGAGATATGCATGTATAATAAAAAACAAACATAGTTTGGTGTCTTTTCTATGTAAGTATTGAGAGTCTTAGAGGGAAAAGCCTCAAAAGAAGGCAGAATTGACAGAGTTAACATTTAAAGACGAGTTCCAACATTTAGCATAATTCCTGCCTGGGATTACAGAGTTTTAATGCAGTCGAGAAAACAGCAGTCTTTCGTTTATCATCGTTTTTGCAAATTCAGGTAAGTAGATCCTTTGGTGTCTGTCTTTTTTTTTTTTTTTTTTTTTTTTTGAGAGAGAGAGCAATTGCTGGAGAGAGATCATAGCTTTGCCAGGGATCAGAATTTTGCAGTGTCTAAAGCCTCTACTTACTACTTGTCCCCAAAGTTCCAATTGGCTACAATATCCCATTAGTGGGTAGCTGAAAGTGAGGGAAGGACCTCATTTTTCTTTTGTACTCTGAAACTTCGTGTTTTCTGTTTTGATTAATATCTTCTTTTTGCTCAGTTCAGTCTTTGACAACTCTTTCAGTCATGTTTGTGTATGTGTGGGTATGTATTATATACACAGTTTTATAGGTATGCTAGTTAAACGTGTGAAGATCTTTGTGCTTCTCTGCCTGACTGCTGTATATCTGTATATGGTTGTGCCATTGCACAAGGGTGCCCAACTCAGGGGTAAGTGGGGACTGAAAACCAGCCTGGGTTCTGGGTGCCCTTTGTCTGATTCCCACAAAAGGACCCTATGCACTTGGTAATGGCCGTGTGTAACACAGCATCTAGATTGAACAATGGCCATTACTCGGGTGCTGGGTAATATGTTTATGACTGACAGATGTTAAGGGCTGAGGAAGAAAACAGATTTAAACTTAATGGTGGAAAATATGGTTATAAGATAGTCTTTAAGCCATTTATTGTTGAGATCTCTTTCTCTTCCCCTGTCCCCCACCCCTTTCACTTTCCCTCAGTGCACAGATACACACATAGGTGTTTCATAAAGTCCCTCATGTACCACAGGCACTGTTATTTGAGAATATCTGCTTTGAAGTTTAATTGTTCAGGCTTTTTCATTTTGATAGTCGAATGCTGAGTCATCTGTGATCAAGCATATACAAGCTTCAAATACATGCCAAAAAATATCTGTAATTTGTTTAAGGCTTTTATTTTTCAAAGTTTTGGTCTATTTCCTTTTACCTTACTTATGATTGATATTCCTGGTGTTAGAGTACAGTTAGTTCTGGCTCCTTGTTTGCATTCGCTTTTTTATGGCAAGTGATTAGCCTAAGGATATACAAAGAGGTGGTGGTGGAATGGAATCTAGGTCTCCAAATGATGGAGCACATTTCTTGTGTACTTCCCTATGGGTAAACATTTTAGATACATTCCTGTTTAAATCTCACCGTAATTCTCTGGTAGACTTTATTAATATCTTTCTGTTCAGATATGGGAACTCAGGGCTTACAGAGTTTAAGTAAGAAGTGGAGCCAGAATTCAACCCCAGGCTTATCTGACTGCAAAAGCTGGGATTTTAATTTTTATTATTTATTTAAAATATGGACTGCTTCGTGAATTTGCATGTCATCCTTGTGCAAGGGTCATGCTAATCTCTGTGTCATTCCAATTTTAGTAAATTGTCATTCAAAGTGCTGCTGAAGCAAGCACCAGGAGCTGGGTTTTATTCATTCATCATATTGCATTGACTAGATAACATTCTGCAAATATGATGTTCTTTATGTTGTTGATTAATTTAAGTGTTGGTGATTGGTTGAGTGCTCTACCACACATTCTGGGATTAGAAAGAAGTCTGAAAGATTAGAGTCCCTGTTTCTTCCTCTGAAGAGTCATGCTCTTTTAGACTGAGCCACAGCAGGACAATGTTTCTAGGCAGAACTGAGGAGGAGACTCTTAGGCTCAGTTCTCAGGGCTCTGTTAACTCTTCCTACACAATGGGTAATCTACCCACAATTTCTCAGGAAAGGGCCTGAAGAAGTTCATTCACACTAAGGTATAAGCAAGTTTACACATCTTACTGTTAATTCTCTTTCTTATAAATGTTTACCAAGTTATCTAACACACTGTTTTGGGCTCTGTGGTAGGCACTGGAGATAATGACTGAGAGAAAATGCTACTGTTTCCAAGTAGCTTAGTATCTGTTGTGGGATACAAATTAATAACAGATCAGAAGTAATAGAATATTTCCCTGAAGGATTTGCAATGTAACAGGACTCAACGTTATTCTAAAAGGCTGAAATTCTAAGGTCATTTCAACAGATGATGGGGGTGGGGAAGGCATTTGACGCCTCTTTGTCTATGGTTATAAATCTCACTTGGTGAAATTAAGACTTTGGAAAGGGGAAGTAAGCCAACTCCAAGTTGGGCAGTAGAACCAATGAAAAATGCTGATGGCATCACAGCCCCATTATGGTGCCCAGCTGCCGATGACATGGCACTTAGAGGACTGCCTTACACATCCTGCTGTGTCTGAGGGAGCAAGCTGAGCTTGAGTTGTCTCTTTTTTTGAGACGGAGCCTCTCTGTGTTGCCCAGGCTGTAGTGCCCTGGCGTGATCTAAGCTCATTGCAACCTCCGCCTCCTGGGTTCAAGTGATTCTTCTGCCTCAGCCTCCTGAGGAGCTGGGACTACAGGTGCCCACCACCACACCTGGCTAATATTTATATTTTTAGTAGAGACGGGGTTTTACCATGTTGGCCAGGCTGGTCTTGAACTCCTGACCTCGTGATCCACCCGCCTTGGTCTCCCAAAGTGTTGGGATTACAGGCGTGAGCCTCTGCACCCAGCCAAGTTGCCTCTTTTTAGTTGAATTTTTACCTGTTCACATGTGCATGCTTCTCACCTAGGTAGAGAGGAATTAGACACTTTGGGGAAGAATTTTTAAAAATGCAATTAAGTGGAACACTGTTTTTTTCCTTAGAGAGTCAATTTTGGCACTTTGAGAGGCTGAGGCAGGTGGACCACCTGAGGTTCAGGAGTTTGAGACCAGCCTGGCCAACATGGTAAAACCTTGTTTCTACTAAAAATACAAAAAATTAGCTGGGTGTTGTTGGGTGTGCCTGTAATCCCAGCTACTCGGGAGGCTGAAGCAGGAGAATCGCTTGAACCTGGGAGGCAGAGGTTGCAGAGCCAAGCAAGATAGCACCACTGCACTCCAGCATGGGCAAGAGCAAAACTCTATCTAAAAAAAAAAAAAAAAAAAGTGCAACTTTATTTTAACTTTGCTAGATACTGGAAAACCCATGGAACTAATGAAGAGCCTAGGGTTTTTTTGTTTATTTATTTGTTTTGTTTTGAGATTGTGATGTTGCACTCCAGCCTGGGCAATAAGAGAGAAACTTTGTTTCAAAAAAAAAAAAAAAAAAGTGTAAATCAAAACATTAAAAATTCAGTAGTTTAAAAGTAGATTATCAAAAAGGTCCTGAAAGGGAGGCTCTTTGGCTATAATCTTTAATGCAACTCTACACTCCCTATATGGAGACAGATTTCTTTTTAGACGATTACAGTCACAAAATAGGATTTTCAGTAGCATTTAGGGATGGATGAATCTTGCAGTACCTCTCCTTATATCTTGCTAGCTCCTCTGAAACTTCAAGGCAGTTAGTGCTTCCTCCGAATTTGTTCCCCTCACACCAAGTTTTCATGTTTACAGTTATACTGTTATCTACATCATACAGTTGTATGTGACACCTAGATTATAGGAATTTTTGGCTGCAGTTCAGAAGCAACTGCTGTGTTTTGCCTTTATAGTAAAGCGATTTTGTTTGGTAGGAAATGCAGCCTGCATAACTAGCTATTTCTTTATCTTAGAAAAGTTTTTAGTAATAGTGCTTTGTTGAGCTACTTACAATGAACGAATGATCTGCTTCGTGATCCTATACATCTTTCACTATAAGAAAAATACCTGATTGTCATTTATACTGGAAGAGAGGTAGAAAAGCTAACAGAACTCACTTACGGCAATAAACCAATCTAAACTACCTGTTAAAATAAGTGAGAAGATTATAAAAATGGTTCTGGGATTTCGGAATAATAATGAGTACGGGGTGGGCATTTCCTACTTCATTTCCAAAATGTTTCTTAATTCAGTGCAAGACTGAATAGTTATATAGTGAATTCTAATTAAATACAATAATGTGAGATTCCTATGGTGTTTTTCCACTGAATTTTATCAATAAAATAAACTACTGAAAGAACCCAATTAGCCAAAACAAACCATAACACATTTTTTTCAGGTGAGATTTTGAGGTGTCTTTTAGAATAAATTGTTCTTTGCTCTTGATGTGATTTGCTACATCTTTTTTGTTGCAGTTCCTTGGGGCTCAGTCCCTGGCCATGTACTTACTTCACTTTTCCTGCCTTCTTCCATCCACTGTCTTGGGGCTGTTATTTCCAAATATCATCTCTGTGTTCAACACCCTTATTTACTATTTCTGGACAGTTTCATTTGAGTACACAGGTACATCATACTGAACTAACATGAACTCATTTTTCAGCCACTCCCTACAACCTTCCTCTAATACCAAAAATGACAGCCCACTTGTCGACACTCTTCTGAATCCATATTCCTCCTTCTCATTTCTCAGGGCATGATACCTCTCGTTGTTTAAGTCAGAAACCTGGAATTTATCTTAACTTCTTATTTCTCCTCCTTCCTTACCTGTTTTGCTAAATCAGAGTTCTTTTGTGTTTACCTCCTGAATGCCTCATAAATCCGTCTCCCTTTTCTTTCACTGCTGTGTCTAAATTCACTTTACTTTTCTTTTTATTTACTTTTTATTTTATTTTTTTGAGATAGGGTCTCACTGTGTTCCCCAGGCTAGAGTACAGTGGCATGATCATAGTTCACTGTAGCCTCAAACTTCTGGGCTCAAGCAATCCTCCTATCTCAGCTTCTTGAGTATCTGGAACACCAGACACATACCACCACACCCACCTAATTTAAATTTGTGTGTGTGTGTGTGTGTGTGTGGAGATGGCATCTTGCTTTTTGGCTCAGGCTTGTCTTGAACTGCTGGCCTCAAGTGAGTCTTCTGCCTCAGCCTCCGTAAGTGTTGGGACTACAGGCATGAGCTACCATGCCTGGCCACCTTCATTACTATTGGCCACAATTATTGTCATGATCCCTTAACAGGATGGCTTGTCCTCAGTTGTATATCTGAGTAATTTTTCTAGAAGATTGAACCATATGCTTTTTCTCTTTAAATGCCCAGTGACACTCATTACTTCTAGGAAAACATCAAACTCCCTACTCCGAAGGCCTGCAAGCTCTAGCCCTTGTCTGGCCCTCTAGCCTTGTCCCTGCCTCTCCCCTTATTGGTGTTTGTGTTCTAGTCAACCTGTAAGTGTTACACTGGCCCAAATTTGTCTTGCTGCTTTTTGCCTCTGTGCCTCTGTGTGTGCCACTCCTCTCTTCATGTGATGGTTGGTCCTTGTGAGATTCTGATGAAATGGTTGGCCATTTTATTCTTATGTCACAACCTTGAGACACAAATGCTGATTTTATCCAATTGTTATGTGTTTGATGCACTTGGAATATTGAGGGTAGCTACATTTTGGAGTTTTGAGAATCAATTCAAATAAGTTACAAATTATGCTTAAAATGGTAGACAGAGAACTTAATTTCAACCTATTCTAATAAAACATTCTGTGAAAGGTATTTTAAAGATGATCCATATTTGTTAAAGTGGTGATTTTTATATTCCCTGATATGGTTTGGCTGTGTTCCCACCCAAATCTCATCTTGAATTATAGCTCCCATAATCCCCACTTGTCATGAGAGAGACCCGGTGGGAGATAATTGAATCATGAGAGCAGGTTTTCTTGTGCTATTCTTATGACAGTGAACTAAGTCTCAGGAGATCTGATGGTTTATAAAGAGCAGTCCGCTGCACATGCTCTCTTGCCTGCCACCATGTAAGACATGCCTTTGCTCCTCCTTCACCTTCTGCCATGATTGTGAGGCCTCCCTAACCTTGTTGAACAGTGAATCCATTAAACCTCTTTTTCTTTATAGATTACCCAGCCTTGGATATTTCTTCATAGCAGTATGAAAATGGAATAATACATTCCATTATCATAAAGAAAAGGCTTTTGGGTACATTATTTTTTAGACTGGCCTTGTGGTATGTCATTACCTCCATTTATAGATAAGGAAGTTGCAACTTGCACATTTAGGATTGGGCTACATGATATCAGTATTTACTTTAATTAAGTTGAACTTAAGAGCAGCTTTTTGGCTAGAAAAAAATTGTACTTATGTCAAAGTTGTCCTGAAAGTAGAATCCTACCCTTGTCCCCAACCTGAAACTGTTCACTGCATATTTACTTGCATGTTCTCTAGAATATTCTCTCAATAGTGTCTCCTACTCAAGTCATCAGAAATCCTGTGATGTCGTTTTTGGAAAAGAATTCCAGAGTTATTACCACTTAGCTAGAAACCTGGTCTTATATTCAAATTAAACAAGCAAACCTTAACAAAAACAAGCTAAACCCTAAACATAACTTGAACAGTCAGCTCACCACAGTTCTGAGCACCTGCTTAGCCTGGTGCCACCCACGCAGAGACTGTGGATGTTTTTATTGGCAGAGATTCAGAACAGGAAACTCCAGAACACCTGGGAACTGTGCAGACCCGCCACGTAAGAGAGATAGCCTGTCAGTGGCTGGAGGAATGGAAGAAAGCAGTGCTTTCAAATGTACATGCCAAATGTGTATGATCATACCTCTTTGCTAAAGTGCCTTCTTTAACAGCAAAAGTAATTCTTCACCTTGTGTATAGGAACTAAAAAAAGTCAATGAAGAAATGGCTTGCCTTATTCCCAAGTAAGAAGTCTTTTTTCGGCTGGGCGCGGTGGCTCACGCCTGTAAGCCCAGCACTTTGGGAGGCCGAGGCGGGTGGATCACGAGGTCGAGAGATTGAGACCATCCTGGTCAACACGGTGAAATCCCGTCTCTACTAAAAATACAAAAAATTAGCTGAGCGTGGTGGCGCGTGCCTGTAATCCCAGCTACTCAGGAGGCTGAGGCAGGAGAATTGCCTGAACCCGGGAGGCGGAGGTTGCGGTGAGCAGAGATCGCACCATTGCACTCCAGCCTGGGTAACAAGAGCGAAACTCTGTCTCAAAAAAAAAAAAAAAAAGAAGTCTTTTTTCACTTCACTAAGTTTTAATTATGGGAATAAGTATGAAATACAGATTAGAAATACTGTATATGGATCAAAGCAGTGTTTCTTTTTGCTTGCTTTCCCCCTCTAGTCCCCTCTCCTCTTTTTCTCTCCCCTCCCCTCCTCTCTTTTCACAGGGTCTTGCTCTGTTGCTCAGACTGGAGTACAGTCAGTGATGTGATCATGGCTCAACCTCATGGGCTCAAGGGATCCTTCTGCCCCAGCTTCCTGAATAGCTGGGACTATAGGCACATACCACCACACCTAGCTAATTAAAAAATTTGTTTTGTAGAGGTGGGGGTCTCCCTACGTTGCCCAAGCTGGTTTTGAATGCCTGAGCTCTAGTGATCCTCCAACCTCAGGCTCCCAAAGTGTTGGGATAACAGGCTTGAGCATTGTGCCCAGCCCCAAAACAGTGTTTGTAACTTCCTTTATTCCCTCTTGATAAATGTAAAAAGTCTTCATGGTCCTTCAGAATTTTGATGCACACAACCAAGTGTAGTTTGCCTTTCCTTGTGAGTGAGTATCCTGAATATTCAGAAGATAACATTATACTCTATATTATCCATCGGATAAAATTTTGTCAAGCTTTATTTTTATTTTTTTTTAATTTTAATTTTAATTTTTTATTGAGAAGGAGTCTTGCTCTGTTGCCTGGGCTGGAGTGCAGTGGCGTGATCTCAGCTCACTTCGACCTCTGCCTCCTGTGTTCAAGCAATTTTTGTGCCTCAGCCTCCAGAATAGCTGGGACTATAGGTGCACACCACCATGCCCAGCTGAGTTTTTTGTATTTTTAGTAAAGGTGGAGGTTCACTATATTGGCCAGGCTGGTCTTGAACTGCTAACCTCAGGTGATCCACCATCCTCGGCCTCCCAAAGTGCTGGGATTATAGACATGAGCCATTGTGCCTGGCCAAGCTTTACTTTTAGTTATGTTATGGAAATAATTAGAATTATTTTCTTGTTCTTTAAATATAGAATTATAATATTGAATATGTGCTTTAAAAAAATTAATAAATGTACCCCTCTAGAACTTCTGATCTCTACCTCTTAATGAGTTATGGTAGCTGTGCTTCCTTCCTCTTCCAGTGGCCCCACTTGAGAATCACTCACTAAGGAGATTTAAATTCAATTAAAGATATGCCTTAATAGTTAAGTCTAAATGAAGGGTCAGCGATCAAATTAATGGATAAAAGTCCATTGCACCTAGGGAAAGTGCATTGGTGTGCAGTTCAGCTAGTACCTATTTTTTGCTAGAGTAAATTGCAGCTGGGTGGGGTGGCTCACAACTGCAGTCCCAGCACTTTGAGAACCTTAGGTGGGATGACTGCTTGAGCCCAGGAGTTGAAGAACAGCCTGGCAACATGATGAGACCACATCTCTACTTTTAATTAAAATAAGCAGCTTAACATTTTTAAAAAGAGTAAATTGTATCAGCAGTGTTCTGCCTGTGTTCAGAAAGCCAAAATTTATATTTGTGTTGCGTTTAGAGTGGATCCAAGACCAATTTTGAGATATGTTTTAATATTATAAAAATAGAAAATACTTATTCATTGGAGATGTTTATTGACTTTTCTGGGTAGATAAGTGTTAGTGTAAAGTCAAGTAGGTTAGTCTGGAAACTGTTTTTATTAATAAAAACCTTTTCATCCTGCTTAATTGTTCTTTTTATTAGTTTTGACTTTATGTTGCAATTTCAAATGGCAGCATCTCAAAGGATTCCCATTTGTCAATTGTTGTTTAAAGTTAATTGATGTTTTAGTGTGAATGGAGCAGGAAGTTTTCACTGTTGTCCTGTAGTAACTGTAGCACTCAAACTTTGACAGGAGGATCCCTAACCATGTAGTTATTGACTGTGAGTACACTTCTCCTAAGAGTAAGTTGTTTTTTAGGAATAAATGATAAGTGTATATAGTTTTACTTGTAGGTGTCATGTTTTGTCTCCTTCTGCTTAGAGAAAAATGTTACTGTAGAATAGGCTGGAACTGAAAAAAGGACCTAATTTTTTTATTTTTTTGAGATAGAGTCTTTCTTGCTCTGTCACCCAGGCTGGAGGGCAGTGTCACAATCTCAGCTCACTGCAACCTCCGCCTCCCTGGTTCAAGCTATTCTCCTGCCTCAGCCTCCTGAGTAGCTGAGACTACAGGTGTGTGCCCCTACATCGGGTTAATTTTTGTATTATTAGTAGAGACGGGGTTTCACCATATTGGCCGAGCTGGTCTTGAACTCTTGACCTTGTGATCTGCTTGCCTTGGCCTCCCAAAGTGCTGGGATTACAGGCATGAGCAACTACGCCCAGCCTAACCTGATTTTTAGTAAGATCAGATCCTTTGGCCATATTTTGATGTTGGTTTAAAACAAAGATTCAGATACACAATTGTTAAGAGCTCTATCATGCAGTAATAACACCTGAGCCTCAGCCAGTGACTGCATTTTAAGTTCTTGTTGATTTTTTGGGGGAGGCAAGGGTTGCTGGTGAGGCATAAAGAAGGGTCAGAGGAGATAATAGACTTATACTTGTATTTTTTATGCATAATTATATAGGAAACATTAAACCCAGAGTTGATAAATAATTTGTATTTATTTATTTTTGAGACAGGGTTCCGCTCTGCTGCCCAGGCTGAATCGTAGGGATGTGAACACAGTTCACTGCAGCCTTGACCTCCTGGGCTCAAGCGATTCTCTTGTCTCAGCCTCCTGAGAGCTGGGACCACAGGTGTGTGCCACCATACCTGGCTAATTTTTAAAGTTTTCTTTGTCAAGATAGGGTCTCACCATGTTGCTCAGGCTGGTCTTGAACTCCTGAGCTTAAGCAATCCTTCTGCCTTGGCCTTCCAGAGTGCTGGGATTTTAGGCGTGAGCCACCATGTTTGGCTGATAAGTAATTTCTAATCTAAAAATCCTATTTTATATGAAGAGGGAGGGCAAATAGGGTATTTTTTCCCACATTTTGTTGCTGGCCAGAATCTTGGCAGGTTTTTACCTGCATTAAAAATGGTTAAGGCTGGGCAGGGTGGCTCATGTCTGTAATCCCATTACTTTGAGAGGCCGAGGTGGGTGAATCTCTTGAGGCTAGAAGTTCTAGAGCAGCCTGGGCAACATGGTGAAAATCCCATCTCTATTAAAAATACAAAAATTAGCTGGCCGTGGTGGCACACACCTACAGTTCCAGCTTCTCAAGAGGCTGAGGTGGGAGGATCACCTGAGCCCAGGAGGTCAAGGCTGCAGTGAACCAAGATTGTTCCACTGCCCGCCAGCCTGGGCAACACAGCAAGACCCTGTCTCAAAAAGAAAAAGAGGGTTTTTTGTTTTGTTTTGTTTTGTTTTTTCCCTCAGCATAGACAAGCAGGGGAAATAAAAGATAATATTTCAAATGTTCATTTAAACTAACACATTTAAAGTAATGCTTTTAAATGATTTAAACTTTAGTCTATTTATGGATCACCTGGAAGATTCTTTATAAGACATGAGAGTTTATCACTTCTTTCAATATATTTGTGTCTGTAAATGATGTTCAATAGATCTGAAGACTGAACTGTCTGCAGAAATGTGAAATTATCTGCAGATGTTTGTTTCAATCTAAATAAAAATGAATTGTAATATATGTTGTTTTATTGGTTTTGAATCTGTAATTTTTGAAGATTTGAATTTGGTTTATCGACAGTTCCCTTTTTTTTTTTTGATGGAGTCTTGCTCTGTCGCCAGGCTGGAGTGCTGTGGTGTGATCTGGGCTCACTGCAACCTCTGCCTTCTGGGTTCAAGTGATTCTCCTGCTCCAGCCTCTTGAGCAGCTGGGACTACAGGCGTACGTCACCATGCCCAGCTAATTTTTGTATTTTTGTACCGATGGGGTTTCATCATGTTAGCCAGGATGGTCTCCATGTCTTGACCTTGTGATCTGTCCACCTCAGCCTCCCAAAGTGCTGGCATTACCGCCGTGAGCCACCACACCCAGCCTACAGTTGTCTTTTTTTACTCACCCCTGCAGATGAAGCATTATAAGGAGGTTAGCCTTCCTTAAACAATACACTCTCCTTAAGCAGTTTTATCAACAAAGCCAGGGAACAACAAACTTTAACACTTTTACTTTAATTTACAACTCACACATGTGTGTATACACACACACACACACACACACATATTATATATGTATAGATGTCATTAGTGTAGGTAGTCTATCAGTATAGTAATCGTTTATCTGAAGCTCTTGGGGCATTCTCTCTCTCTTTTTCTCTCTCTCTCTCTCTCTCTGTCTCTCTCTGTGTGTGTGTGTGTGTGTGTGTGTGTGTGTGTGTGATTTTTTTTCTTTTTTTGACAGTGTCCCATTCTGTCACCCAAGCTGCAGTACAGTGGTGGGATCACAGCTCACTGCAGTCTTGACCTCCTGGGCTCAAGTGACCCTCCCACCTCAGCCTCCCAAGTAGCTAGGACTGCAGGGGCATGCCACAACACTTAGCTAATTTTTTAAATTTTTTATAGAGATGAGGTTTTGCCTTGTTGCTCAGTTTGGGTCCTGGGGTCAAGCTATCTGCCCACCTTGGCTTCCTAAAGTGGTGGCATTACAAGGTCCTGAGCCACTGTGCCCAGCCCAGATTTTTTTGAATTGAAAAAAAGTAACCTGTTCCCTACTGAAATACATAGAGTTTGAAGAAAAAAAAAAAAGTAACCTGGTACAGACACCTGTATTTTCTGACATCCCTAGAAGAGTCCCAGATACCCTATAATCAAATACATTAACATTTCTGTAGCAAAATATATGGTGAGTTAAATAGAGACCATGAGTAGCCTCATGTTGGTTCAGATCAAGTTTTGCTTCTAATTAAGTGTTGCTACTCTCTTATAAACACTCAGGTTTGGGTTTTCAGAATTGCAATATGTAATTATAAATTGTTATTATTATTTTTTTTTTGAGACAGAGTCTTGCTGTGTTGCTCAGGCTGGAGTGCCGTGGTGCAATCATGGCTCACTGCAACTTCCACCTTGGGCTCACACCATCCTCTCACTTTAGCTTCCCAAGTACCTGGGACTACAGGAATGTGCTGCCATGTCCAGCTAATTTTTGTATTTTTAGTAGAGACAGGGTTTCACCATGTTGGCCAGGCTGGTCTCAGACTCCTGGCCTCAAGTGATCTGCCTGCCTCGGCCTCCCAAAGTGTTGAGATTACAGGCATTATTAGCCACTGGGCCTGGCAGAACTATACATTTATATGTAAATATTTGTTTTTGCTTTCTATTTTTTAGGAAACATTTTTTAAGGTACATTTTTCTATATCACATAGGGCACCTGCTTAATTGTTTCAGTAAGTGTGATGTTCTACCATATTGGTCTACCCTAGGTTATACAACCAGGCCTCCTTTGTTTAGTGAGCAGCAGGCAATGTTATGCAACATATGTAGCATATCTGAGTATGTCTTTGAAAAAATTGTTTTTTCCCTTTCTTGGATTGCTTCCTTGAGTGTACATTCAAAAGTGAGATTACTGGTTCAAAGAGTGTGAACAGCTTTATAACACCTGTTACACATTGCCAGATTATTCTTTAGAAAACTTGAATCGGTTTATTGTGCCACCAGTAATATGCTGGCTTCCTGAAAACCCTACCAATGTTAGGTTTTATTTTTATTAGTATTTTCTAATTTGATAAATACCAATGATATTTTTATTTATTTATTTATTTATTTGAGATGGAGTTTCGCTCTTGTTACCCAGGCTGGAGTGCAATGGCACAATCTCGGCTCACCGCAACCTCCGCCTCCTGGGTTCAGGCAATTCTCCTGCCTCAGCCTCCTGAGTAGCTGGGATTACAGGCACGCACCACCATGCCCAGCTAATTTTTTGTATTTTTAGTAGAGACGGGGTTTCACCATGTTGACCAGGATGGTCTCGATCTCTTGACCTCGTGATCCACCCACCTCCGCCTCCCAAAGTGCTGGGATTACAGGCTTGAGCCACCGCGCCCGACCAATGATATTTTTAAAAAGTAGTTTAAAATCGTATTTCAGTGCTTAGAAGTCTGTGTTCCCAGTTTTGAGCCTTTTAGAAGCAGCAAATGGCCTGGCAATTATATATAATATTTGCATATACAAGAGGACACATACCAGTGAATATATTAGAGTAAAACTTCATTACCATAGGTAATGAAGGAAGGCTTGAGATAATCTTAGGCCTTAGATCTTCATCTGACACATCTTGGCAGGAAGGCCATGCCCTTGTTTTCTCGGCTCTCTTAGCCTAGGTGCTGATCAAGATCTGTCTTAGGGTGGCGGGGTAGGAATGGAAATTAACCATGTAGAGACTTAGGCATGAGGATTTTGTGATTCTTCCAGGTGGCATCTGATCCTTCAGAGGATCAAGTCTGCAAGAGCAGCCATATCTTAATCTCTTTCAGTGCTTTCACTTTGCATCAACCTCTGGACTCAAGCTAATTCTGTTGAAAATATCTTATTAACTAATTTTGGGGTATGTTTTAAATTATTTTTTGCATTTATTTATTTATTTATTTTGAGATAGGGTCTTGTTCTGTTGCCCGCGCTGGAGTATAGTTGCACCCTCATGGCTCACTGCAGCCTTGACATCCCAGGCTCAAATGATCCTCCCACCTCAGCTTCCTGAGTAGCTGGGATTACAAGCGCATGTCACCACACCTGGCTAATTTTCATAATTTTGTAGAGATGGGGTTTTGCCACATTGCCCAGGTTGGTCTCAAACTCCTGGACTCAAGGGATCTGCCTGCACCAGCCTCCCAAAGTGCTAATATTATAGGTGTGAACTACCATGCCTGGCTCCCCATTTAATTTTTTTGTTGTTGTTCTTCTAAATGGAGTTTCACTCTTTTCACCCAAGCTGGAGTGCAATGGTGTGATCTCTGCTCACTACAACCTCTGCCTCCCGGGTTCAAGCGATTCTCCTGCCTCAGCCTCCCGAGTAGCTGGGATTACAGACACACGCCACTATACCCAGCTAATTTTTGTATTTTTAGTAGAGTTGGGGTTACACCATGTTGGTCAGGCTGGTGTCGAACTCCTGACCTCAGGTGATCCACCTGCCTCAGCCTCCAAAAGTGTTGGGATTACAGGCGTGAGCCACCATGCCCAGCCACCCATTTAATTTTTTGAGCACAAAATATGTACTAACAGCCACATAAGAAACAAACAAATTTGACTTATTCCATGCTCTTGAGAGGTCATGAGGGAAAACAGAACAATATTTACTTAAAGAATATGCTATACATGCTAAGTGCTGTGCAAGCAAGATACAGGATTTTAGAGGAAGGGAGAACAACTTCTGACTGAGCTGACTAGAGGAGGCTTCAGTTTTTGAGTTAGGCATTACGAGATTGGGAGACTTTCCTCAGCATATGTAACAGAAGTGGGTATCCGAGGTGAGAGTGTAAGGCCTGGGCAAGGGCTAGGAGGCAGTTCTAATACTGAATGTTTTGACCGTGGTTTACTACGTATTTTAAGTTATATTGTTTTATCTATCCAGTAATCCTTTCATGTAACTATTCTGATCTATGTGTTTTAGGTGGGTCTACTAAAGCTAGTAAATAGTGAGGCTGGTTTTAAACTTAAGTCTCTGATTTTATCACATAGGTTCTTTATACTTGACTACACACTGGGCTTGTTAAGTGAATGACAAGGAGTTTGGTTTGACTAGGGCCCAGGATATGTAGTGAAAAGTCATAGACTATAAGGCTGGAAAAGAATGGTGGAGGTGGAAAATGGAAACTCTAAATGCCAAGGTTAGCTTGGACATTACTTAATAGAGGCAATGGGGAGATACTGAGGATTTCTGAAGAGGGTTTCTAAGTAGTGCTTTAAAAAGATGTCTGGATTGCAGAGGCAAGAAATAGGAGAAACACCAGTAACAAAGCCCTGACTGAAAGCTCAGTGAGATT